>NC_083109.1:76694280-77020530 GCF_949774975.1 Lagenorhynchus albirostris
GGTTTAGTTGCTCCACGGCATGTGGGATCTTCCCGGACCAGGGCTCGAACCCGTGTCTCCTGCATTGGCAGGCGGATTCTTAACCACTGCATCACCAGAGAAGCCCTCTGTTGGCACTCTTGACTGCATCTCCACCACAGCACTGCCATCCTCCCTACCCAGGTGAGACCAGGGAAGCGTGGACGAGTTAAGGAACTTGCTTGCAGGTGCCCAGCCAGAAGAAGCAGCCTAAAGTCTAACCCTCAGGCCCTTCACCACCTATTGTGCCAGGAGACTCCTCTCAAGAACCTCACAGAGGTCTTACAGAGATTAAATGAGATAAGCCATTTGAAAGTTCTTTGGAAAGAATAAAGGTCCATAAACGTTCAAAGGATTAGACAAGGGGCTATTAAAGAACAATAAGCAATATCCTATTTATTAATTTTCCTCAATTTTCCCTGCCTGCTATTTGAGACATTTTGCTCCAGTTCCCAGAGAGGCAGGAAGTAAGACTTTTTACGGCATGTGAAAAGTATTAATAATTTGATATGGTCTTAATTCATTTTGTGATTCAGTTCTGCCGAATCTACAGAGATTGCTTCCAGCCTAGTAATTATAAAAGGTGCTTCCAAATCAGTTCTGACTTGATCTTACACTATTTGATCATTTTATTATTCCATTTTAATTTATTATTCGGTTTGATTTGGTTCTGTTAAGAAACCTAAGGCTACATTAGCTGTATATTTTATATCTTTAAAAGTTCTGTTGAGATAAATTCCTCTATAAAAAGGCTCTAATGATAAATCAATGTCATTTATTTTTAAGTCAGAGAATATTGCTCCAAGAGTAGAAATCCTCAATGCCAGTTACAGGAGCACGTGCCCATGCCGTCATATAATGGGTGTGACTAAATTTGAGTTATTCTCAAATTTATTTGAGTTATTCTTAAATCTGTTATTCATTCATTCAACAAACAGGTGTTGAGTGCAGCCAGTGTACAAAATATATCACTAAGTCCTGCAAGGTACAGAGGTAGGTTCGACCCATTCCTTGTCCTTAAGGAGATCATTAACAGCCTGATAAATCATGCAGTTTTACAATCTCATATCTTTCAGTCTAATCAGTGTCCATCTCATCTGGCCTTTAACAAATCAAGTCTCTTCATTCAAAAACACAGAGGTCAGTTAAGTCCATTAGGTCAGGTCACCATTTGAATTACACAACTCTATCAAATGCGTTGAAGCCAAGGGCAGGGCACTTAAATTCCAGTTGACACTCAGGCCGGGTGGTTGCAGGGGAAGGCGCAGGGAAAGGCAGAGAGGTGGATGTTTACAAAGTGTTTACAGAAGCTGTTTGAGAACCAGGCAAACCCGCTTTGTGGTTGCTCTTGGTTTGAATAAGCCTTTGTTCTGATAACAAAAGGAGCCTTGGTATCCTTACGGGAAGAAAGGCTCAGTGTTTCGAATTTCCTATTACTGCATGTACGTGTTTGGCCACCTGCTCAAGCACCTGTACTCCTGGGAAAATATCCCTCATGTTTGATAGCATACTGACAACAAGAGTACTTTACTGTTTTGTTTTGTGTTTTTAATAAATAAGCATTTTCAAAGCCTCTTCACAGTCGTTAAGTGTATTTGAGTCTCAAAAACACTCCCATGCAGGTATCATGTCCTATTTGGTAAACAGGCAACTGACGCTCAGACAGGTAAGCAAATTTCTCAAGGTAGGACTGTTTCGGTAGAGTCCCAACTAAAACCACAACTAAAATCCATGTTTGCAGACTCTGACCTTCCAGTCATTTCTCTTGCAATACTCTGATTTAAGGCTAACTTAGAAACTAGACCACTTTTTTGTTTTCAATCTTCATAAACTGAAAGCTATTGAATGGGATTTATCAGAGTAGGTATCTCTCGTCGGGAATGGAAAATACATGTTGGTATACTGCCCTTACCTAAGCCGGGGGCAGAGGGCACTCATCAACTTGGCACTCTCTTCCACTGGATTTAGATGTAGCCTGAGAAGCCCTCTTAGCATGGTGGGCCAGGCAGCTGCCATCCATTGGAGCTGAGCCACTGAGCTTCTTATTCCTGGATGTGTTCAAGCAGAGACTGGATGCCCACCAGTCACTCAAGTTATAGTGGGAATTTCTGCATTGAGTAGAAAGTTTGGGACATCAGTAGTTCCCAAGCATGGCTGGACCACAGAATCTTCTGGTGGCGTTCAGAAAGGTGTTCATTTATTTATTTTTAAATTGGGATTTCTGAGGTCCAGCCAAGGCCTGCTGAATCAGAATCTCTGAGGGTGCAACCCAGGAAACTCTCATTAGTAAACTGTCCTGAGCTGATTACGATGCAACAGGCCCATAACCCATTGCTTGAGAACTGGACCAAATGACTGCGAAGGTCACTTCTGAATTAGAAATCTGAATTTCCTAGCTCACCACAGCCCAGCACCAGGGACTTGATACAAATGTATCATAGGGCAGAGAGTTTCTAAATCACAGTAAAAACAATTAGCCAGAACAGGTGAAAGCACCAACTAGCCTGCCATCCGCATATTAGTGGCAAGTTAGACACCCCACGTTAGCTGTGTTCTTGGCGATATTAGTGTTACAAGCCCTCATGTATTGTATTTTATACTTCGGAGAGCTGGAAGAGAGTACTAATTACATGCAAGTTTTCCAAGATTTCAGCTGGGAGTATTTCACATGCAAGTTAATTGTTCTTTGGGGGTTTTACCACTGGTTCATCCAATTAACGTGGAGTTTGCCTATATATCATGGTTTTGCTTACAGAAGGGAAACCGTATTATTCACTTGGATAAAATGGGGCTTTTTGAAACGAGCCTGAGAGCTTCTGGAATGCCTACACCACTGTGTTCACCTGCTGCCTTCTGAGCTGGAATGAGGTTTGTTCTGCAGGGGAACTGCAGAAGTTGCTGATGAAACACAGTGATTAAAAAAGAGGGCAAGCAGATGTGCTTCCCAAGGCTTTTCCCTTACTTTCATCTCCGAAAACTTGGCAATGGAACTTAGATCAAGTGCAGGAGTGGTACTAACGATCCTTCCATTGATGTTATATATTATCCATTCACAACTTGTGTTTTCAACTCATCCCAGAAGAGTCTCTGCAGTAGGTATTATTATACCCATTCATTTTACAGGTCTCTGTGTACCCAGTATTTGCCCCTGTTTGTCCTACTCTTTTTAGAGAACTTCAGACATTGGTGTACAGTATTTTTTTAAATTGGCTCCACTGTTTCCCGGAGATAGTAGTGGTTATGGTTGGTGTGACCTTGAAGTTGAGGCCTTGAGGTTAAGACGGGGTGTCAGTCTCATCTCTGCTTGGCTGTAGTCAGGGTTGTGCATCTGCCTCAGTTCCTTTCCTCTTTGGAAGCTCTTGACATTCAACATGGTGTTGGCGTTGGGAAGGGTTCAAAGTCAGAAGTTCACAGGTCAGAGCTGGGTATCCATCTGTTCTACCATAGTCCACCATCTAAGCACACAATCAAGGATAAAACTGAGGGCTGTTACCAGGGTGGAAACCAGGGTGACAGTGAGGGGTCACCGAGAGCTGTAGGCCAGGGAGCGAGCCAATGGAGAAGCGCAGGTTACTACCAGCTTCTCAGGACAAGAACGTGTGATTGTTGCTAAGGAGTCAACCAGTGTTTCTCGTGGTGGGATTCCTTCTCGCCTGAGGGTTTTTACTGGGTAAGTATCACTCAGCACCTGATCCCTCCAGTGGGGTCCAGGTGAGGGTGTACAGTGTGAAGCCACTGAGAGGAAGAAGTGGAGTTGCCGATGGGATCAGCCCCAGGAGCCTCAAGTTGTGTCTTGATTAATTCCTCTTAGGAAGGGTCCACTTCATTGCCCACTGAGCGCCATTCTCAAATCATATTCAGTTCTCTAGATCTCATAGCTACAAATACCTGTGACTCTGCAGGTTGGGTATTAAGGTATCAGTGGGTATGAGTGGAGGTCTTGAATGACGTGATGATAAGCTCTGTTGTTCAGCCCCACACCCACCCTCTAGTCCAGTTTGCCATGCTGGAGCTGGGACTCAGCCACATCACATTTTTTTGGTCAGTTGGCTTTATGCTAGGCTTTACCAGTTGGGGTTACTGCAGGGAGATTGGACACCTGCAGGAGGAGTGCTGAGGCACGTGTGTTCCTCCCGGTTTTCCTCTCGTTCCAGTCAATGTCATGCTTTTCTTCCTGGGCCTCCAGTGGAGCCCAGAGAAACTCTCCTGAAAGCTGGCATCAGTATATGAACACTCATGCTCAGCTAGAGCACAGAACTGGACACTTGAACTTCTGTGGTACCTCTTGCAGTACAGCACTCCTGGATCTCAAACACTTTCATGTGGGCCACAGACACACCCAGGACACTGGGATCAGTTGGGACATGTTAGAGGCTCTAAGCAGCACTAGTGGCATAAACATGAGCAAACCCTCTAAGCCTGGTCCTTCCCTTGTTGGTAAGTGGAACCACCGTCACTCAATTATGAAAGCCATTACCTTGGGGGGTTAATCTTATCCCCTGCCTTTCCCTCTTGCTCTGTCTGTGAACCATCAGCAAGTAATTCTGACACACACAACATATAAATATGCTCATGCCTGCCCACTAGTGGCCGCCTCTACTCCCACCATCCTGCTGGAGCCGCAGTGCTGGGAGTGGCCCTCCCAGGTGGAGATGATCACGTTTTCTCTTGGGTCCTCAGGGTCCCCTGTACCCAGCCTCCATAGAAGCCCGAGTTACACTGAATGACACTCGTTTGTTTCTACTTTTGGCTCTGCATTTGTGCTTCTTGGTCCCATCTCTGGCTCTGTCCATATGATAGAAGGGAGAACATTGCTGTGTGCGTCTCTTTGTGACTTGCTTTATGCGCAGGGCATAAACAATCCTATTTTACTAATTCCTCTGGGTCCTGCGCAATGTCTGGTGCACGGCGAGGGCTGGATCAGTGTCTGAGGGGTTTGATGCAATGAAGCAGAAGTTGGCCTGCCCTGCTGCTGAAAATTGCAGAAGGCCAGAGGAGGTGGGGTCCCCTGTGAGCTACTCTGCAGAGGTCGGTCCTTAGGGAAAGAGAGGCACAGCCCACTCATCCTTAGATGAGGATGTATGGAAGCTCCTCTTACATGTTGGTCTCATCCACGTTTGGTTATGAGCCTTGATTATTGACCTATTGGTGTAGGGTGACCTTACAGGAATGAGCCACCCAGATTTCCCTTAGCACCAGGCCCCCCTGTAGAGAGTAGTGGCTTAACTATTTTGAGCCCTTGAAAAACCTCAGATAATAGAAAAGTTCTCATCCTTCCTGGGCTTCAGCCATATTTGTGAATTCTTTAATGTTGAATTGCCGTTTATATTGATGACATATAAATCGCACATTCATCCTTAACATCCAGAAATAGGACAAGAAAGGGAAAGCCCAGATAGCATGTAAGGCTGGTTAAATTTTCTTTCAGAGAATGTTTTGTCCTTATTTAACTAAGTAACAATCCTAATGGCTGGTGTTACTTCCCTTCCGGAGCCTGGAAGACTGGAGGATTTCACTCAGAGGATGACAGGCAGCAAAGACTGTTTGTGGTTGCCTGCTGTTTGAGAAGTCACCACTGAGAACTTGGTGATTGCCAGCGAGTACCAGCTGTTCATTATCAGACTGACTGAAAGCCAGCTTTCACTGTGTGACTGCCAAAGGGAGGGACAGACAGGCAGACAAAGAGAGGGACACAGCAAGGAAGGATGCTTTGCCCTCCTCATGAAGGTTTTCTTGCATTTGGCAAGGAGCAGGTCTCCTGGTGGCTGAGATAGCCCTAGATACACTTTTTGTTGGTGGTGGTCTTTACCCACAACTTTGGAATAATTCAAGCTACTGACTCCAGAGAATTGGCTGGAAAAAGCCAACTACAGATTTAATTTGGGAGACTCTGTTCTCGCCATGGCCAAGACAGCTGATTGTGTAATGAGCTAATGCTGTTGAAAAGTAGCGCTCCTTATATAGTCAAACATTTAATTCACACTCCCTACCAAGCAAAACTTAGCAGTGCATTCTCTCCTTGGTCCACCGTGCCCAGTAGGACTTTGGTGGTGTACCTTGGCACTCAGAGATCCCTGTGGTCTTAAGTGTCCAGCTGTGATTAGAATTTAGAAGGACACAGTTAACCCCAAAATAGCAAAAAGGTGGGCCCCATGGGCTAAACTGTTAATAGTTAATCATAAAAGAAATAATTTTAATGTGCTCATTGGACATCTTAAAATTCTGGAAAAGGCACGGATTACTAGAACTGTGCGACAGTCTAAGAATTAGATGGAAAGCCTAAGGAAGGCTTATCTGTTTTGTCCACAACCTTTCACCCAGTGCCTCTCAACCAGGAACAGTCCCACTCCACCACCCACCCCCCCAGAAGCATTTGGAAATGTGCGTATGTTCAGGTGTGTATGTGTGTGTGAGTCCCAGTGACTGGGGGACATTCCTAGGTGAGACCACAGATGCTAAGTGTCCTACAATTCCTAGGACAGTCCAAGAAAACAAAGAATTGTTTTATCTAAAAATGCTACCCAATTGAGAACATGAGACACCTTATAAAATTGCAAATATTGTACTAAAATGAAATACAAGCCCCATTCATGCTTTCCTGATAAACTCAAACCTATAAAGTAACAAACAGATATTCAGAAGGCAGCACCCCTTATTCCTGGCAATTGCTGTACCGAAATCTGCCTGAAGCCTGAGTCTGATACCGATCAGAGCTCTTGGCCTTCAGCAATCAATAGAAATTGATAAGAGGCCGGTCAAAAAATTCAGCCAAGTCTTTTGCGGGGTTCCAGCGGCCGCAGGAGGGAGCAAAAACAAGAGACAGGTTCACTTGCTCGCTCCCTGAAGTGGGGGCAGGCTGGTTCCTTACATGGGGGTAGGGTAGGGGTGTGTCCCGGGGCCGGGCTGGAGGCATGGCTTAGGTGGTCTGCCCACCGCTTTGGTGACATTGTGTGTAGGGGGCGTGTGCAGTACCCTACTTTTGCTCCCAGCTCTTCAGAAGTGGCAGTTGGATTTTTTTGATCTTTTTGTATCTTCTTGTCCCGTAATTTGCCCCACCTGTGCATGCATACTGTTATTTTTAGTCCCTTACAGTTTCTTTGTATTTTGTTGCTCAAGGAGATGTTTGTCCAGGTGCAAGCATTGCAGCACTGCAGCAAGGGTCCCAGGTTCCAGCCTGTCTCATGACCATGCCTTATTTAACTTTGTTGTGCCCCATAGGGTATAGGGTGTGCCTGGCACGCAGTAGGCACTCCGTAAGTGTTTAATGAAGTACTGAGCAGGTAAATAAGTTCATCAAGGCATCTCCAGTTTGGTCAAAAGGCCAGAACTGTGGGACTATAACAGTTTTTGAAGACCAGATGGATCTGAACCATAGTAATGGTGAACGAGGTGTTAATGGGTGGAATGGGCTTTGGCTTGTCTCCCAGCTTTCAAATTTTCACACCATGTTCGGCAAAATAATGCTCCCATTTTAGGATTTCCACATCCTAATCCCTGGGACTTGTATGTTTTCTTATGTGGCAGAAGGAAGTTTACTGATATAATTAAGAATTCTGAGATGAGGAGATTATCCTGGATTGTTTGGGAGGCCCCACAGTAATCACAAGTGTCTTTATAAGAGGAAGGCAGGAGGCTCAGAATCAGAGAGAGATTTGAAGATGCTCGTGCTCCTGGCTTTGACGATGGAGGAGCAAGGGGCCTCGAGCCAAGGAATGCAGGCAGCCTGTAGTAGCTGGAAAAGGGGTGGAAACAGATTCCCTCCTAAAGCCTCCAGAAGAAATGCAGCCTTACCAACCTGTTGAGACATCTGAACTCTAGAATTGTAAGACAATGCATTTGCATTGTTTTAAGGCAATACGTGTGTGGTAATTATTTTACAGCAGCAAGAAGGCACTAATACACATGTGAAGAAACGTGAGTTCCAGAATACGTGGGTAATTTAGGTCATGCAATGGGTTAATACCAACATCAGCAAAAACCCAGGTCTGCCGATGATCATGACCAAGCTTTTTTTCTGTATCATCATAGTGCTTTTTTTTTTTTTTTTTTTGTATCATTGAGAAAGAGTTGAGAGCAATCCATTCTGGAGAGAGTTGAGAGCTCTCAGCGTTCATAAGCCAATCTTCATAATGATCGTGCCTGTGAGACACAGTTTCTCAGAGCTCTGCTCTGCGTCAGATATTATCGTGCTAACCTGGTGGATGGGCCACGGGCCACAGTCAGCCGGGGCACAACCCAGTGTGCAGGAGTATTTAAGCACAGGTCTGGGTGAAGATACCTGCTTGTTTATTTAGAGACTTAGTTTGCGTCTAGCTTTATTGAACAATTAACGTCATTGTCTGCCTGAGCGAGGGAATTTCAATTAAATGTCTTCTCCCTATCTGACTTTCTCTTGTTCTTCCTACGAGCATCGGCTGCAGGCAGAACATCCCTGGGACCTTGGCACTGAGTGGCATTGGCAAGACAAAGCCCATGGAACCATTTGATGCACATCTGCAGTTGTCACGCCATGTTCTGGCCTTCCAGTCAAAGGAGTTTGGAGTTCAGTACAGCCCCCAGCCCTACCTGTGCCCTGTGGACCACTACACGAGTCTGCAAGGGGTGTTCTTGATAGAATTTGAGTTTTAGAAAATGTTACGTTTTGTGAGTTTGGCCTTAGGGTGCCAAGAGAGATTTTCAAAGATTAATAGTAGAAAGTGTTCTTGGTATTACTGATCTGTCCCTTTCTGCTGTTTCCCCATCTCTGTGTATCAGGAATTTTGGGGGGCTGATTCAACAGAGATTGGAAGTTACAATGGCTTGATAACAAAGGAATTTGTTTTTTAGTTTTTTTCCCAAGAAACAGAAGCACGGGGGTGGAGAGTTCTGGGTCGGCTGGCAGCTCACCTCATCTTCAGGAAGCTGAGTTCCTTCTATTTTCCTTTCTTATCATCCTTAGTACATGGTTTCCATCTTCAAAGTCACCTCGTGACCCAAGGTGGTGGTTAGAGGTCCAGCCCTCTCATTCACATCCCAGGATGAGGCAGGAATAAAAGCAGATGGGCAAAACATTGCCCCAGCTCTCCATCCCTATTTAAGGAATAGTCCTGGGAGTCCTGCCCAGTACTTTCCACATCCTTCTGTTATCAGAACTCAGCCATGTGGCTGCACCAGGCTGCAAGGAAGGCTGAGTTCCATACTGAGGAAGAAGGGGAGAATCCGTAGTGGTTAGGTGGCCTGGTATCTCGGCCATTCCTTTTATGCCTGCACCCACGCCATGTGGTAGAGTTCAGACTCCTCCCTATGACTGTATGTATCTCCCTCCTTCCACGGAAAAGCCTGAAGGTCTAACAGAACCACTCTTACCATGCCAGCACCCCAGTGAAGAGTGGGGAGAAGAGAGTTACTCAGATATTGTTGGTGCTGGATTCATATAGCTGTGAACAGGCCCTGCCGAACTATGCCTGAGCCCTGCACTCCTGGAAACCAGCCAGGGAGGGTTAAAGAAAATCCCTTCACCCTTTGTGTTCTGGAGAAATGCTTACTGCAAAGGACCACCCTTCTCCACATGTCTTAGATAAGACCCACAGCTGCCCCCCCCCCGCTTGTTTACCAATGACAAAGCCAGACCCAGACTCTCCAAATTCTCATTCTTTGTCCCACAAAGGATTAGCTGAACTGTTTTATCCACACTGAGCCATTGGAACAAAATGCTTGTTACCCAAACTTTGGTTAAGCTCCCCTCCTTCCTCCACACCCTGGCCTTTGGCCCACGCTCAGCCCGAGCCAGCAGATGCCCCTCCTGAGAACAGGCTGGCCTCCACATGAAACCTTCTTTGATTGACTATCCAATCACGCCACCTTTTCATCTCACTCGCCCACATCTGGTCTTTCTAGGCTTACTTACCCTTCTCTATAAAAGAAAACCCTTTCTGCCTGAGTCTGAGCTGTGTGCAGATTTTATGGACGGCGTTCCTCTATTTCAATAGCCCCCCCCCCCATATTTGGCAATAATCCTTTTGAATAAAAGTCTCTCCTTACTAAGTCCAGATTTGCTTTTACTTGACAACCTCTAAATATAGGGGCATTGGACAGGCCTCATGAGGACATTTGTGAATGAGGAGGCTGTGGGCTGATTTCTCTTCTCCATCATTTCCAGAAAGAGCTGAATCCCTGCTGTCCCGTGCAGACAGTGTTCCCCTATGACTCTTCCTAAGGCCCCACAGAAGTGGGAGGGAAAGTCAGCATGAGGACCCCAGCGGCCTCTACAGTTATAAATAGCTATAACCGTAGAGCCGGCAGTTCCACAGAGCTGCTGCTGCCTGGTATAAAGTGTTAGTTGTCAAAATGATTGGGAGACCCTGGGTAAAGCAAGGTTAAACAGGTTTCTTCACTGTGGGTTTTTCATAGGCATTTTGTGGAACTCTCAAGAATAGGATATAGGGCTTCCCTGGTGGCGCAGTGGTTGAGAGTCCGCCTGCCGATGCAGGGGACACGGGTTCGTGCCCCGGTCCGGGAAGATCCCACATGCCGCGGAGCGGCTGGGCCCGTGAGCCATGGCCGCTGAGCCTGCGCGTCCGGAGCCTGTGCTCCGCGGCGGGAGAGGCCACAGCAGTGAGAGGCCCGCGTACCGCAAAAAAAAAAAAAAAAAAAGAATAGGATTTAGTACACGCAGCTTCCCCCCAATTCTCTGACTGTGCGATGCTTTTATTTGCCAAACACCTAGAAATATCATGTGGAACGGTTTGGGAAATGCTGCTTTAAAGCCTTTCACATCTTCTCCTGTGATTGTCTAATGCACCGTGCACCAGATAAGCTTTGTCTTTGAGCTGTTTGTGGCGAGAGGGATTGATGCCTTGGAGCCCGTGGCTGATGTTGCAGGTTGGAGTCAGATGTATTTGAGTGTCAGGCATCCTCTCCTTAAGCAGGAGGTGTGCTAAGTAGCCTTTATCCTGGGGGAAATGCAGTAAATGGGTCAGATTTCCCAACAGGAAGATGCTGTGGTTAAGACACATTTGATTTACGGCAGCTTCTGCTGTGACCTTGGCTTTCCAGTTTGCAAGTAATGTCACCAGGGTATCTGACTAACGCACGGTTGTGAATTTTTCATGGCAAGCCATGTATTTGTGCTATTGGTCTCCTGGGCAAGCAAAAAAGCATGGCACGTCAAGAGCAACATAAACTGTTAGGTAAATCTTTATCCCCCCAGACCTCCCTGCAAAGTTCCATTACTCGTGTCCCACTCAACCGTTCATTCATTTACAAACATTTATTGAGCAGCTTCCATTTGTAAGTACTGTGGGAGATACGAGGATGTATAAACCAGCCTGGGGACCTGAGTGTTGGGGCAGCAGGTGTGAACATGCTGAGAAGTAAAAGAGCTTCGCGTGGGGCTCCCTCTTTGGAGTGAGTATTCAGGCGTCTCAAGAGCCTGCACTGAACATGCTTAGCTTGTAAAAATAAGCCTTTCAGTCCTGTAAGACTCCCCTCTAGGGGCACCCCATGGGAGCAAAGGCCAGGTGTCTCGTTGGGTTCAAATCCCAGCTGTGTCACCTTAAGCAAGTCTCCTAAAGCTTCTGGACCTCCTCCCGTTTTCTGTGAAAGAGGGGAATTGAAACAGATAGTTCTTAATGTTTCTGCAGCTCCAAAACAGTACACACACACACACACACACACACACACACACATACACACATAGATATGTGTACACACACATTAGGGATATGATGTAATAGACATACAGACATGTAGGTGTACGTATATACATATACACACATGTAAACATACACATGGACATAGTCGAGGGCTAAATTGCTCCCAGCTGGAGTGCGTAGGTGAGACTTGGGGTTGTAGGAAGATGAGCCTTTATGTGGGCTTTAAAAGAAACCCAAGGTTGGTTTGGAAGAGGTTATCTGCCTGGTGGCACACAGCTGGGAAGTGGGAGCGCCACCTCGAGGCCACTCTGCCCTTCTGTTGCCCCAACGTGATATTTGTTTGGCTGAGACTGGAATTCTGCTCCACACGCTGCTAGTGGAGAAAAGTTAAGATTCACCTCATCCGTCAGCCAAGAGAGCGGACCTCCTGGTCCCCTGTGTACCATTGTCCCTGTCACTGTTGGGTGTCCTCCAACTCCCAATGTGAATTTCAGACAGCTTTTTTTTTTTTTCCTGGCTTCTACAAGCATCTGGAGAAGAAGACTCTCGGCTGGTTTACAGCACCTCGTTCAGACCCGTTAACTGTCTTCTCGCCCTAACCAGCCCTTGCCAATAATAGTTGTGTCGAATTCAAATGGTGTGAAAGACCTCGGATGTTTGAGAGGTAATTTCTCCCTGTGAAATTGCACTCTCTCTCACCCTCAGGGTTTCTGCATCAATCTCTCTCTCTTTCCCTCTCTCTCTCTCTCTCTCCCCCCTCCCTCTTTTCATACTGAGGTGGTACTATTTGCTTGTTTTGTTTTTTTTCCCTTCCCTCAGGAATATAAACTTGAATTGTTTTGTATAGAAAATCAAATTTTTGAATTACAAAAAAAAAGAGAAAGATCTATTTACTCCTTCAGAATGAAGACAAATGTACAACTTGTGATATAATGCATCAATTTGAGTAGTAAATACAGAAAACAGAAATGATATTTATATAGAGGAAAGGAATAAATATATCACATGACCACAGAGAACAGTAAAGATGAAGGAGGCAGCCTGGGTTAGGAAACTGATCCGTTAAACGTGGAGCCAAGGCCGTTCCCGCCCAGGGACGTGGTGGGTGGATTACGTGACGGAAACGGAGAGCTCTGGGGTTTGTGCTTCTGCTCTGCACCACCAACCACTCAGCTGCTTCAGGGCATGGGATTCAGCTCTGCGAAACTCACTTCTTCGCTTCTTTGGACAAAGCGTTGTCCATTTTTTGGTAATTCCCTGGTGGTCCAGTGGTTAGGACTCAGTGCTTTCACGGCCGTGGCCCAGGTTCAGTTCCTGGTCAGGGAACTAAGACCCTTCAAGCCGTGCAGTGCAAGCGAACAAACAAACAAAAATGTCGTCTACTTAAAAAAAAAAAAAAAAAACAAGTAGTAATACCTATAATTTATCCAGTACTTGCATATGAATTTTACATATATTTAATCTAATCTTTACCCCAATCTTATGAAGTGGGTACTATGACGGTCATTACTAGTTTATGGATGGTGAAAATGCACAGAGAAGTGAAGTAACTTGTCCAAAGTCACACAGCAAATAAGTAACACAGCCTGGATTCAAGGCGAGCTGTTTGGTGCCATGGTGCATTCTCGTAACCGTGATGCTGCACTGCTTCTCCTCGTTCCTGGGAGGGTCGCTGGGTCTGTCACTGTGGTATAGCCCCTGATGGGCATGTGCTTAGTAGAGACATTAGGGACATCTCCATGTGTATCAGTGGGGCAGGTCCCTGAATCTTATAGGAAAGTGATCATGAGGGCCACCATGAAGCAACTGCTCCACATCTACTCTGTAGTCTAGCATTGATTGGGCTTGGATGCCAGGTTAGATAGAAACTGATGTTTGAATACGCTCAGGAGGACATGCAGCCCATCTACTAAGCCATGGCTGCTCTGATGACTGCGTGGCAGGGGCTGAAGGCATCTGACGATTCAGAGCATATTTTAAGTTGGGGGTTGCTTAGTGTCCTTGAAAGGAAGGGAACAGTATTGTAGGGCTTTGGTGGGAATTGTTTTACTTGGGTCCCAGGCCCTGAGAAGGACAAGGGCTGAGGTCCTCTGCTGGTGGCGGAAGCACTTCATCTTCTCACCCAGAGGGAAGTAGCCCCACTGTCAAGCCCCGGAGGAGGGTGGAGGGTGGACTCTGCCTGCAGGTGGGTAGGCTTCTCCCTGTTTTCCTACGCTGACCTTCGCCAGCTACTACCTTTAAGACCCTGCTGCCTTGGCCTTCCAGCCTTGTCTGGTCCCTGCCATCGGCTTTTGCCACGTTCACCTTTGACGTCTGCCTCACCCCCCCAGCCCTGCTGGGCACCCTGGACTCTTGGACACCTGTCACGTCTAGTCCTCCCTGTTGAAGCCCTTACACTGGGCTGACACCAGCTTGCTTATATGAAACGAGTGGAATTTCTTGTTTCAGATCCCCCCACCTTCCCTCCCAGATGGTGCTTCTGGCCTCCCATTTCCAGATGTCACATTCCATCTTCCCGGTCCTTCTCTCTCCATACGGATGGAACCATCCTGTACCACATCCCCTTTGGGAAGACATACACGTGCCTTCCAAGTGGACAGTTTCTAAAGAAAAAAGAATGTCTGTACTAATAGAAGAGACCTTGGGATGATTCTGCAGTGGCTGATATGTTGTGGGTCTGTGTCCAGTGCCTCAGCTGGTTTATTGTTGGACTTTGGGGCCCTGTAGGAGGGCTGTGTGTTAGGATCCCTTAACCTTCGACCGTGCATCTGCACATGCCTGATACATCTACAGAGCATTTATTTCATTGAGTTTCATTGCACATCTGTTTATCTTTCTCATCAGATGATGAACTCCTTGAAGGGTGGGATTACATCTTCAGATCTCTGCAGGGCAGAGATAGCAGGGTATCTTGCCCTTAGCAAATGCTCAGTAAAATAGATTAATGTTGAATTTTGTAAACTAGTGGAATGTCAGCTAGCAGTGAAAAGATGACATGTCCCTGGCAGGCCAGTGCAGCACATGGACAGCCCTCTCCTGCAGAAAGAGAGGGGTCTTGTGTGATGGAGTGGTCCAAGAAGCTGACATGAGCACATCCATGAAAGCAGAGGCAAGGGCATCACAGGCAGGAGGAATAGTGTTAACGAACACACCAAGGAAGGGACCAGTGCACCAAGTGTAAAGGGAGGTGAGCTGTGGGTGAAACAGATGGGCTGGAGCAGATCCAATGGGATCACTGAAAATGTGTTTGACTGTAAAGTTTAGAGCTAGATTTTGAAGAGCCTTAAATTTAAGCTTATCTTATAGATGATAATTAAACTTTTAAAGTATGAAAGTGATAAAAGGAGTATTTTTTAGGAAGTTGGGTGGAGGGATGAATAAATAAATGGACAGCCTCTATTTTTTTCCAGATCAAAGCCTTTTCTCGAAAAAATTCCAGCTCATCACTCCTCTTTGTTTCTTTGTCTGTCTGTCGATTTGTCTCTGGAAAGGAGTCTGGTTCCTGCAACCCCGAGGGAGGGTATAAGACAAGCGATAGAACTGAAGGCAGATGGGGAGTAGCTCATGAGAGTGAACACTTTTAGGGAATCCAAGCCTTCCTGCTGTCTGTCATCAGAAGCTTCCCAGTGGGAGCGCCATGAGGATGCTTCTGAACTCAGGCCAGCACGGGGGATCTGGGACGATGGCCCTGTAGCCTTGTGCTCATTGAGAAAGACAGTCTGATCTTGACCTTTTGGGGTTTACAATCTCTTCCAGTTTTTTTCCAGGAAGTGGGGGCAGTGGGGTGGGGAGGAATCACAGAGTCTCTGATCAGAAAGTGGCAACGGCACCACCCAGTGATGGCTGTCACTTGCTGGGCAGACTGTTTTGGTTGCATCAGCCTAGGGAGACATCCCAGCCAGGCAGTTGTTTCCCTTGGTGATGGTGGTAACGGGAGAGTCAGCCATTCCCACATGTGGCAAATGTATGGTTTGGAGCAAAAATCAGGATGAATACGTTGGAAGCCTCTTTGCCTTGAGAAATGAATTCCTATTTCCTGTTGGGCCAGCCCAGGTTGGATACGAGTCCTTTTAAGGGAGCCCTCAGTTTCTCTATTGTAAAATTCATGTAACAGTAAAACTCACCTTGTCAGGATCTAGAGGGAATGGAAGGAATCAATACAGTTGAAGTTTTTAGAGCAGTGCCTGGCACATAGTATGTGCTCAGTAAACATCAGTTATCATCATTGTTGTCACTTTTCTGGAGTAGACCACCAAGAGGTTGAAATTAGTTTCAGAGATTTTTTTTTTTTTTCCAAAAGGCTGGTTTTATCTGTTTCTGAAAAGAAAATCTACTTTGAAAACATCTTAACCCTCCAGTTTATTCTAGTGGCTTGAAGTGGGTATAGAATTTCTGGATGAGGTGACAAGCAGTGCTCAAAAGATTGGTAGCACTACACAGGATATTCCGCGCATTTCCAGCCCAGGGATCTCACATTATATAATGATACAGTATTGCTAAGTCGTATTATTGTATGATTGTATGCGGTTATTGTGGCTCTGGCTCAGAGGGTGCATGCCACCTGCTATACTTGCATTGTCTCATTTTATCCCTTTGGCAACACTATCAGTACGATTAACTGCATCTTCCACCTGCGGAAACTGAAGCAGGAAGAGTTAAATAATTTGCCAAAGGGCACACGGCTAGCAAGGGATCACATCCAAGACTGAAATGTGGGCAGCCTAGGACTACAGCCTTATCTGCTACATGGCAGCTCTTAGGTGCCCTTCCCTTTCAAGTGACACAGAGGAACTCACATCATAAAGGGAAGCATGGGGCTCCCTCTCTTCCTGTCCACCCTCTCCTGGGGTCTGGGGGCGGACGCAGTGTACAGAGTGGGACTCGCTCTCTTATTGCCTTAAATGGGTCCTGGGATGTCCAGCTCCCTGTGTGTACTCATGCTGTTCTCGGGCTTAGGTGAGCTGCCTCGATATTACCTGGCTTTGGACGCTACCACCTCCACAGAGCCCTCTGTGATGCTTCCAGAATGAAAGCACTCACTTCTTGCTTTGTGTGGCCCTCCTCTGAACACTGGTTTTGGCATCTTCGCCTTCCACTTGATATTTTTCTATTACCATCAGTCATATACGTTTAGCGTCTCTAGCTTTGTGAGAGCAGGCGCAGCATGTTACCTTAAGGAGGACCCTGTGATGTGGCTCATTTGACACAGCTATCTAGATGCACAGGGCTCTTATCCTATCCGCTAGTAACTGGACATAGACATCTTTGGTGAGAGTCAGATTTCTAAACCTCACTCATCCCTGACGATGACAATCTCTTCATGTTAACTGAGCATTTATTCTCTCCCAGGCCCTGTGCTGAGCACTTGATGTGCGTTATCACATTTATTTCTCCTGATCTCACACTGGGCCTATGAGGCAGATCTGTTCTTAATCGCTTTTTACACAAGGGAAGCAGTTTTCAAGGACATGAAGCTGATAAGTGGCAAAGCCTGAACTTGGACTCAGAGCTCACAGTGAAGTCAGGCTCTAAGCCCTCCATCTCCGATCACGACCTCAGTCCTCAGCGGTGCGCATTCTTGACTCTCACCAAGCCCCTTGCTCCCTCCCTGAGCCCAGCATATATCTGAGTCTGATGACAGCTCTGAGGGGCTGGTAAGACCAGTAGGGATGGGGTGGAACTGAGGTGTGGATTAAGAGGTGTTACTGAGTTACTCACCCCACAACAGGCCATACGTTGAGAGACGAGATGTTAGGGCCAGGAATAGCACTTTACTCAGAAAGCCAGCCAACTGAGAAGATGATGTCCCAAAGAACCATCTTCCCCAAGTTAGGATTCAGGCTTCTTTTATACTAAAAGGGGACGGGGGTGTGGTTGGTTGTCGCAGACTTCTTGGTGTCAGAATCCTTTGTTCTTGCAGCTGTCCATGTAGGTCAGGTCAGGTCAGGTCATGTCAGGATGTTCCTATAATCCTCCAACAAAACAAATGTTATTCTCTGTTCCGCAACTTCTTAACTCTATATGAATAGAAAAGTGGTGCACCTTTAAAGGTCAGAGCCTTGAGAATGGGCTCTCTTGTATATTTCAGGCTATAGGCAACATTCTTAACTTGTAGCAAAAGCAATAGAATACAGAGGTTAAAGTAAAAAAAACAGACCTAACATGGAGTCAGATTTGTTCTTCCCTATTTTACAGAGAGGCTGATGCGCACAGAACACAGGGAAAAATAAATAGTAAAAAACCTTGTAACTTTAACAACTTGTTCCAGTGGCATCAGTGAGTTGTCAGGACAAAATGGTAGAATCACAGTAGCACCTCCGTTGTAACTGCGTCTCCCATGGCAGAGCGTAGCAGCCTTCTGTGCAGAAGACGCTCATAAATACTTGCCAAATGAATGACTGCTTTTTTCCTATTGTGAAGTGGATGGATCCCTGTGTGCCTGGAGAGCCTAATTTTGTAATTAATTAGGCATCAATTAAAATAGAACACAGGAACTGGAAGGACCTTTAGAACCCAACTAGTTCAACCATCTTGCTTTGTAGTCACGGTCCGGAGAGTGCTCTGGGACTTGTCGGCAGCAGGGAGCAGGGTGCTACCTCTGATCCCCTTGACATTTCTAGGTGGCCAGCCAGGGACAGAGGGGTTTAGGACTGACTCTGTGCTATTTGTTTGGAGACAGGTACCAGCTCAAAGGGAGGAAGGACCCAAATGACTCCTTTTCTCCTCCTGTGTTTTTCAGTGCCGCATCCACCCATGCAAATCGCCTCTTGAAATGATGTGTTTTTGCATATGGCGACTTGCGTATCCCCAGCAAGTTGTTTCCATCGTGCCGGCGCCGGAGAAATTGACTCTCCCATCAGCGATGTGCTTGGAACCCACCTCTGGTGCCAGAGAACCCTTTTTATATGTGGGCTCACCATTTAGCTGTCCAAATACAGTATGATTCATCCGGCCTGCTGGGGAGAAGAGAGAAGGCTTGAACCACAAGAAGTGATGACAGTGAAGGGACTTGTTATGTTACCATGTCAATGATTGCCCTATAAGATTCAAGTATGAATTAAGCCGTGAACTGGCTCCCACCAACAGAGGCATAATGATACCCAGCCAGCCTTGGAATTCTGTTGAGATCCTGATCTGCAGTCCTTTTCTGGGGAAATGGCAGCTTACTTTATAAGCAGAAGGGCTACACGGGGCCTTTCTGAAACATTTCCCTACAGCCCAGAATTTAAAGTCTCGCTGGTACTAAACAAAACATTAGACTATGAAGTTATGAGAAAGGCTTCAATGCCACAGGCAGAAATCAGTCTAGTTTCATTGCTCTTGTCAGCCTTTGGGGTCTAACGTGAGTCATTGCTTAAGATCTTAGAAGTGAGGGATGCCTTCTGAGTTAAACTTTAATATAGATACATAATAGATCAGAGCAGAACAGGGCAAAGTCACCTTAAAGAGGCAGTGAGAACAGACAGCCACCTTATTATAGCAATTCACATATTCAAAGAAAGACCTTGGCAGTCGGGAGAATCCCTGTAGAAAATCAGGTCCCCTCATGGGGTGGGGGGACCCTTAGCAGAGGTCTTTTAAGTGTTTGTAGTGCTGGATACATAGGCACCACCAGCACGGAATGGATGGGAAAGTTGTGGTTAACCACTGGTCCCATTACTAAGGCCAACTCTTCTTTAATAGGAGGATCTCAAACATTCAGCCCATCGAATGAATTCTTCTTGCTTTGCTTATACGCTCCTCAAACCCTCTTCATGGCAGTTACAAATTTTCTCACTGTAAACTGAGAAACCACTATTTGGCTTTAGACATTAGGCCTGTAAGCTTGGTTAATGCTGAGTTTGCCCCTGAGCAAGGAATCTGTTCTACGTGAGTTAATAATACCACATTTCTGGGCAGGGCAGAGGCAAAATCCTGGATGGTGGGGGATTAAACAAGATCTGGACAGCCTCGTCATGAGGACACTTCAGGAAGGAGAGCCGTCCCAGCTTCCATGGGGTAGGACATCTTCCAAGTTCATTCCATTGAGGCTAAGAGTAAAACACCTCTATCCTTTCTGCAATGTTGCCTGATAGAAATTCACCCTTAGATATTCTTTGAAGGGGTGGCTGTGATGAAATGTATGTGAAAATGCTAAGTGACTTATACATTGATGTATGGACATGAATTAAGACTGTTCCATGCCGTCTGGAGATGGATAAAGGCGAAGACTGGAAACAGGGGCGAGGCTGCCACTTCAGAGAGGAGTTTCATCCTGGACGTATGTATTCATTCCTAGAGGCAGTTCTCCATCATTTAATTTCCCCTTGACAGACAAGAGAGACTTAAAAGAGGAAACTGCAAACTCTAAATTCTATGGTTCTACGGTTCCATTCGGTGGCACGTGGTGAAAAGTCAGAAGAGCATAATACACTCTGCTCTAACCTAGACCAGAAGAAAACGGTCCTCTGTGCTCTGCAAGCAACCTTCCTGCCCAGCAGCTACTTCAGCTGTCCAGCGCTACCACCCCTCTGTGGTTTCAGTATGGCCCCTGCATGCCCCCTCCCTGTCTACTTTCCTGGCCACATTCCAGGTAGGAAGAAGGAAGAAGAGTGGGATGAGATGGTGTGTTCCAGCTGAGTGAGTCCCCTTAAGGAGCTTTCCAGAAAGTTCCATTCAACACATATCTCATTGGCCAGAATGATGTTACATGGTGACTTTATCTGCAAGAAATTCTGGGAAAAAAAAAATATATATGTACAGTTGATTTACAATGTTGTGTTAGTTTTTGGTGTACAGCAAAGTGATTCAGTTATATATATTCTTTTTCATATTCTTCTCCATTATGGTTTATTATAAGATATTGAGTATAGTTCCCTGTGCTATACAATAGGACCTTGTTGTTTATCCATTCTATATATGATAGTTTGCATCTGCTAGTCCCGAACTCCCAATCCATCCCTCCCCTGCTGCCCCTCCCCCTTGGCAACCAAAAGTCTGTTCTCTGTCTGTGAGTCTGTTTCTCTTTCGTAGATAAGTTCATTTGTGTCATATTTTAGATTCCACATATAAGTGATATCATATGGTATTTGTCTTTCTCTTTCTGACTGACTTCACTTAGTAGGACAATCTCTAGGTCCATCCATGGTGCTGCAAATGGCATTATTTCATTCTTTTTTTATAGCTGAGTAATATTGCATTTTATATATGTGCCACATCTTTATCCATTCATCTGTCAGTGGACATTTAGGTTGCTTCCTTGTCTTGACTATTGTAAATAGTGCTGCTATGAACATAGGGGTGCGTGTATCCTTTTGAATTAGAGTTTTCTGCAGGTATATATCCAGGAGTGGGATTGCTGGATCATATGGCAGCTCTATTCTTAGTTTTTCTGAGGAAACTCCATACTGTTCTCCATAGTGGTTGCACCAATTGACGTTCCTACCAATGTTGGAGGGTTCCCAGCCTCTCCAGGGAAGGGCATATATGTTTAAAAGATGAGCACAATTAGCTGGGTTTCTGATGGAAAGGAAGACAGGGAGAATGAAGAAGGGCTGATGACTGGCCATCTCTGGCATGGCTACCAAGCTAGAAACCTGGGACTCCATTTGGACTCCTCTATCCTCTCACCCTTTCCATTCAACCAACCAACAATTCACGCCAACACACCAACAGCTCACTCCCACATCTCCCCTCCTATCCATTCCTCCTGTGCTTGCCTTAGTTCAGGCCCCTCTGTGTTTCACCCAAACTGCTATATTATAGAAGAATTTCTGCTGGTTCCACAGCACTCAGTCTCATCTTCACGTCAGCCCTCCTCCGTTCTTAGCCCTTGCACGGCTCCCCATTGCCGTCTGAGAGAAGAGCACACTTCTCATGCACAGGTTTCCTCATGAGCTGTACTTTGTCCATGTCTCCAGCTTTATGTCCTTCCTTCTACCCTTATCCATTTCACTTCCCCTGTGGTACCGAGGACTGTGTGCTCTTCATCAACTCTGACAGTTCTCTTTCTCCCACATCCCACATCTGATCCATCCATATAGCCTCCACCTTCAACATACATGCAAGATGTGACCCCCTCCCAATAGTAACTGTTGAATGAATGAGTGAATAGATGCTGGAAACATGGTCAGTGTTCCATAAATACTGATTTCCTTAAAGGTAACATGATGCATGTCCATGGTGGGGATAGTAATAACGGCTTTTTTTTTTTATGTTTTAGTGCCAGGTGTGGCACATATATTATTTCCAATCCTCATAATCACCCTTCAAAGTAGATTTTTTAAAAACTGATACTAAAAATAGCATCATAATAGTTACTACTTCTTTAATGCAGACACCACACTGAGCCCTTGACATGTAATACCTGGTTTAATTCTCACCACACTCCTAGGAGGCAAGTTCTTTTCTTAGCCCTCCTTCTCCAGATGAGGAAACTGAAGCTAAGTGAGGTTCAGTGACTTGTCCAAAGTCACAGATGGGTTGGGCATTGCTTCTAATTTGCTCTCAGCATAATCATCTGTTGGATGGGGACTGCAAAAATGTTGCTCATGGTTTTTCAGGCTTCTGCTACGAGGCAGGCATTTGGGGATCTTCAGTGATCCTTTAAGGTTTTGATGGACTTATCATGTCTTTTCTTCCTGTAGTTTTATATTTTCCCTGTAAACAATTAAAGCCTTAGTGAGTACCAGCCTTGGGAAGGAGACAAAGATATTTGTGCTAATTATCTTAAATAATAATGTCTAGATGTTTCTTTTCAGGTCATCATCTTTTTCTGCTCCCTGAGGGAGAGAGTACAGGGCATAATTACAACAGTGAACACTGGAGTCAGACTGTCTGGTTTCAAATCTTGGTTCTAGTTTCGTGACCTTGGACCCGTTACTTACCTTCTCTGTGTCTCAGTCTCCTCAGACACAGTGTGAAGAGGATGATAGTACTTCTCTCCTAGGGTTGCTGTAAGGACAGAATTTTCGGTGGCTGTGACAGTGCCTGGCAGGTAGAAAGCAGTGTGTAAATGTGAACCGCTAGACATAGTGATAGTAAGGTATTTCTGACCTCACCTGGTTTGGCCTCTATCAGAAGCTGTAGAGTGAATGTGGGGATTAAGATGGATTGTTTGTCCATTTCTCAGCATCAGAGGGAGACCTTGGGGCCTCTGTTGTGTTCATTGTTCGTTTCAGCATCTTGACGGCTTCCCTAAAATGGGTCGGGATCCGTATCAAGGTCGTGAACCTTTGTGGTTTGTCCCTCAGAATCCACTCCTTTCTCTTCTTCTGGCACGAGTAGCCAGAACTTTCTTGGGGAACTTGTTAAAAATGCAGATTCTTAGACCCCACCCAGGCCTACTGCGTCAGAAAGTCTGGGGGTGCGGCCCAGAAATCTTTATGTTCTTACCAGGTTTTCCAGGTGATTTGATGCACACCGAAGTCTTAGAACCACTGAGCTGAGGCCTTGCTACTCCAAGTGTGGTTGCTCAGACCAGTGGCTTCATCATGACCTAGGAACTTGTTAAAAATGCAGAATCCCAGTCCCTTTCCCAGACAGACTGAATAAGAGCCTGTATTTTAATAATATCTCCAGGTGGGTCACAGGGACATTAACGTTTGAACACACTGGTGTTGGGCACTGGTTCTGAAATGTGGCTGAAAATTGGAGTTACCTGTAGAGTTTAAAAGTCAACTGCCAACTAGGGCTCATTCTTAGAGATTCTGGTGTGATCTGGGGACGAGCCTAAGTAATGGGATTTTTTTTCTTTTAACTCTTCAGGTGACTCTCACAGGTAGCAAAGTTTGAGACCCTCTGACCTAGGGCAGGGCTCTCAAAGTGTGGTCCCTGGTCCAGCAGCGCCTGTCTCACTTGCCAACTTGTTAGGAACGGAAATTCCTGGGCCTCACCCCAGACCTCCTGAATCAGAAACTGTTGGATCGGGGCCCAGAAATCCATGTTTTATCCAGCCTTTCAGGTGATGCTGCTGTAAGCTGAAGTTTGAGAAGCATGATCTAGGGCCCAGGAGCCTCGTGTAGAGCTGACAGGTGATAGTAGGAGTGGGGGGAGATCACTAGGGCGACGAACCATTCCTGTTTGCCAGAGACTGAAAGAATTCCCAGGAAACAGGACTTTCAGTGCTAAAATCGGGACAGTCATGGACAAATTGGGATGGTTGGTAACCCTAGACCATGGAAGATTCTATTTTTATGGAAGTGTCACATAGTCCATTCCATTGGCTAAAACTCAGTCATTGGCCACAGCTTACTACAAGGAAGGCTGGCAAATGTGGACTGGCTGGGGGCCCAAGGGAAAGAGGAAAGTTTTAGCCAGTCTCTGACCCAGCTCCTAATCACTCCGTAATGATCTCATCCTTTAAGTATGTACCGGGGCTGCCAAAGTTTAAAGATGCCTCGGAAAAGTGCTTGTTGAGAAAGGATAGGCTCCTGCTCTCTGGGGTGCGCTCGCTGCTGACTTTTCTCTGCCAGGGCTCAGGCTGTGACATCAGCATCTGGCATTAGCAGTTCAACAGGAAGGAAAGAAAGAAAGAAAAAAAAAAAACCCAAAGCTTCCCCAGCAAGTCTGCTCCCTGTTTGCAGGAGGGCTGCAGCTGGGATGTGATGGAGTGAACATATGGCTTTAGGGAGGCCCATTTGGTTCACTTAGCAGAGTTCTGTGGCCTGTGAATGTTCAACACATTTTAACATTAAAGTCGTCAGGCAGCTGGCCCGATTCTGCCTCCCTCCCCGTGCTAGTTCTGAGGCTGGCTGTGCGGAAACAGAGGCAGAGGGCAGAGGATCTCCGGTGAGGGTGATGGGCAGGAACAGAGCAAGGCCCTTTCTGAATGCATCACCCACTCCAGAGCATCTCAATTCAGGCTTTATGCAAATGTCATGTCATTTGCTGAGGCAGGGAGGTTGCACTGCTTTGAATAGGAGAACCAGCCCTCTTTGGTCAGGGGGCTTTTTGAGGCAGAAAGAAATTAAGATGCGTGCCAGGCAAGCCTTGGCCTGCAATGAGGGAGAAAAGACAAGCTCTGGAATACTTCGGAGCAGGACTTGCAGCTGGAAATGCAGTTGGATCTCTCTGGTTGGCAGGGTTTTAGGAAGAGTCATTTTTATCTCCCTAGGTAAAGCCCCCAAGCATCCTAATCTTTCTGACCTGTAGACAAGGAGATATCGTGGGTGGTGGACAGAGCACTGTACAAGGACCACGAAGACATAGGCTCCAGCTCTTGCCCCCACCCTCACTGGTTGAGAATGGCAGCTCAGGTGTCACAGGGGCTGCTTAAGCCCTCTGAGTTACCAGGACTTAGGCAGGGGCCACTGGGGGGGAGATGGGGCGTAGTGAGGGTCAGATTCCTGGAAGGATGCAGAGGGGCCCTAGACACAAAAAAGCAGTTTCCAGATGTCAGCAGAGCAGGGGGAGTGTGTTCACTTACATACAAAGTGTAAGGGCCGGAAGGTGTGTGTGTGTGGGGGCGGGGGCGGGGGAGTGGAAAAGTCCTCGCCAGAGTTCGATGAAATTGACACACCATATTCTCACATAGGAGGCCCTTTCCGAGGACCGCAGTTCTCTACCTGGATAGATGTACTTTGATCTTTCTGAAAAGATCTTTTCTCTTAGGTACTTGTAGGTAAGGTATTTCTTACTTTTTTCCAAATGTGAAATAGAAATATCTTTGTCTTTTTCTTGCTCTTTTTTCTTCCCTCTATATTAGTTTCCTGTGGCTGCTGTTACAAATTACGACGAATCTGGCAGCTTAAAGCGACACAAATTTATTCTTCTCCAGTTATAGAGGCCAGAAGTCCAAAGTCAATCTCACTGGGCTAAAGGCAAGCTGTGGGCAGGGCTGGTTCCTGCTGCTCTCTTTAGGGAAGAATTCATTTCTGTGACTTTTCTACTTCCCGTGTCTGGCTGCATTCCTTGGCTCTCGACCCCTCCCTTGAATCACTCCAGCCTCTTGCTTCCATCCTCACATCCCTTCTTTCCTCCTTTGACCTCCCTGCCTCCTGTTTTTTTTTTTTAATTTATTTAATTTATTTATTTTTGGCTGCGTTGCATCTTCGTTGCTGCACACGGGCTTTCTCTAGCTGCGGCAAGCGGTGGCTACTCTTCGTTGTGGTGCGCGGGCTTCTCATTGCTGTGGCTTCTCTTGTTGCGGAGCACGAGCTCTAGGTATGCGTGGGCTTCAGTAGTTGTGGCGCACGGGCTCAGTAGTTGTGGCTCGTGGGCTCTAGAGCGCAGGCTCAGTAGTTGTGACGCATGGGCTTAGTTGCTCCATGGCCTGTGGGATCTTCCCGGACCAGGGCTCGAACCCACGTCCCCTGCATTGGCAGGTGGATTCTTAACCACTGTGCCATTAGGGAAGCCTCCTGCCTCCTTCTTATAAGCACCTTGTGATCACATTGGACTCACCTGGATAGTCCAGGAGCATCTCTCATCTCAAGACCACTAACTTAATCACATCTTCAAGTCCCCTTTGCCATAGAAGGTAACACTCACAGGTTCTGGGGATTAGGATGTGGGTAAGTTTGGGGAGGAAGTATTCAGCCTACCACACCATCCTTCTTTCTTTTCATTCACAAATGCTTTATTGAAGACTTTTTATGTGTCAGGTCCGTGCCTGATGCTGGGGCTGTGGGGATGAGCAGAAACAGACATGGTCCCTGCCACGTGAGCTTACTCCAGAGGGGAAGACAGGCCTGATTCCAAGAGTCACACAAGTCAGTGTGGAATCACATGATGTAGTAATGGTCCGTGGAGCTATGAGACTGTGTAACAGAGGAATTTGCTTGATCTGGGCTGAGGAGGGTGTGTAAGGGATAGTCAGCTGGTTTCTAACGGATTTATGGAAGGCCACAAAGACCAGGCTAGAAATTTTGGTCTTTTTCCCAAGAACAAAGGGGTGTCATTGGAATGTTTTAGGCAGGAGAACGGTATGACCAGATTTGCATTTAAAAGCTCACAGCAGGGCTTCCCTGGTGGTGCAGTGGTTGAGGGTCTGCCTGCCGATGCAGGGGGTGTGGGTTCGTGCGCCGGTCCGGGAAGACCCCACATGCCGCGGAGCGGCTGGGCCCGTGAGCCATGGCCGCTGAGCCTGCGCATCCGGAGCCTGTGCTCCGCAGCGGGAGAGGCCACAACAGTGAGGGGCCCGCGTACCGCCAAAAAAAAAAAAAAGAAAAAGAAAAAAACAAAACTCGGTAATAAAAGCTCACAGCAGATACTGTGTGGAGAATAGGTTGGAGGCGGCTATTGCATCCATCCTGGTGAGAGTGGCCTGGGTGAACTGCTGATTCTGGGCATGTGGACATCTGGTGCCTGAGAGAAATTTGGTCTCACTCTTTCCCTCTCTCTCTTATTCTCTTTCTCAATGATCTATTATCCTAAGGTTGGTTTGTAGAAGAAGATTATTATAAGATTGCACACAGTGGTGCACTTTAAGTAATATTAGCTAATTTAATTTAATATGAACTAAGACCTCTGTGGCAACTAAGAGGATGGCTGGGCACAGACAGCTTAATCCCCAACAGAGGGTCCCAGCTGTAGCATCTATAGATGAAGCCCAGGAATGCCATGATCTAGAGCTGGTCTGGAAAAGAGTCGTCCAGTAGCCTGCATTGTTCAGAAGAGCTGAAAACCTCAGGTGGAAGTGTGGGCTGTGGGAGAATGAAGTTGTCTAACATGATTTCCCGGAGCACGTGACAGCTAATGAACACATATGACTACCTAGGCATCATGTTCAACGTCAGCATCATTTGAATGGAAAGTCCAATAGGTGTGAAGGGTAGATCCTGCGAGTGGACAGTCATGAGACAGAGCCAATGCGATGGGCATTATCGACGCCCAAAGCATAGAAGGTATAGCTGAGAGAAAAGGAGACCTTTATTCAAATATTGACAGGGTTGCCACATGGAAGGAGGAATAGAATTATTCTGTGTAACACCAGAGGATAACCTAAGACAAACGGATGAACATAATAAGATTTTAGGTCAAAAGAAGGAAGAACATTCTAAAAACTAAAGCTATCTAATAATAGGATGATTCAGGGGAAAGTCTTCAGAGAGAAACCAGATCATCTGTCAGAGTTATTAATTCAGATAATAAGGCTCCTACTGTATACCAAGCACTGTTGGGGATATAGAGGTGAGGAAGACATGGTTCTTGTCCTTTGGTAGGTAATTTTGGAAGTTAAAGCAGACCTCTGGCCCTAATAAAGGAAGAGTATTTTACAGTAGAAGTATTTCAACAAGGCACTCTGAGGCCTTGGAGGAGTGGCAATTGAGTTAGCTTGACTTGGGGTTCAGGACAGATCGATGAAAGATGGGCACTGAGAATGGCCCTGAGCATTAGAAGGTGCTTGGGAATGGACATTCCTTGGGGAAAAGCAGGTCAGCAAAAGCCTGTGGCTGGGAAAATGCAGGATATGGTTAACACACTGTGAACTGTCTTCTATAGACAAGGACCAGGAAAACACAGGAAGACAGCATAGCGAGGGCCTGCGTGTAGCATGTGAGGGGCTATAGCAAACCTGCCTTGTTTGATTCCCCCATCCTGCCATGCTAGTCTTCTGGAAAGGGCTGTCTTTTGACAGTTAAGTCATAATAGCAACATGTAATAAATAAAAGCAAAGATGTGTCTTCTCAAAGAGGCAGACTGTCTCCCAGGCCAGATTGAGACCTGATTGATTTTGTTAGCCGTCTAAATAAAGAGTCGCCCTTTAGCCAGTCACGAAAGCATGATGGGTGGGTCGCTGAGCAAACACGGGCAAGACTCCTGTGGGCACAGTTCCGTGGAAAGGAGCCTTGACCCAAAGATGAGATGGATCTGTTTTTGATGGCATGGACAGCCTTGCCGTGGAGACGATCCCTCAGCTTATGGGAACCCGATGTCTAAAAACATACTGATCATAAAACAAGCAGCCCCAGGTTTGGCATCCATGATCCAAAGCGTCTGCAGATGATTTGGGGTTCCTAACAGTTTTCCTACAGGGAACTAATGTTCAGGCCTCTCCATCGTCTCATCAGCTAGATGGTTACTATGTTTTTTATGCATTAGCTTCATTTCATCAGAATGAATATAATACGTGGTCAGAGGGAGGCTCTGAGGACCAGATCCTGCGCTGTAATGAATCCCCTGAGGCTCTGTCACTCTTTGGCCTCTTGGTGGCCACCTGGATGGACTCTTTCTAGTGACGGCAACCTCCCCTCAGGGCCATCTGTGCCAGTCATTTGATTGTTTGCTCTGGACCCATGCCCTGCCCTTCTCTCACTCTGTAATGTAACAAAGCTGCGGTTCCCAGGGAACCATCATGTGGCCTCTAGCTGGGCTCAGCCAGTAGGGGGCACCAGTGGGAGATTGGAGGACAGAGGACAGGATAGGCCAGGGTAGCCGCTGTTGCTCCTCCATCACGCATCTCTTCCGCCCCTGTCACAGGTCCACCGTGGTTCCGGTTTCCGTCAATGGACCCAATTCCTGGGTTCTAACACCTCTGCCTCTTCCCTTTGCCTCCAGCCCTGGGTGGTGGTGATGGGGGAGGGTAGTGCTTCCTGCTATGACAATCTCTTAGTTGTTTCACTGTCCCATCTTGATGTCTTAGTTCTTCCATGCCCTTTGTAATCGATTCCTTGTGTAAAATTCCTTTTAAAAATATTACTGGGAGTGTCCTCTGTTTTCCTGATTGGGCCCTGACTAAATCAACTTCCTCTCTATCTCCTAGGTTGTCTACCCTGTGGACCCTCAAATACTAGCTTGAAAGGTTCAGGATTTAACCCATGAGCCCATTCTTCTCATTTGAAAGCATGAAATAACCATTGTACATTTCCTTGGGTCATCAATTTTCTCTGCAGATTTAAGACAAACAAAATACCTGTGATTTTTTTATACGAAAACAAACAAGATATATTGTAGTGCAAAAGTCGTATGATTTTAAGATAAACATGGCGACATCGAAGTGTTTGTGCACTTGTAAGAAGACAATGAATGCCCTTTCGGGTTTGAAGTACTTTGGAGGAAAAGTGTTAAAAGCCCTGCCTTAGACCAGGGCTTGGAAGACTTTTTCTCTAAAGGGCCAGATAGTAAGTATTTTATGCTTTGCAGGCCATACGATCTCCGTTGCAACTATACAAATCTGCCATGAAGCACAAAAACGGCCATAGACCCTATATACATGAATGACAATGCATGTGTGCTAATAAAACTTTATTACAAAAACAGGCAGCACACTGGACCTCCCCCAACCCTTGTACAAAGTAATAGCAGTGGTGGCGTTAAAGGCAGTTAGAGATTCCTAGCAGATAATTACCTGATTGAACCTGTGATGTGGGAATATTGATAGCAGTGAACATGGTTACTTGAGGCAGGAGATAGTTAAACAACCATCCTGATGGTCACGTCAAGAGGTCTTGGCAAATCTCAACCAGGTACAGACAGTCAGTTTGGGATAGCTGTCGATTCTATCCAGAATCTAGGGTAGATTCTTACCACCCTAATCATCACTCCAGTGTTCCCTCCTCTCTATGAATTTTGGGAGCCCTTAGGCCATTATCACTCCATTCCTTTTCCCATGGTCCCGGCAGTTTTTTGCCTGCACCACCTGTTACCTCATTCTGTTCTCTGATGCACCACGTGGAAGAAAGCTGGGCTCTGAGCCACTGCCCTTCCTGTTCAATCAGTAGAGCGGCTCCAGGGCTTCTCTTCCCATTTCCAGTGACTGTCACATTCCACACGGGGCATCCCTGAATGAATGCAACTAATTAGTATTTGCAAAGCGATTCCTGTGGCTGAGGTGAGAGCCACCCAGAAGGGCCAGGTATAATCACTGTTATATCTGTGGTTTACATAATTCCTGGTCCACCCTGGAATGATTTTTTAAGCCTTGGTAATTGGTGAATTACAGTGTGAGTGCTGAAAACCAGCTGCGGTTTTAAGTGCCTCGTACGTTTCTGTAGGTGGTATAGCACTGGGCGTAAATGTTGACGGATGTGTTAGGAAAATTACAGTTCAGGTTCGTATGCAGCTGCTTTGAGGGAATATTGGACATTTCCAAACAGATGCGCAATCAGCACTTAGATGATTTAAAAAGTCATCTGATCAATATTTATGCCTGGGTAAGAAAAGATATTCCTTGTACTTCTGTGACCTGAGTGAGATCAGAACATCAATCTGTAATAAGCTCTGGGGCTAGAAGTTCAAAGACCCAGAAGCAGCTAAGCAGAAGTCACAGTGTTTTACACCTGGTAGGTGCTTGATAAGATCTGTGACCAGCTGAATGAATGAATGAATGAATGATGCCACTGAGCCCCTATCTATTTCCAAAGTCTCTTCCTTGAGAAAGAATTTTTTCACTGAGGATCATTAGACACAAATGAAGCTCCTTCACTGACTGGATGTTCCCAGATGACCTATTCCAACAGCTCGATGCCTTTATCAGAGGTCCACTCGCCTGGCTTGTTGGGAGTAAGTCCTCAGCTACTATTATCTGCCTAGTGAAAGTGAAGTCTCTGGGAGACTTCAGAGCAAAGGAACCCAATGTGTGTTTGCTCCCCTGTGAGCCAGGCAATGTGCTGGGCTCATCACAGAAGAGCTCCTGTAACCTCCCAATAGTGCTATGAGTCATAACATTTCATAGCTGGGAAGTGGATGCTTAGAAGGTGACGTGACATTGCCACAATTAGGCAGCAAGTAAGTGACAGAGTTGAGGATGGACACCCAGGTGTCTGCCTCTCTAAGCCAGATACTTGCCATTTTCCAGGGACAGCAAAACCAGCAGCCTCTATATAGTGGTCCGTGGATGGATTTTTCGGAATAGAGATTTTTTTTCAAACTGAATTTGCACGCCCTTTGGAGGGGTGTGCATTCTGCACTTCCCCTACAGCTCACTCTCCCTGTTATTTTACAAAGGCTAGTTTCCCACATCTGTCTTATCTGTCCGGCCCCGGAGGTATCTGAGTTTGCACCTCCTGTGGAAGATGACATGCAGGCTCTTGGTTTTCCCTCCAGGGGTCACAGGGACCTTGCCTCCTGCGCCATCCTTGTGCTCCAAGGAAGGAATTCTTATATTCTCTTCTGGTCATTTCTGACACTTCTCTCATAGGCCAAAAGGTCTAACATCACCATGAGCAGTGGGTAGGGTCTGTAACCATCCGCACTCCATATTTGCTAGAGAAAAATGATCACCCCTCGAATTAAGTGGGTATGCTGCTCCGTCCAGTGTGTGGCAGGGGCTGCTGTGCCAAGATATCCATCAAGGCAAGAAATAAAACACGTGTTCAAGGGAAGCCAACCAATCCAAGGGGGGAGGCGGGGGGCTGAGGGTCGAGGTAGGGGCCAGGGACATGACAAGGGTGAAAAAAGGATGTTGATGGGTATGACTTGAAAAGACACAGAGAGGCAATGAGCCTGAGCTTCCAGCTGGGCTGTGCCAGACAGCTGGGCTGCTGACAGCCTGTCCCCTGCCCTGTCCCTCAGTCCTCCCTCAGGGCAGGGAGGTTGGTGCCCAGAGCTTTGACAGGTGCAGGAGAGGGGCAAGCAATGCTGGAGTTGGAGGAGAGAGCTGGTACTTTTTTTTTGGCTCATTGGCAGTCAACACATGATGAGTCTTGAGCTTAATGAATAAGGCAGACTAGCACTTCTCGTGGAACTAAAAGCCATTCATGGGCTCCCTCCTCTTGAAGGGACCCATCAAAAGGCAGCAGTGGGCAATGGGAACAAATCGTAGGCCCTCTTGTCTTCTTGTCCTTGGATGTTTCTTCCCCCAGCGTTGCATTTTTTTTGCCTGCATTAGCAGCGTGCCTCCAATAAAGCCATCGTGGAGATAATCAGCTTTGTTCTCTATGCAGACATTCTGGCTTAGGGCTGAACATGGACTAATGCCCATAGCAGGAAAGAACAATGATGACATTCATGAGTCAGCGTTAGTTCAGTACTGCCGCTGTCAAGGCTGATTATTTGTTGCTTTTAAGAGAGATGCTTTGCCTGCAGCAAAACCGCCAGCACCCACGGGTAAAGGCAATGCATGTGAATTTGCCCCGGTGTGTTTGAAGTCTGCATCTTGCACTTCTTGGCAGTCTAGGCAGTAAGACTGGGGGGACTCAACTGCAACGCAGCCATCTGCTGGCGAGGCAGGTGCCCAGCCCTGCCTGGATTAGCAGCGGCATGTACCTTCCTGCTCTGTCTCAGCCGCACCAAGAAAGCTGTTCAGAGTTGAGGCAGAGAACAAACTGGTCTGGAGTCTGCAGGTTCTCAGTTCTGGGAGGGACCATTCAGGAGGCATCCAGCAGCACCAATAGGGAGAATCATTCCTGACCTTGCAAAACAGAGTTTTTACTGGTGCAGTCTTTCTAAGAACAATTTTGCACCATGTGTCAGATGCAGTCACAATTTCGGGACCCTTTGATCCTTTAATCTAATGTCTACTAGGTAGAAAAATTCAGAGCTCCTTGGAAGGTATGGTGAGAGGCAGGGACTGAATAAGGCTCAGTGTCCTTCTTGGTGAAACTGACCTCTTGCTTCTCACAAGCGGAAGCTGTTGGAAGCACAGCCAGCCCTTTGACATGGGTGCCTCATGAGAACTCCCTGTAGCAAAAAATAAAAAGAATTATTTGTCCAAGTTGGGCTTCAAAGAGAGCTTTAGCCATTTGATTTTATAATTGTTCGTCCTGGTTATGGACAACCTCTGGTATCACACATTCGATAGATGAAATAAGTATTCATCGAAACTGCCCTTTCAGTACTCTATTCAAGTTAGAAAAACGAAGATAGCGGCAAAAATCAATATAACTTGTTCCATTTCAGTAGATGCCCCAGAACAGCATGTTCATCTATGGATGTGCGTACGCTCAGCTGTGTTCACGAACGTCTCCCTTTTGCAGAATGAAACACTGAGGCAGAAGAATGTCAGTTGGTTCCTGGGGGCCCAGAGCAAGCAAAAGAACATTGGAAAACATATGGAAATCAAGGCCTCCTCTGCTCCATCTCCTGGCCAGCAGCTGTTAGGAGTTTACATTCTGTAGGGCCTGGAGAAACTTGAGCAATTAAAAACAAAAGCCTTCTGTCCATCCGTAGCATTCCCCGGGCCTAGCTGGGTTTGCAGCTTGTAATGTGTTATTTATTTTTGGTTTTAATTGCTGGCAGTCCCAGAAACATTAGTGTTATATATAGTGCTGGGCTCAGCAGGAGTAATTAAAAGGCGGGGGCCCTCATGGTTGGTAGTAAAATACCAAGTGCAGGCTGTTTAAGAAAAATGTGCCATTGATTCGCCATCAGCAAAACACAGGGTGGCAGGAAAGGGACAGAGGAGTGATGCCAGGCAGAAAAAGCACCCGGAACAGAAAGGGTTTATACACAGGCCAATGTGTACTGAGTTTTAGGAAAAATGTAACTGATTCGGATCAACCTTCTAAGCAGCACCCTAGCTAGAAAGAACCAATGTGTATTGAATGCAGTGCCGGCACTTAAATCTGCATAGTTTCATTTAAAACTCATGACACCTCTCCAGGCTGGTATTCCCATTCTTCTCCATCTTCATTACGTAGGGCACAAAACCAGGGACAGCTCTACCATACTCAAAAAGAAAACACAGCACAGCATTTTTATGGACCCTCTCTGGGAGATGGATCATGGGTGATTTTTTTTTTTTCTTCTGCTTTTGCTCTGATGCTTTGGGAGAGAGATGGGCAGAGAGAAGGGACACAAGACAGTAAGAGTGACAGAAGAACAGGAGCTTGTGTAGAGATCTAGAAAGAAGGGGGGAAGAACTGGTAGACACACTAAATATATTGCCTCATACGATTAGTACTCGTTTTCACAAATGCTGAGAATGAGGCTCACAGAGTTTAAAAGGAGCTTTCTATAGCATGTGAAATGTGATCCCGTTTACGTACCAATAATGCGTATATTCATACGAACATATGTGATACAGTCCTGTTTATGCAAAACCCGACTCCCAGCACTAAAGCCAAGTAGGAGGGGCTGACGCATGTCCCTCACTTAGAAGTATTTTGTGGCTTCCCACAGCTTTATTTTGAACAATTTTCAACCACACAGGAATGTTGAGAGCACATAGTAGAACAGTTCGCCGTGTCTGTTATTATAAAAGACCTTCCTTAGATAAACATAATAATAATATTTACATGCTAAGCATCACGTGGAGCAGGTACTTGTCTTCGTGCACTTTGTGCGCTCAGTTCATCCTCCTCCAAACTCTGTGAGGTTATTATTATTATGCTCACTTTATAGGGGAGGTAACTAAGGTACAAATTGCTTAAGAAACTTGCTCAGGCTTTCATGACTAAGAAAGGATGGGGCATGAATTGCAAGGCAGACAGCCTGGTTGCAGAGCAAGGTTCTTGGTCTCCCCACTCTATTGGTTATGAACAATTATTAATGATCTTTCCAGGGTCATGAATATTAGCATCTCAGGGAACTGGAAACAGGGCAGCGTGGTGGGCTTGCCCAAGGGTGACGAAGCTCTCCAAGGAAGTCCAGGTAGTGCCCCAGGGAAAGCAATGGGTTAATGATGAGTAGAGGCCCAGGTCATTTTGGAAGCCAGAGGCGGCCTGTCAATGGACTCTTCAGGAGCAAATACACAGGAGAGAGTCTAGGAAGGAGCCAAGAAAGGCCACCATTCCCTGAAACAGAGCCTCTGCTTATAATGGAACAGGTTGTGACCTGTGCGAGGACAACGGCTGAGGGGCGAGTGGGACTGATGTCCACTCTGGGTTCTGTTTGCCAAAGAACCAGATGCTCCCCAAGCTGTGGACCCTTGGAGCTCTCCCTACCCTGAGGAGTACCTTTTCTAATTTGCATAATGGAATTCTACAGACTAGCCCTTGGCCCAGATATACCAAGCAGAGTGCGGTGTTCCCCTGGAACTCACAAAGATGCCCAAGGCCTAGGAATTCTCTCTCCTTGATGTTGGCTCTTTGGCTCAATCCATCTCTAATGGTTGCTTAAGTGCCTGGCCCGGGGCCAGTGATGGGTTCCTAACTAAAGCTGCTGAAACAATGGCCGAGCTAAGGAGAAAGGGACTTAAATTGGCCTGGAATTTTAAAATCTCTATCATACGTTGGGTCTGCCTAGATTTTGGTGGCCCGTGGAAAAAGCCCACATAGCAAGCTTAGAGTCTGCTCTGCCTGGGTTAAGTCGACGCCAAGATGTGGAAGGAGGTAAACATCGAGATGTTAGCACCACCTCGGTGCATCGGCAAAACATGGGTCCAATGTGCAGGCTGTCACGTGTAAGGGCACAGGTCTCCCTGAGAAGCTCGGGAAATAGCTGGGGTACATATTGGTAGTCAGAGCATGTCAAAGGCCAGTTGTCCCAACAACTTGGGAGAATGGAGACCAGGATTTTAGAAGGCTGGGTGTACCACCCACTCCTGGCCCGTGAGTTCTGTGTCTCTTTCGTCTTTGTGTCCTTTGCTCCTCTTCTTTTTCCAGCCAGTGTCTAGCAAGGTGCGTGGCACACACGGGGACTCCCTCCATGTTTGCTGCCTGGGCTGCCTGTTGAGTGTTGGTCTGTAGCAGTTCTGGAGGGCTCCATTGTGCTGGGGTCTTTCCTGGGCCAGTCCCAGCAAGTGAGGAACACGGAGAGCATTGCCCACAACTACGTCTTTGAGGCTTGTCAGTCTGGGTCCCTTAACAGCCCAGTGGGGAAAAGCAAATGCAATTTCTCCTCTCAGTTTGCCTCAAATGCATTACAAATTGGAATCACTTCATGTCCGAATGCTCATTAGAAAATGTTTCTGAAAGGCAGCGCAGCCCATTAAGGCTCATTCTGAAGAGTGATTTTATGTTCTTCACATTTGTGTCTATATTTGTTGAAGATCAAGTTCAATTTTTGAAATTGCCAGATGTCTTGGCTCAGCTACACATCTAAGCCAGAGCTCTTGGGGGATACCCCGCTCGGTAATAATAAAGTTTCCTTCCCCTTCTGAATGCCTGACATTTTAGCCAAGGGAATCATTATTGCTGCTTAAAAACCAGAATTGCAGATTGAATTAATTTCATCGAAATCATTTTCTGTAAAATGACTGATCTCAGATTTCAGTGAATTTAATTGATCTCAGCTGTTGCATTTGGTGCCCATTGGTAACAGGGTAACTTGCCGGATGTGAATTCCTGGGTTTATCTCTGGAATTCTCTTCTTCTTCTTTCTTCTCCCCTCTCTTCCTCCTCTTCATCATTTTCAATCACAGGCATTTTCATCCTGAGTGGTACATTTTAGACATCTGATCTTTAACACAAACTAACATGGTGTATTATGATCTCCAGTTTGCTAGCGGGAAACTAAAGCAAAGTTAAGAAATGAGGCCAAGTCCTCCTGATGTCCAATAACTCCACACCTCTATTGTAATGGGCCAGGTCAAATTGTCTGAGACCACGGCCAAGGGGTGTCTGGGGATTAAGCCGGAGCGGGTGGGTGGCTCCTTGGAGTGGCCAGATGCTAATGAAGCCAAGAGGATAAGTGGAAATTGTGTGCAAGAAATAGTTCTGAGGGTCAGAAATCCAGAGACCTAATGCGTGCTCAGGACCCATGTTAAGTGAGGCCCTGGGGAAGCGTTACTGAGCCATGAAAGGTCAAAAGACAAATACAGCACAGGAAGGGAGAGGGCTGCAAGGAACAACGGGAGGATATTGCCGTCTGAGGACAGATGTTGGGCTACAATAGTGCTGGGGTGTCCACAGTTCTCTTCTGAGTCCTGGTCTTGATGACGGGTCTGCCTGGGTTAAACATTCTTGCTAGGTGCAGTGGCATCACGATGATAGCATTTACAATAGAAAGGAGACCTCAGGCCTTTAGGGTTTTGTTTCTATAGAGCGGTCATAAGATACAGTATACGTTACCTGGTCTCCAATATTTCAGTTGGTGGATGCCTTTATTCGCTATTAGCAGTTGGTCAGAGAAATTGCTCCAGGAAGGTAAGCCCAGAAGCCTTTGAATCCAACCAGCCAAATAAACGAACAAACAAATGAACAAGGAAAGGAATAAGCAATATTGCAAGTTTTGTAGCTAACAGGAATTCTAAAGATCGTAGAGCTTAGTTAGACGTTTAGAAATTACTTCTTCCAATTAAGCTCATTTTAACCATCAAAAGTAACAAACCCCAGAGGCCCAGTGACACCAGCTGGTTGATGATGCTTCCTGGACCCATGACTAGTTTTCCTGCCTATTTTAGATTTCTTGACTGCTGCCTCTTTTAATGAAGTTTTACCTTTTACCATGTTTACATTCTGATGTAATATACATCCAAACTCTCAGTGGAAATAGTCTTTAGAAGCTCTGTACGTTTGGAACATCATATTTTGCAACTGCCTGTGTTGTAGGGAAAATGGTTCTTTATACTCTTTTATTTTTTTATCATCTTTATTGGAGTATAATTGTTTCACAATGGTGTGTTAGTTTCTGCTTTATAACAAAGTGAATCATCTATACACATACATATATCCCCATATCTCCTCCGTCTTGTGTCTCCCTCCCATCCTCCCTATCCCACCCCTCTAGGTGGTCACAAAGCACCGAGCTGATCTCCCTGTGCTATGCGGCTGCTTCCCACTAGCTATCTATTTTACATTTGGTAGTAGAGGCACGGTCTTAAAGAAGGCTGGCCCTTTCCTAGATAGGTGAGCTGTGGGTGATTTTCTTAACCTTTAGCCACTGCAAAATAAGGAAACAGTAGTGCCCACATATTAGTATTTGGGGAAGGTTTAAATGTAAAACACACGCAAAAGCCCTCGGCTCTGTGTCTGGTACATAATAACAGTTTAAATGTATTGAGTAGTTCATGTTACTCTTTGTTCCCTGGAGAAATTCGAATTTAAGGATTTAAGGTTGTTAGTGAGGATATCCAAAAATTATCTCAAAGTGGTTTCCTGAAGATAAAGACACAGTAACACCTGTTCATGGCTTGCTACCTGCATAACTTGAGCAAATTTCTTATTCTGTTTTCTCAACTATATAACAAGGAAGATGCTTTCTCCATTTCGTGGGAAGTTTTAGTAAGGCCAAAGCTTACCCTAGGTATTCAAAAATTCCCTTCCATCTCCTACCTCCTAAACCTCCCCAAATCACTCCCCAGGTGTTATTTTTTACTGTTATGACCTGGAAATTTCCCCTCCTAGAAATGATTCCAGGACAGCCCTGCTGGTCCAGCTCATCATCCCTTGCATCTTGGGCAGGCCTGGGCGGTTCTCCTCTGGTCTGGCCCAGGACCAACTACTGTGGGGAGCCCCAGGAAAGCATTGTTATCCCATTGCTGGACGAGAGTGTGCCTCGGGCCTTGGGTAGATGGGGTAGACAGGGCCGCCCTCACAGGCATGCAAAACGTGTAATCTCACAGGGGCCAGAAAGGGCTTCCACTTGGTTTAAGACTCTGCCGATGCTGTCTTGAAATTCTTAACAATTTAAAATCTGTATTAAATTCTCAATAATTTTTGAATAAGGGACCCCACATTTTCATTTTGCACTGGACCCAACAAATTATGTAACCAATCCTGGGGGTAGGCGTGATGTGAAGACGTGGTGAGGCTGGATTTATTGATCGCTCCATGCTTGAATAGCCTAGGCCTGAGGACAGGATTTGTTGGTGGGTCGGGCATTGAGAGGAAGGTGCTTTGGAATCCACAGCAGAGGATGTGCCTTGGTGGCCCTAGCAGGGAACACTGGCCTGATTGTTCTTTTATAGGGACTTATTTCTTTGGAGCTGAGACTCAGGGGATCAGAGGTCCTCTTGGAAGGGGCTTGTAGAAAACATGGAAGGAGGCAGGTTCTTCAGCCATGAGGACAGCTGGTTGTTAATAACACCTGGACCCATGCTCTTGGGAGCAACTGAAAATATTTCCCTTAGGAAGATTTGATTATGGTCAACTCAGGCACAAAGCAGCTTCCCAGATTAGGGCCCCCATGGTTTCTTGAACCTGGACAGGTTACAGATCTAAGGCTTATCACAGGAGCCAAGGGAGCTTGGCCATGAGCCAGGTTTGGGATGCTGATGGGGACTCTAGGAGTCTTGCACACTTCAGCCCTTCATACTCCAAATTCCTGTTGCACATGGGTCTGTGAGCCTGGGAGGACTCCCTGGGCCCACTGGACATGTTGAGTCATCATCTGTAAAGACTCTGCGAGGCTGCGTTTACTGATCACTCCCTCTTTGAATGGCCCAAGGAGATGACAGGTTCCTGTCTTTCCTCAACAAGGCAGCTCCTGGGAGGCAGTTCCTCCTTCCTTGAAGCGACTTGTCTGCCATTGATCTCACTCCTGCAGCCACTATCGGCAAACTACCTCTTTCCCTCCTGTTCCAGAGTCTTAGCCTTGGAGCAAGATGCCGTTATGAGAGAGCTATTGCAGAGATAGATCTTTATGTCTGAAAGCATGGTGTACTTAAATGCAATCAGCTATGCCAACCAGCTGGATCTTTCAAATCATATTTGTTGGAGGGGGCACGTGTGTGTACGCAGAATGATGTTCCCTTGACAAGTGGCTTTAGTGAAATTTCTTTATTGAGTTATTTAACCTGGCATATTTAAAATATATAGTTTCATTTACAAGAAAAATGAATTTATATTCCCTTCCTTGAGAAACCTTTTATTATTGCATGGGATAAAAATCCATCTGTATAGCAGAGTGTGGTGACAAAAGGATTACTAATGGACAAAAAGGGGTCTTTACCAGGATTTCTCAACAGCTGGGCTTTGCAATGAAGTGAGGATAAAAAAATAATACTAATTACACAAGTATGCCACAGATATACATATTTGTGTGTGTGGCGGGGGGTTAACCAAGCAACACAGAACTCAGAGATTAAAGCAGTTTGGTCTGTGGTCTTTTCGACCACTTGATACGTGTTTTCCTGTGTGGCGGACGTAAATCTAACCACACGAATTCAGATGTAGAAGAAATAGCATCCTTTCACATTCCATAACTCAGGGTAATATCTGATTTGAACCCCTTGCTCTGTCAAGCTGGCAGAAAATTTAATTGCCATTGCTGTGGGCCAACTGGTGGGTTTTATGTAGCTCTAAGGCATGGCAGGTGGCCGCGGGGTTTTGGTCATTGGCCCCCATGTGTTACTTCTCAGAGGTCCCTTGTCCCTGCCCTCATGGTCTCCCTAAATTGTGGCTCCCGCCGCAGCCCTCCACTCTACTCAGGGCTGGAAATTCTGCAAAGGTGCCATAATCAGGGCCTAAGGACCAGTCCATCCTGCTGCCTCTCCAAGTTTCGGCTGCATCCCTAGCAGGACTGCTGAAGCTCAGGACCTGGCTTCCAGTCCAGGCCCCTCACACTTCTCTCTTCCTCCTCAGCCTGGGGGAAGTGTCCTTTCTCTAGCTTTTGACCCTTGAGAGACTTCTGCTTTCCCCTGCTCCAGGACCCCACAGCATTTCCTCAAGGTTTGATCAGTCTTTTACACAATAAAAACGATCCTTGGACTGCCCGTGACTTGTTTCTGCCCTGGCTCTAGGAATTACAGAGTTTAGCTACCAGTTTGGATAGGAAGAAAAAGAGATGAGGGAATCTAGGGAAAACACATAAATTATCCACACATTTCTGTTCTCATTTTATATGTACATGGCCTCCCCTAATCCTGTTTCTCCCATGGCTTTTCCCCACCTCAGTTAATGGCCACTTCATTCTTTCATGGGCTTTGCGAAAAGAAAAGCTCTTTCTCTGTACCTTTGCAAAATCCTGTTGGCTTGACCTTCAAAATGCAGCCAGAATTCACCCAGTTCTTCCCAGTTACCCTGCTGTCATCCAAGTCACCAGCATTTCTTACAGGGTCATTTTATTAGCCTCCTAAATGGTCTCCCAGCTTCCATTTCTGCTCCCCAGCAATCTGTCCTCAACACAGCAGCTGGAGTGGCCCAGATGAGACCGAACTCAGATCACATTATGCTTTGCCCTGCGCTCCAGCGGCTCGTTGGCTCACTCGGGGTGGAAGCTGGAATGGTCAGACTGGCGTCTGAAGCTCTGCGTGAAGTGGCCCCGCCACCTCTCTGTCCCTCTCCTCCTGCTCCCCTCTTTCCTCACTCTACCCCATCCCAGGCACTGTGCCCTTGGCAATGGCGAGTCCCTTGGCCTGGAATGCGCTCCCTCCAGATGGCCACACCACCCTCACCTCCTTCAGGTCTCTGCTGTCTCTGTCATGCTAGTTAAATAGCAGTGTGCCCCCAGCCTTATTTTTATTTTTCTCCAGGTTCCTCACCATCATCTGATATATGGCATGTCCTACTTGCTTATTTGCTTCACGTCTGCCTCTTCCTACTATAATGGAAACTCTGGGAGGGTAAAGACTTGCTATTTTGTTCACTGTGGATTCTCTAAAACTCAGGACGTTGCCCGGCACATGATAGGAGCCGACAGATAATCGTTGACTGGTTGACTGACTGACTGACTATTTGTACAGAGATACAGTATTTTCTGCCTCTGTGTTTTACAAAAACTCCATCATACCACAGCAGTGTTTCTACAACTTGCTGTTTTTTTCTGTTTAATAATAGATTTTGATGGTCTTTCCATGACAGTACATAAAGAAACACACCGTTTTCTTTTAATGGCTGCAGTAGGATTCCACAGTACAGCTATAACAAAATGTGTTCAACCAGTCTCCTACTGATGGACTCGTTTGCAATTTTTCTCCATTACTAACAATGCAGACTTTTTGTGCATTCAGAATATTTCTCTAGGATAAACACCCAGAAGTAGAATTGCTTGGGGAAAGAAGTGAAGCAAATTTTGACAACCTCATTTGCATTTCTATGCTGTTTCCCCTCCTAGGTGAGAATGTTTATAATCCCGTACTTTCTTCCTCCCTGCTTTTTTTTTTTTTTTTTTAATCCCTTACCCTGGGTAGGAAGAAAATTTCAATACTTTGCTGGTGGCAGTACAACAGGTGAGAACACACTATTTTCAGCCGCTATATACATGTGAGCCATGGGTTGGAGTTTTTGCAGAATCAGCTGGGATGGATTTTCTCCTTCTCTCCACTCCTTTGGCATTTAAAATCTGTACTGCCCAAATTGGGGCTTGATTGTACATTCTCTCATATTGTTCCATGGAATGAATCTTACTCCTCAGCTAGATGGTTAACTCTTTGATGGTGGAAGCTGTTTCTGTTAGTCCTGTGGATTTTTGTAATCCCCTCTGGGTTTGAAAGTGTTCATTGGATGCCGAAACAGTTGTGCCTTCAATACAAATAAACCTGTGGATTCCAGCGTAGTTGGAGCTTTCAGAGTGGCCACTGTGATTGAGTAGAACCTTGAGAGAAGAATGGAAAGTTTCCAGATAGAAGATTAAGGAAGAATGTTCCAGAGAGAGGAAAAAGAATATGCAAAGCTGTGGAATTGTGAACAGGCATGGTGGGGTTGGGGAAACCACAAGTGATGCTCCAGGATGAGAAATTGGGTGACAGGTAAGGGATGGGTCAGGAATGAGTTGGGAAGAGTTGATGGAGGTTTGTTTCTGAAGAGCTGTGATGCCTTGAGACATTAGTGAGGATGCTTTGGATTACAGGTGCCAGGAGCCCAGTGCCCCTGCCTGAAGTCAAATGGAGAAATTATTTGCTCCTACAATCCAGAATGACTGGAAAAGAACTGGAATATCTGGATGCTGGGGGTCCAGGCCACTGAAGCCCTCTCTCCATCTCACACCATCTTCCCAGCTTTATGATCATCACATAAAAGCTCTGTCTCTTCTCAGATTCACGTCAATGAATCAAAGAGAAGGAATTAACCTTGGACCACCGTCCTCCTGCTTTGATCATGGTCCGAGGAGGCGGGTGGAGTCAGGAAACTTTTATTCACGCCACACCTTTTTGTTTTGGAGAAGGAGAAGGTCTTCAAATCAAAGAGAACAAAGAATGCAGCCCATGGAGCACCCTAAATTGTATTTGCTACAATTGATGATTAAAAGATTTGGCTTTTTGTCAACATTTTGAAATGAAGATGTAGAAGGACCTGAGTTCATACTGTTCCCTAGTGAGTCCAAGCAGCTCTAGTCACCAGTATTTGGCAGGAATGAAGCAATTCATTAAAGAGAAGCTCCTCACTTTCCAAATCTCTAAAATTGAAACCCATTCTGTGTCAATTTCAGATTATGAAGAACCATTGCTGCCTCCACAGCACAGCTTAAGTCTTTTCTCCTGCAAGAAGGCCCCAAGCTATTCTCCTCCCCTCAGGCATGCTATTTTTGATGTAATAACTCGGTATTTTTGTCTTCTCTAGAAAGCTAAGTAAGGGCAGACTCTCTGCACTTTATTTCTTTGACCTCCTCTCTCTGGTACCTAGTTTTGTAAATGCAAGGATGATTGAGTACCTCTCTTGGGGAAACATGGGACTGCTCTCCTAAAAAATGCAGGAGGGACATAATTCTTGATTATTTGATCTTGAGATAGAAAAACAAAAACACCAGTATACTGACAAGGAAGGTGCTGAAATCATCCTTTAATGAGTAATATAATCTCGTAGGTTTGGAAAGAGCACTAGAGTATTCAAAGATCTTGAACTGTCGTAATCTCATTTTGTCTTAATTAACAGTCTTGGGTGGGAAGCAGAGAGCTCTTGTCCACATTTTGTAGACCGGGTAGCCCCTGAGAATTGTTCGGACACCTTGGAGATCGTTTAGTTCTATCATTTCCCTTTTACATTTGACCTTCTCAAAAGCTGATTAAATGCCCCAAAGCATCACAGCTACTTAGTGACAAAACCAGTGCAGGAACCCAGGTTCCTACAATCACATCCAAGGTACTGCATCACAGAATGCTGCGTCTTCTCCAGTGTCTCGAGTCAGAAGTCGATATGTCATAAAAGACCTTGGTCTCTGGCAGGGCAGAGGTGCACGAGGAGGCAGGAGGGGGGACAATGGTGGCGACACAGCTGCCAGCCGCTGAGTTCAAGTAAAAATCAAAGACGCAGATGTAGAGAATGGACTTGAGGACACGGGGAGGGGGAAGGGTAAGTTGGGATGAAGTGAGAGAGTGGCATTGACACGTACACACTACCAAATATAAAATAGCTAGCTAGTGGGAAGGAGCCACATAGCACACGGAGATCAGCTCGGTGCTTTGTGTCCACCTAGAGGGCTGGGATAGGGAGGGTGGGAGGGAGACGCCAAGAGGGAGGGGATATGGCTATATGTATGAGGCGATATCTATGAGGGGATATGTATATGTATACATATAGCTGATTCACTTTGTTACACAGCAGAAACTAACACACTATTGTAAAGCAATTATACTCCAATTAAGATGTTAAAAAAAAGTGACAGCAGAGAACATAATGAAGTATATAAACCTGGATAAAGCAGTGCAATGGGTAATAAAAAGTGAAATGGGGTGGAGGGGGAGACGGGAAAGGAGGCGGGAGGAGTGTGCGGGCCACCTCACAGAAGTCATTAAAGGAGTTTTCATGTGCTCTTGGCGGGAGCCCACGGTCTCTCCTGTCTCTCCAGTTTAAGGCTTAGTGTGTTGGACTTTCTGCTGTTTTCACAAAGCTCTCCATGCCCTCAGGATTGGGACTAACTCCCGATTTCATACTAGGGGGCGTGTAGACATGACTTGAGATCAAGGTTACTGCCAAGTTGTCTGAACTTGCTGTACCTCCCAAGGAGACTGCAAGGTGTCACCCACCCTGGGCCTCTCTGGAACCCCAGGCATTTCCTGTGACATTAATTAGCACCAGCACACTGGGTTTGAATTTCTTGGATGCCTCCAATTCGGTACCGTACAGAGTTCAGCCAAAGGGCCATTTTTCAAGACTTGTTTTAATGTTTTTTTGCGGGGGGGGGGTAGAAATCATCTGTAACCCGGAGACGGAGAGCTTGCACATAAATCTTCCTAAGCAAACCCATGTAAAGTACCGATACACTTTATAAGCTGTAAACTCGGCTTTTATTAGCCATTTATGAGCCATTTTTTATGATGCAAGTTTAATATTAAACTATAAAGTTCACAACACACTTATAAAGACAGATAGACTCATTCACTTTATAATTCTTGACGTGGATGCCTGACAAAAGCCGACCGTATCATGTCATTTCAGGAAACCGGCCCAGTTGGGACTTTGGAAACTGGTGTAGGATGAGGTCTGGGAATGAACAGGCGCTGGGGTATGTCAGAGGCAAGAGTGGGAGGGAACAATCAACCGCAGCCATAAAAATAGATGCACATGCTGGGAGGTAATTTTTCTTCTGACTTTTCTGGAGCGTGGGGCCTTTATAGCCATTTAGGAAGTGAGAATTCTCTGGAGTAGCAGTTCTTTTTTTGAGCAGCAGCTATATATTGCCATTTGATTTTGTGCAACCTACCTTCTTCCTCGTAGATCAGCATGGCTGGTATTTTTTTATTCAATGTGATGAAAATTATATCTGTTCTGTGGGATCTCAAGGCCATGTCGCTAAAATAATAGGAGATAACCAGGAGTGTGATCAGTTGAGGATTGCAAAGTTTATTTTCCCTAGGAAGGAAATATTTGGTGTATGGAAAGTGGATGGCCTTTGGTGCGCCTCATGTTGAATACATGAATTATCAGCGGGGGATTATTCTAATCACAAGCGACACACTGTGTTAGATCTCCGGCTTTCTGTCTTTGAACCAGACTTTTGAATTCTAGAAGGTTTCTCTGGAGGGGTGGGGTGGGGGTGGGGCACACTAGAAAAGATCAAAGACTCAAAATAACGCCCAAACCAGTCAACGGTAATTCATGGTACTGTGGATGCTAGAGAACCACACTATCCCCCTGGGCTGTGGAAGCATCCCCAGTGACCCCACAATACATTTGCTTGGCCCTTCTCTGCTGGGTGACCTTGTGACAACAGTTTATTCCTCCAACCTTTCTCTTGAGGCAAAATGTTCACATATTCCAGTACTTAGCCCTGCAATTTTTTCCTAACTAAAAAGATTAATTAATTAATCCATTTATTCTTGAGCCTATATACTATATGCCAGATTATGATCTAGGCACAGGAGATACACTGAGGAACTTCAATTTTTTCTTTGTCACCATTTTCTAGAAACCTTCGCTCACATAAGGTTGTACTCTACCCTACCCAGTGCCAAACTCTCCATTTAGCTCTGTTTCCCCTCCAAAAGATTACTATAATGGTTCACATAGTCACTTGTGGGAAAACTAAGTCATTATTTCCTTCCTTCTGCTTGCTCTGGGTTTAGTTTCCTGTTTTTTTGTCCAGTGTCATAAGTTAGATCAGGTTATTGATTTGACATTTTAAGTCTTTTGTAATGTACACATTTATAGCGATCCATTTTCCTCTAACTAAGCACTGCTTTGGCTTCATCCGTACATTTCAGTATGTCATGTATTTATTTTCATTCATCTTAAAGTATTCTGTAAGTTCCCTTGTCTTCTTTGACGCATTGGCTATTTAGGAGAATGTTGTTTAATATCCATATACTTATAAACTTCTCAAATTTCTTTTTGTTATTACTTTCTAATTCAATTGTGATTAAATAATGTACTTTATACAATTTTAATCCTTATGAATTGATCGAGGCTTGATTTCTGACCAAGCATATGGCCTATCCTGGAGCATGTTTCATGTGCAGTTAAGAAGAATGTGTATCTGAAGTTGGTGGGTAGAATTTTCTATAAAACCTGTTAGGTCTAGTTGGTTTATAGTGTTGCTCAAATCTTTCTATTTCCTTGTTGATCTTCTGCCTAGTTGTTGTAGCCAGTACTGAAAATGGAATGTTGATGTCTCCAACAATTATTGTTGAATTGCCCATCTCTCCCTTCAATTCTGTCAGTTTTTGCTCCATGTATTTTGGGGCTCAGTTGTTAGGTACATATGTGTTTATAATTGTTATATTTTCCTGATGGATGGACTTTTGTCTGAGATTAGAATAGCTACTCCAACTTTCTATGATTATTGTTTGAATGATATATCTTTTTTCCCCATCCTTTTACTTTCATCCTGTTTGGATCTTTGAATCTAAAGTATATCACATAAAGGTAGAATATTATTGGATCTTATTTGCTTATTCAATCTGACAATCTCTGCCTTTTTGTTGGATTGTTCAATCCAGTCATACTTAATGTTATTATTGATGCAATTTGACTTATGCCTGCCATTATAGTTTTTGTTTTCTATGTCTCATGTCTCGTCTTCATTCTTTTCTTCCTTCTTTAGTGCTTTCATTTCCCTTACGTGAATATTTTTAGTGTAACATTTTAATTCATTCAATTATTTTTAAAACAACATATTTACATAGTGGTTGCTCTAACAATGTACATTTTAACTTGTCAGACTCTACTTCAGATTTATACTAATAATTCCAATGCTATATAGAAATATTACTCCTATATAGCTCTATTCCCTCTTCTGTACTATAGTTGTATATGTATATTACGTCTATATATGTTACAAGCCTAAGAATTCATTGTCATAATTATTATTTTATATAATCTTTTTACCATATGATGTCACTTGTATGTGGAATCTAAAATATGACACAAATGAACTTATCTATGAAACAGAAACAGACTCACAGACATGGAGAACAGACTTGTGGTTGCCAAGGGGGAGGGGGGGTGGGGGAGGGATGGAATGGGAGTTCGGGATTAACAGATGCAAACTATTCTATATAGAATGGATAAACAGCAAGGTCCTCTTGTATAGCACAGGGAACTATATTCAAAATCCTGTGATAAACCATAATGGAAAAGAATATGAAAAAAATATATATATATGTATAGTGTGTGTGTGTGTGTGTGTGTGTGTGTGTGTGTGTGTGTGTGTAACTGAATCACCTTGCCGTACACCAGAAACTAACACAACATTGTAAATCAACTATACTTCTATAAAATAATTCTTTTAAAAATAAATAAATTTTTATCTTAAAATACAAAAAAATCTTAAAGATGATGAGAGAAGAAATAAAAGCACAAGCAGTATATATCTCTCTATATAATTTGTCATGTTAATATTCATATTTACAATTTTGGTTCTCTTCCTATGTCTTGTAGATTTGCCTCACTATCTAGTGTCATTTTCTTACTCCAGTACAGCTTTATTTCCACCCACCACTTTGGTGCTTTTGTTGGCTAATATATTACATTTCTATATGTTATGGGTCCAGCAATACATTACAAGCATGGACCTAGAGTCTGTCATACAGAGTGAAGTGAGTCAGAAAGAGAAAAACAAATACCGTATGCTAACATATATATATGGAATCTAAAAAAAAGGTACTGATGAACCTAGTGGCAGAGTAGGAATAAAGATGTAGACATAGAGAATATACTTGAGGACACAGTGGGGAGGGAGAAGCTGGGGCAAAGTGAGAACATCAACATACATACACTAACAAATGTAAAATAGTTGGCTGGTGGGAAGCAGCAGCATAGCACAGGGAGATCAGCTCGGTGATTTGCGATGACCTAGAGGGGTGGGATAGGGAGGTGGGAGGGAGGCTCAAGAGGGAGGGGATATGGGGATATATGTATGCATATGGCTGATTCATTTTGTTGTACAACAGAAACAAACACAGTATGGTGAAGCAATTATACTCCAATAAAGATCTATTTAAAAAAATCAGGTAAGAGAAGCGAGGAGAAGAAATATGCAAATTTTATAATTATTACCTACATGATTACCTTTACCAGTGCTCTTTGGTGTGTGTGTGTGTGGTGTGGGTGTGTGGGTGTGGGTGAAATTACTATCTGGGATCACTTGCATTCAGTCTGAAGAACTTCCTTTATATTTCTTAGAAGGCAGGTCCATTAGCAACAAATTCTCTGTTTTTTGTTTGCCTGGTAATGACTTTATTTAGTCTTCCTTTTAGAAAGATAGTTTAGTTGATATAAGATTCTTGTTTTGCACTTTTTTTTTTCTTTTCTCTACTTGGAATATGTCATCTAAATGCCTTCTGACCTCCATCATTCTGATGAGAAGCCAGCTGTGAATTTTTGGGGGGTTCCTTTGTGTGTGATGAATCATTTTTCTCTTGCTACTCTCAAAATTTTCTATTTGTTTTTAAGTCTTTCCACATTTTTACTATGATATTTCTAGGTGAGGATCACTTTGCAATTATCCTACTTAGAATTCCTTACGTTTCTAGGACGTGTAGTTTAATGTTTTTCCTCAGAGTTTGGAAGTTTTCATTCATTATTTCTTTAAATATTTTTCTGTTTCTTTATTGATATTTTTTATTTGATGAGATATTGTCATCATGTCTTCCTCACTTCTTTAAGCATGGTTTTCTTTGGTTCTTTGAAAATATTTATGACAGTTGCTTTGAACCGTTTTCTGCTAATCCAATATCTGGGACCTCTCAAAGGCAGATTCTGTTCTCTGCTTTTTTTCTGTGTATGGATCACACTGTGCTCTTTCTTTGCATGTCTCATTTTTCGTTGTTGTTGAAAGCTGGACATTTTAGATAATACATTGTAGCAACTTCAGATACTGATAACCCCATTCTCTCTCTAGGGCTTGTCAGTTTTGTTCTTTGTGTGTTCATTTGTGGGGTTTTTTTGGTTTGTTTTATTTTTGGGTTTGGTCTTGGCTGGACTATTTCAGTGCAGTCTATTCCCCACACAGTATATGGCCTCTGAGCTAATCTCAGTCACTGACATTTTAAAAATAAATAAATAAAATACATTTTCAATTTCTTATTTTTAATCATTTTAAGAAAACAACACCTCCTCTTTTAGATGACACATATATTATTTTTACCCAAGTTTGATCATCTTTTTGTTTGTTTAATATGTGTGTGAACTATTATTTTGAAGATGCAGAGGAATTATGTGAAAGCTGAGTTGGAATAAATGACACCATTTCAGTGTCCTATTTCAGTTCTCACAGAGTCTTTCTACTATTTTATTTAATAGTATGTTTTCTTTAATCGTTTCTTTTCCTCAAGGAGCATGTGGTTTAGCTTTAAAAGCTCTACACCACCAGATGGAAAACCTGCTTTAAATTCTGTCTCTTGAGTTCCCTGTGTGCCAGGGGCACTAGCTGATTTATCAGCAACACGGGCATGATCATATTTTCCCTTCCCGACTTCAAAGAATATTAGGTGTTTAAAGTGATGTTCACAATATACTTTGAAAGTATTGAAAAGATATTCACACGTAAGGCATTGTTGTGCTATTATTATTAATTAGGAAGGGTTAACTGCTAAAACGATGGCAGTCATGCTCCTGGATCCAAATGTAAACGAACACATTTTGGAGAAAATATCCGTCAAGAAAGATCACGGCTTCCATCAACAATTTGAATCCATGCCCATGCCTATCAGTTCACAAACAAGCCATTTGTTCAGGTATTTGAATTTCCAGCAGCTAAAATTCACCTTTTGTAAGAGAGGACATGTAGTGGAAAAACACACGCTTTAAAATTAGTAATTTGGAACTGAATCCTAATCCTCCTTATTTATTCTGTCTAATCTTGCCCCAGTTGCTTAATCTCTAAGAGTCTCGGTTTCAGCCTCAGCCAGATGGGCATCTTCTTTCGTGGTGCTGTGGACCCCTCATTATTCTGCAGTAGAGTCACTGCTCAGTTTTAACAATAGTTCTCATCTCTTCAGCATTTACCAAGACCCTTCCTCATGAGATGATGCCTTTATTTTATTTTCAGGTTTCCCATAGTTCATGGCATATTTTGAATAAGAACTGTTTAGTAAAGACATGTGATCTGAGAGATTGGTTGAATTTTATTGCATTCTCCTGATATCTTCATTGTGCTTATGAGAATAACTGGCAGAGCTCTAAGGGTATGGCACCCTGGAATGATAAGTATTGAAGAGAAAAATGTATATAGAATGGGGAACAATCAGGTGGGCGTACTGCAAGGGGTTCCGTTGACCATTGGAGATGACCTGGACATATTGGGCACTTGGAAGTAAGTCAGGGATGAACAAGAAGAATGGGACCATAAAGAGGCAAGACAAGACTACCAGAAACCTTTCTGAAAACGTGAGTTTTCTGATGTATTGTCCCAGCATTAAAAGTGAGCACAGAGAATCTGCACCAGTGGTCCCCTATCTTGCATGCCATCAAGAGTACTGTTTTGTTACTGTTGCTCTGTAAATCACATCTTGAGAATTTTTATCTAGTAAGCACAGTACCTTTAAGTAATATATTAGGTAATTTGTTTTCTCATTTTTATTCATCTGAGATATATCCATCTGCCAAAGAGAATTTCCGGTCTTTCTGAGATAAAAAGCAAAAGACTTCTCCACAAATGCTCCCCTTTTCTCTTCCTTCCTACAGCACCCTCTCCCTCTCTGCTTTCTGAGTTTGCCTCCTTGATCCTCATCAAGCCTCTATTTAAAAACACACTGTGCAAGTGACAGACATTAAATCCCACTGTCTTCTACTCGTCTGCCACTGGCAAGTGGTGTGTGTTCTGTGTCCACAGTGCAATCAGTTGTGTGTTACTGCACCCATGAGGCTTGTGTTTTCTGTGGTGTCCAGGGACTGCTCACTGCTGGCTTCCCAATAAAAGCAATGTGTTCTACTTGCATTAAATAATTAGTGACACTGTCATTGAAATGGCAATTTTATGCTGTGCCTCTGAGGAGAAAAATAGAGTATAGGGATTTGGAGAGCAGTGTGCCTTCTTTTACATACATCATTATGCTGGAAGATATATATATATATATATATATATATATATATATATATATATATTTTTTTTTTTTTTTGGTAAACTGGAGTTGCAATTTAATCTGCAGCTCTCCATAAGAAGCTGTATGTCCTTCATCAGATTTGAAATATTGACCATTTCTTCAAAATTTTTTTCTACCCCATTTGTTGTCTACTCTCCTTTGGGGACTCCAATTACACATATGTTAGACTGGGTTACATTACTTAATAGGTTCCTGAAGCTCTGCTCATTTTTCTTTTTCAGTCTTTTTTCTCTTTGCTCTTAACATTGGATAATTTTGATTAAACTTTCTTCAAGTTCACATACTCTTTCTTGCGTCATTGGCATGCTGTTAAATCTATCTAGTGACTTTAAAATTTCAGACTTTGTACTTTTAATTTATAGACTTTCCATCTGGTTCTTTTTAATCATTTTTATTTGCCTGTGGTCACTTCCTGTCTTTTTGTTCATCACCACATGTTTTCTTTTACTTCATTGAGGATAGTTATAATAGCTGTTTTAAAATTCATTTTGCTAATTCTAATACCTGGGTTATGTTGGGGTTGACTGTAGGTCATTTTTTCCCCTGTGTGTTCCATTTTCTTGTTTCTTTGTATTTCAGGTAATTTTTAATTATATCCTAGAAATTCTGAATATTCAGTTTGGAGATTTTGGATTCTTTTTCTCTAGTGAGTGTTTGTTTTGTTGTGCAGTTATCTTGGTTGGACTTGAATTGTAATCTCTGTGTCTTGGTTGGTAATTCTGATCTCAGTTCAGATCTGTAGTATTTAGTTGAGTTGCTTTGATTCTTCTCCCTGCATGCATGGTTTATGAGTTAGCCACAGTTGTGGGAAGACAGAATTGTGGGATTTCCCTCTGGTAATTTGCCTCTCTCTCTGGTGGCTACTGTTGACCCAGATTCAGTGGTTTCCCTGGACAGAAAGCTGTGGTTTTTCCATTGGTACCCCCACTCCCTCATGCTCCATGCTAACCACGTTTGATCTCAGGCTAAAAGTTTTGAAAATAACAAATAACTCCATACAACTCTCCTGTGGGCATGCTCCAATGGAATACACTTGTTTCTGTTTACTCTTCAGTGCCTCCAGGTGGCTATTTGTTTTGTATGATATCCACAGTTCATAGTTATTATCTGCAGGTGGGGTGGTCTGGTTCGATCTGATTAATTATGTTAATCAGCCATTATCTTCGATTAACATATTTTTTTTTACATCAGGTTTGTGCTTGACAAGGCTATACTCAATTCCTGATAATGACCTTTTAATGATGATCTTTTCAAATTTTTGATAGTTACCATTGGCAAGAAAATTTATTCATACTGGTAGGTGATGAAAAATTTAAAACCATTTTTACAACTATTCAGAATTTGCAATAGTTAAAAGTGTAGTTAAAGGAGCTAACAGCTTCTCTTTTTTACACTGACAAATGTAATGTCGAAATTTCTTGTGATAATGCAAATGGGTTTCAAATCCAACAGAATGTTTTCATATCAAGTATTTCAAAATAATGATGATGCTCTAATTAGAAGAAAACACATGCATTGTTAGAGCACTCACCCTGCAGCTAGCCTGGATGGCACTAAAAGGGCATATTAGCTGCAAAAGCATCCAATATGTGTGAAGGCAGAGACTCAGGGCCCCCTGGAGCTACTCTGCCAGGAACACCTGCTGATCCCTCAGCCTCTTCAACTCTAACTCCTGTTCCTTTGCCTGTGCACCTGAGTGCTTAGGTATTTGGATTCCAAACTACACTAGCGTGTTTATGGACCCCTTGTTTATGGTGGGTTGGGGTATACCATAGTGCTGGCTGCAACGTAGTTGTCCAAGATATAGAGAAACTCCTTTGCAGCTCAGAATTGTGGCAAGCAACAGGTGTTGTGTGTCACTCATCAAACCCAATGCCTGCTGAGATATGAGGATCCATTATCAGACCCACCTCTGTTCAGCCCACCTTCTTAGGAACCCTAGGTTAAGCTATTCCACCCCCACTCTGACTTCCCAGCCCTTCCCTGAGACACCTCCTTACCTCCCTCATTCTGCATGATTATTACTAATACAATTTAAGTTAAATCTTTCAGCGTCTCTGAACTTTGATGTGCATACTAATCATTTAGAATCTTGTTAACCTGCAAGTTCTGATTGGGGGTAGGTGGGGGTGGGTGGAGAGCAGATTCTGCATTTTTAGCAAGTTTCTTGTGATGCTGAAGCTGCTGGTCTGTGGACCACATTTCTAGGAAGAGGGACATATTCTGAATACCACCTCTGAATGTACTGTAAGACATCAATGGGAGAGTTCTGAAATAGGCCAGTGGTTATGAATGTGAGATATGGGGCTTGACTACATTAAGTATAAATCCTAGCTCACCTGTTAACTAGCTTTATAATAGTGGACGAGGTAGTAAAAGTCTCTGTGCCTCAGTATCTTCATCAGTAAATAAAGGTAATAGTACATCTCTCCTTATGATGTTGTTGTGATGATTAATGATGTAATACATGTAAGAGTTTAGAACAGTACACAACACCTAATAAGGTTTCAATAAATACCAGCTATCGTTAGTGTGCATCCTCTCAAGTTGCTTACGTGTTTATTGTAGAGAGATACAGTTTCACAATTAAGGAGGACCACAGATACACCATGTGATAAATTTAATATAATCAAATTTCAACATGTCTGGTGGAACAAGTGAATGTTCTATTGGTCTCTAGGAAAATTTTCTTAAAAAATATAGCCCTTGAAGGTTGAATAGGATTTAGATAGCTGAGAGATTCACCCACATGGACAGAACCTTGAATTTGGATGCTGTCTTTGAACTTGATCTAATTAGTCATAAGCAGTGTCTATGGACCCCCAAGCAGGGGAGAAATTAGATGATTCTTCTCGTTATGGATGTTTTGCTGGTAGGAAATGAGGTTCACTCAAATTCTCATAAGAAAAAGAGGTTTATTTACAGGATAAGGATTCAGGGAAGGGCAGGAATAGAGGCCACTCTCGACCACTGTCTGCCCTTCACCTCCACCTTATTCCCTTGGTTTCTTTGTTTCCCACTTTTCTCATTTATTCATTCAGCTAATATCTGTTGAGTTCTTGGCATGTACTGGCCACTCTTGTAGGCAATGGCATTAGATAGATCTGTGAATGGAAAAAACAAAATACCTGTCCTTGTGGAACTTGTATTTTATCAGGGGGAGAAAGACAATAGCAATAAACATCATAAATAACTACATTGTACAACATAGCAGAGGGGATATGGGAAAATAAGGTACGGGGAGAGAGCTATTTGAGGGAGTTGGCTATTGCGTTACATTTCTAATTAGGGTGGTCAACATAGGCCTCGTTGAAAAGGTAACACTTGAGCAAAGGCTTGAAGGAGGTGGGGTGGGGTAAGGTGATGAGCCAAACAGACATCAAGGGGAAGAGGATTCTAGATAGACAAAGGCCAGACAAAGGCAAGTTCAATGGCTTTCAGGCAGGAACATGTCAGGTATGTTCAAGGAAGAGAAAGGAGGCCTGTGTATGCAGATTGGAGTTGGGATGGTAGAGTAATGGGAAAAAGAGCAGAGAGGTGGTGGTGCCTCAGATCAGGCAGACACTGGAGGGACTTTGGCTTCTCTTCTGATGAAATGGAAGCCATTGGAGAGCTTGAACCCAAGTCTGCAATACCAAGTCTGCAATACAAATACTATGACATACATTTAAAAAGGACAATCCTGGGCTTCCCTGGTGGCGCAGTGGTTGAGAGTCCACCTGCTGATGCAGGGGACATGGGTTCATGCCCCGGTCCGGGAAGATCCCACATGCCGTGGAGCGGCTGGGCCCGTGAGCCATGGCCGCTGAGGCTGCGCGTCCGGAGCCTGTGCTCCGCAACAGGAGAGGCCACAACAGTGGGAGGCCCGCGTACTGCAAAAAAAAAAAGGACAATCCTATTGGGATTGACGTATGCACACTATTATATATAAAATAGATAACTAATAAGGACCTACTGTGTAGCACAGGGAGCTCTACTCAATACTCTGTAATGACCTACATGGGAAAAGAATCTACAAAAGAGGGGATATATGTATATGCATGACTGATTCACTTTGCTGTACACCTGAAACTAACACAGCATTGTAAATTAACTATACTCCAATAAAAATTTTAAAAAATAAAAATTAAAAGGACAATCCTAGATCTGTTTGGGAAATAAAATGAAGGATCAAGGGTGGAAACAGGAAGAGTAGTTACAATGCAGAGATGATGATGGCTCAGACCGGGTGGTGAGAAAGGGTCAGATTCTGGGCATAATGAAGGGGTAGATCCAATGGGATTTGCAGATGGGTTGGGAGAAATCTATTTGTTGGTGGATTTGCAGTGGGATGGGAGAAAACTCAAATGTGTCTTCAAGGTTTTATCAACGAAAATGGAGAAGATTACAGGTATGATGGTTGAGGCAGGAGAATCAGATGTCCAGAATAAAGGTATGAATATGTCCCACTAGAAATGTTTAACAGTTGTATGTACAAATATGGAGTTCTGGAGGGAAGGTTAGGCTAGAGGCATGGATTTGGGAATTGTTGGTACATAAATTGGTGTTTGATGCTCTGAGGTTGAGAAAAAGTGTAGAGAGAAGAGACGGAGGATTAAGATCTGGGGCACTCTAACCTTAAGAGTTTGGGAAGAAGAAGAACCCAACAGGGGAAATTGAAAGGCAATGTGTGAGGAAACCTTGAGAGTCTGGGGTCTTGGAAGCCAAGTGAAGAAGGTGAATTGATGAAGAGGAGGTGATACCTGTGATAAATGCTGTTGACTCATGAAGTACCATGTAGAACTAGGATAGACCATTGGATTTAGCAATGGAAGTTGTCAGTGCTTTTGAAAAGAGCAGTTTCTACAGAATAAGAGAGGGGAAATCCTGATTAGAGTATGTATAGAGAGAGAACTGGAGGAGAGGAATTGGAGACACAGAGTGTGTGAAACTTCTTAGGGGCTGATTTGGGGAGAGAGATGCACAACTGTGTTCAGAACCCTTGGGGGCCTACTTCTCTCTCTGCCTGTCCTGTGTCACACCTGGGTACATGGGCATCGTTCTATCAGGTCCAAGGAAATTCTCTGTGGCTCACTAAGGCTCTGGCTGCCTGGAAAGATCTTGCAGCTGTTCCTTCTTTGAGGTTTTGCTGTCTATCTGTCTGTAATAAGAACTCTCTGAGGACTAAAAGAAATCATACTGCATAACAGGAGGCTTGCAAAATATGGCTGTCTGGAGAGCAAGAAGATGGCTCTCTAAGTAAATAGCAGCGTGCTATTTAAATTTCTGCCCTCATTCTATGTGGCTGACTGATCTTGGACAAACCTATTAGTAATCAGTGTTGAGTCTACCATCAAATGTATCATAATCCTTTTGGAAACTTTTAATATATTTGTTCCGTATAGTTTCTTAGAGAAACAAGTTTGCATCTGTTTCTTATCAACTGTATAAAGAAATGCTGTATGTTTTTTTGTCCTAAAATTATCTTGCTTATGTTTGAAAATGGAAAGAAGGGGTGGGGGTAGCTGATTTTACACGTAAGGGAATACTTCAGCTCTCATTCTGTGAAGCAGAGATACAGAGATTGGAGGAAACACCCTGCTCTTTGTTCTCTGATGCATCGTGTGGAAAGTGTTTGTTTTCTTCAACCAGAACATGATTGGAACTTGATCTATTTCCACTCTGTCTTCGGAGACAGTTTGTACAAGAACTGGTTGCAAGACATCAATTTTTCTGATGGGACAAACAAGCTTTGTGACAAATGCTGAGATTGCTGAGGATTTGCTAAGATCAGTACTTCTGGTTTTGTCCTTTTCTTTTAGGCTGTGAGATGATATCTTACTGACACCCATTCCTCCGCTGGTGAATTCAGTCTACAAAGAGTGAGCCACCTGATTCGGTTGTGGTGCAGTCAGAGGTGGCTATTTCCTTGCCTCTGCTGTTTTCCTGTGTTTCAGAGTCTGGTTATACCTTAAAGAGACCATTGGTGAGTAGTCAGTCTCTCTTCTCCTTCTGCATACCCTCAGCTCATGGTCACTGGTCCACTGTGTGTCGACGCTTTCTTTTGGTGTCTGTCTCTAACCTCCAGACTGTGAACTCTGGGAGGTCAAGGTCAATGACTTCATTTTTATTCTTAGAGTCCAGCATATTGTCCTTTCAAGGCTCTGTTCTTAAGCTATGTTGACAAATTTGTGATAATAGCAGCCACAACCTTATCAGGTGAGAGATTTTTTTTTTTTAAAGAATAAGATGGATGTCCTTGGAAGCAAACTTAATGTCCATCAACAGAGGAGTGGATAAAGAAGATGTGGTACATATATGTAATGGAATATTAGTCAGCCATAAAAAAGAATGAAATAATGTCATTTGCAGCAACATGGATGGACCTAGAGATTGTCATACTGAGTGAAGTAAGTCAGACCGGGTAGAAAGACAAATATCATATGATATCGCTTATATGTGGAATCTGAAAAAAATGGTACAAATGAACTTATTTACAAAACAGAAATAGAGTTACAGATGTAGAAAACAAACTTATGGTTACCATGGGGGAAAGGAGGGGGAAGGATAAATTGGGAGATTGGGATTGACATGTACACACTACTGTATATAAAATAGATAACTAATAAAGACCTACTGTAAAGCACAGGGAACTCTTCTCAGTACTCTGTAATGACCTATATGGGAAAAGAATCTAAAAAAGAGTGGATGTATGTATATGAATAACTGACTCACTTGCTGTACACCTGAAACTAACACAACATTGTAAATCAACTATACTCCAATACATTTTTTTTCGGTACGCGGGCCTCTCACTGTTGTGGCCTCCCCCATTGCGGAGCGCAGGCTCAGTGGCCATGGCTCACGGGCCCAGCCGCTCCACGGCATGTGGGATCCTCCCGGACCGGGGCACGAACCCACGTCCCCTGCATCGGCAGGCGGACTCTCAACCACTGCGCCACCAGGGAAGCCCCTCCAATAAAATTTTTAAAAAATAGATTTAAAAAAGTAAAAAGAAAAAAGGAATAACATGGATGTCCAGATGGAGATTCAGATTGCTCAGTTTAGCATGAGTTTTTATCTTTTGTATGTCACATGCTGTAAATTGATTCAGAAAATTTTTGGTTATTTTGACACTGTCTAAATAGGGTTCAATCAAGAAGCAATTTCTGAGAGGAGGGTTGAACATACGTGGTTGGGCTTGCCACAAAGTGCTAATTCACAAATGAGCGTTCACTTTTTTTATCCTTTTTACTTTTAAGACAAATCTCCGTTAATGTAGGAAAATGACCCTTGATGTGTGAGATAAGATATGTGAAAGCATCTTGGAATGCATTTTATAAGCTATAAAGTGTGATACAAGTCTATTGTTATTATCGTTATTGTAATTATTTTATTTTGATAGCTTGATTATAGTTATCAGCACTTGAGAGGGATAGTAGAATGCATTTCTGAGAATAAAAGTGAGATGAGAAATTTAAATACAATTCCAGTTACACACAATCAATAATTGTCCAAACCGAGGCCTTGATTGAATCAATGTAGAAATGAAAGCAGAAAGATCATTCGTACATTTGTTGATTGTTTCTCCCTTGGGGAACAGTGGCTGCTGAGTGCTTTACCAGGGGCTTATATGTGTATAAACTATTTTAAATGGTGTGGTCATGGGGAGGAGGCTGTTAGATCTGAGTTGACCTCTAGCTCTTTTGTTTGCTTTAAAACTGATTGACACTGCTTTGCAGATTTAACCTTACTTGAACCAAAACGGAAACTTCAAAGGTATTCTTTTGACTTATATTTAATGTTGATATGACTACTGTCCAGGATCATGCCTTCTTTTTTTGACCAGGTCCCCTTGAATCAGACCATTCAGATAAACACTGTGGTTAGGATTTATTTATCTTACATTTGTGACATTTCGTGACTTAACCTGGCTAGCCCATCTCTGGCAAGTTTCATTCTTCTCACTTAAATCAGTTTCCAAAGCTACCACCCCATCACCCTCTACTCATTCTCTCCTCTCCACTTGGAACTCCAGAATGCCTTTTGGCTGGAGCTACCCACCCATGACAGTTCTTACTTAAATAGGAGAAATGGCCAAGTGAAGCAGAGGAAGGGGTGAATAGGAAAGCTATGTGGGTGATGGAATGATCAGGATTTGTGATTGATTGGCTGAGGTTTCAAGAGGGAGGTGCAAAGATGATGGATTAGGTGAATGTTGATGCCTTCCACTGAAATAAGACATATGAGGATAGAGCAGCTCGGAGCAAAAAGGTACATAGATACAGAGAGAGTTTTTCTTATTGAGTGAAATGCAGCCAACAGCCACTGTGGGTAAACCCAAACCCGACTGTTAAATTGTTGAAATAGATTGACAGCACAGTTGTGGATGAGAGGTGATTATTTTCCCGGCCATCCTGCTAACAGAGCTTAAATTTAGTAGCATTCAAATAACTGATAGAGAAGATTTCCTATTGAAACATATCTAGAGTTTTAAGAAGATGCTCATTTGGTGAAAGGCACAGGGGAACCGTTTCGTGGCTGTGAATCGACCCAATTCAATTAGAAAGAATAAAACCTCATCAGTGTACTTAACCAGAAAGATACCTGGAAGTCTTAGATTGGGTATAATCCAGCCCCATTTCCTAGAGCTGAGCCAGGAGACCTGGGGAAGGATGTCTGGTGGTGCTTGCTTTCTGTACTGACGGTACTGGTACAGCTGAGTCAATTAGATTTAATTTGATTTCTTGTTTGATCCTCTGGCTGGCCCATAACTGAAAACCTGAATATTTGCTCATATTACTATTGTCCTCAGACAAAGACCTCTTCAATTCACAGAGCAATCTATAATGTAACTATCCATTTCCCATCCACTCTGTGTGTACCTTAACTGATAGCTATTCAGACATTTATTGTAGGTAGCAGCGCCTGTGATGAACTGAGAGTTTCTTTGAATCTGGGCTTTTGAGATCCAGATTGGTAGCCTTGGAAATTTATTCTTCGACAAAGGTCTGTTGAGAGCTCTTCTCATCTGGAAGAAGAAGAGGAAGAAAAAAGAAAGGCTCACAAAACCTTCACAATCCTCTTTCATCTACAGAATTACCAAAAATGTTCTTGAAGAATGGCCCATGCAGACTCACCTGACATTTCACTGGTATAAGTAATTTCTGATTATTTCTAGTTTCTCTGAATCTGTGTGTGACCCAACAGAATCATTTTCCGCTGAGTGGAGACAATATGATTTCAAGTGAGATAACAAAAGGGGAAAATGAATACATCATCTAAGTGCTTCAAAGAAGCATCAGTTCTGTCTTTGGAGGGTGCAGTCCAAGATGAGGGCATTGTCAGTGGAGAGACAATCTTTGGATATAAATGGTCAGAAAGCTCTGTGCACCATAGCTTAGAGATGAATAGCAGTGAATATTTACAGAGGCATTAACTTGTGCTCGACACTGTTCTAAGTATCCTCTTTATATTATACCATTTAATGATTTATGTCTTATTATGCTAAATTTATAGACAGTGTATCTGCTGGGGTTCTCCAGAGAAACCGAACCTTGTGTATTATAAGGAATTGGCTCAGAAAAGGCTGAGAAATCCCAAGATCTACATTTGGCAAGCTGGATACCCAGGAGAGCTGATTGTATAGTTTCAGTCTGAGTCTGAAGGCGGAAGACTAGTGTCTCAGCTTGAAGACAGACAGAGAAGAGTGAATTCTTTCTTCCTCTGCCTTTTGTTCTATTCAGGCAGGCCTTCAACTGGCTGGATGAGGCCCACACACACTGGAGAGGGCAATCTGCTTTACTCAGTCTGCTGGTTCAAATGTTAATTTCATTCAGAAACATCTTCATCAACACACCCAGAATAATTTTTAATCTGGGCACCCTGTGGCCCAGTGGAGTTGACACACAAGATTAATCATCACAGATAGGGAAACTGGGGTATTAGGAATAACTGACTTGACCAAGGCCACACCCGAAGCACATAACTACAGATATGAACCCAGCTTGTCTGATTCCAGGCCCGGTGCTACAACCACTAAGGGACATTGTTTCTCTGTGCTGTAGTCTAGAACACATGTCAGAGACATATCAGACAATTCAGTTTCCTCAACCCTGTGAAGTGAAATTTGTTTAATGCAGGACATGGACTTGAATACAAAACCATTTAGAGAAAAAAGAAAGGGGGCTTTATCAATGCCACAAAAAATGGAAATGTAAAGACAGGTAAAAAAATTGATCTCCTAGTATTTAACCATGGTAAAGTATTTACTCAGTGTTTGTTAAAGTAATTCTTTTGAGTGAGCAAATTGATCTATTATGGGTAATTTGTTATATTTGCATGATGAATATGCCCAACCTCCAGAAATAGACCCGTGGATTAGCAATTTACCTAATACAGGTCTGTATCTCCCACAGGGCTTTACGTGGTTTATGGGATCACCGTAAGGAGCTCAATAAATATTGGCTGGTGTGATTAGATTGGTGACTAAAGATGTTAATCAACTGATTAATCATTACATATGCTAATAAGTACATTTGCTTTCTTCAAGAATAGAAGGGGACCGAAGAGATATTGTGATTGACTCAAATTTAAATATTTTGCATCGGGAAACAATTCTTTCATTTTCTAAGCAGAAAAATAAGGAGGAAAAAAAAAAGTTTTTCCCGTAATCTCATCCTGATGATAGAGATGGGGGTGGGCAGAGCCAAAGTGGATTGTAATGAGAACGACTTAAATGTGGGATGTTCAGCTCTTGTCTACAGGTTTACAGAAACGAAATTAAACTTGGGCTTTCTATTGCAAAACAATAAGCAAATTGAAGGCCAATTATCCCAGCTCAAAAAAAAAAAAAGCCGGCGAACTGGAGAGGATTTTGCATTTCTGAGTAGAACGACTTTTCAGACGAAAGAATTTATTACAAGAAATTGAGAACATCTGGGCCATCAAAGGCAGAATGCAGTGAATAATTGGACAATCATAGACTGGCATCCATTTGAATAAGAGGCACTTCCTTGGTTCCTACTAGGGGATGTTTTTGAAATTCCTCATCTAGAAGGAAATGAAGCTCAGCATTTAAAACATGATTTTCCTACCTGGTTGTTACTTGGTTATGAAAGAAATCGATTTGGGGAACCTCAGTTCCATAAAGTTATTCTTGTGACCAAAATTCGGGGAGAATAGCAGAGAAGCGGTTGGTTCTATTCTCTGTTGGTTCTGTTTTACCTACTGGCTTAAATCTTATCCTGGCAAATATCACACTCATAATAAGTCATAATAATTCTGCTTCTCCCCATTCTCCGCCTTCTCCCTTATGTCCTTCAGCCAGGAGCCACCCTGCTGGCATCCGACAAGTCCCAGAGAGGGTGCTAATGGGGGGCGGTTCTCCAATGGGTGGGGTGGGCCTTTGGGCTGTCCACATGAGTAGGGCTGAGCTCACCCAGTCCCCGTCCACTCAGTGCCCTTGTACTCTCCTTATCTGTAAGAGTGAGAACATCCTACATGATGCTGCCCTATTTTGGCTTAAAACCTGAACAAGATATTTGACACACATATACTGTTTCCAAAAGCTCTCGTAGTCCCTTTAGGTAGTAATTATTATCCCATTTCGTAGTCGGGGACACTGAAGTTCCAAGAGATGATATAGTCAGTTAGGTAATATAATCCAGATACTACTGCGTAATAGCTCAACTCTCGGTGGCTTAAAACCACAGAGTTTTCTCACTCATGCTACATGTCCCCAGTGGGATGGAAGGGGGCTCTGCTCATTGTAGTCACCCGGGGACTCATTATTTGAGCGGCCACAATCTCAAATAGTGCCAGTCTCAGTGCTTGAGGAACAAGAAAGCTCCAGAGGAGGGTCTTGCACCAGCTGTGAAATGCTTGCCCCAGAAATGACATTAGTTACCTCTGCTTGCCATTCACACTGACCAGGACTGGTTACATGGCCCCAACCAACTATGTTGCAGGGATGGCAGAAAATATATTCTGCACACTTAGGTATGCAGAGCTGGAAGTATTCACTGAACAGCGCTGGTGAGAGAAGTGTATAGCCTGGTGATTAAGACTGACGGTTTAAATTGAGGTTCTACCACTTACTTAGTTGTGGAACCTTGGACAAATTACTTAATCTCGCCAAGCTTCTGTTTCCTCACTTTTTAAATGAGGAAATAATTATACCTTCATCAGGGTGTTTTAATAAGGATCCAATAAGATAATGCATGCACAGGACTTAGTATAAATAAACTTAGCATAGATCAACTTGAGGCCAGCCCAAGTCATACAAACCTGGGGACCATTTACCCATAGCTTTTGGAAATAAAAAAAACAGAATTATGTCTGAGGAAGAATGCAGGAGATGCATATACAGATATGTCAAGAAGAAAGGGTTCAGAGAAGAGTCAAAATCTTGGCATGAAGAGACAGGGCAAAAGAGAGATGCCCAAGAAGAGAAGAGTGGCAATTTTAAAACATGGCCACAAGTTCTTCCATACTCTCCTATGGAATCTGGGCAGGACTGTGACTGCTTTGACCTATAGAGTACAATGGAAGTGACACTGTGTCAGGTAGCTCTCATCTTGTTTGCTGAAACACTCGTTCTTGGATCTCTGAGCCACCACTGACCAACCTGAGGTCACCATGCTATGAGGAAGCCCAAGACATGAGAGGCCACATTTGGAACAACATTTGCCACTGATGACAGCCAGTGTCATTCCAGACCAGGTACCAGATATGTGAGTGAAGAGCTTCCAGATGATTCCAGTCCTCAGAGGTCATCCCCCCGCCCCCCCACCACCACCATCTGAGTCATCCCAGCTGAGGCCCTAGGCATCATGGAGTAGACGCAAACCATTCCCACTGCACCCTGCTGTCTTCCTGACCCACAGGCTGAGCAAAATAAAATGGTCATTTTACATCACTGTACTTTGGCGTGGGTCATGATGCAGCAATAGATAACCAGAAACACGAGAGTAGGGGAATGGTGATTATAGGTGAATGGGCAATTGTGTGGATCAGTACAAGAGACAAAAGCCTGGATATTCTACTGGATCTAATAATATGCTTTCCTGGGGAAAAAATGTTTCCATTTAAACGGTTGAAGGTAAAGGGACTTCCCTGTTGGTCCGGTGGGTAAGACTCCGCAATGCAGGGGGCCCGGGTTGGATCCCTGGTCGGGGAACTAGATCCTGCATGCATGCCGCAACTAAGAGTTTGCGTGCCGCAACTAACTAAAAAACAAAGAGTTGAAGGCAAAGTGTCCGTTTCTTTTTGACTTTGGGTTTGGGCACCAGGACTGGGCTTACATAAGTGTTGTGCTCTGATTTGACACCTCCCATCTGGCCAGCTTCCTTCATAAACCTGGCTATACGCTGCCCCTTTTCCTACAGAAACCTGGTTTTGATATATCTTCTGCTCACCCTCAGGTTTCAGCTTTCTGTAGTAGTCTCATCGTGCTGATTTGGCAAAGCTAACCTAACTGCTCTCTCCTCCCCCTCTCCCTCCTCCCCACCTCTGTCTCCGTCTTTTGGGTTTTGGTCAAAGAGTAGTACAGGCAGCTCACAAAGCTGTCACTGAGCTTTCTCAAATCGCCTCCTTGTCACAGTTACCGTCCCTTTGAGAAAACCCAGGTAGTCAGGGACGTGTGTTTATCTACAGTAGCACTGCCCAAGGGCATCTCATGAGCAGCTCAGAATCCTCCCTTCCAGGTTGACTCAAATCTTGAAAGAAGGGAAGAGAGTCTCCACTCCCTACCACCAAGCACATCTCTTCTCCCACACTTTCGGGAAGCCCCTTTCCCGACTCATGGACCAGGAATGTGCAGCCTATCAGGGAGGATGATGTAGCCCGCCGCAGAGGCATGGCAGCCCTCTTATAAGTCATCCTCAGCAGGTGAAGGACAACTTTTCTAACACCCATTTTGTAGGTGAAAAAGTCCTAATCTTAATATTGCAGCACTGTATTATTTTCCTCCAGTTCTTTACCCCACATGGTTTTGTTGGCAAAAGACTCAGGATTTTTGTAAAAGCTGAGATTTCCAAAGTTGTGTCCATTTTATACCTGTTTCTTAACAATTTTACAATTTTTACTGTGACACCCTACTTGCGAAAATTTCCCAGCTGCATTTCTGCTTTCCTGAAAGTCCATTTCCTCTTTCCTGAAAATCCACTTTCCTCAAAGCCCAAGTCCATTTCCTCTTTCCTAAAAGTCCACTTCCTGAAAGTCCTGTTTCCTAAAAGTCTCATGAGAGTTCACAGTGCATCAGAAACCTTTGGTCTCCTTTCTTTATTCCCTCTGAATAACGTGATAGATCTTTAGCAGATACCCCTGAAATGTTGCTAACCTCTACAGAAGAGTTTGCAAAATGTGATCTTACCTAGCAGAAAAGAAAGAATGGACAAAAACTTCACTGCCATTTTAAATCAGGTTCCAAAATGATCTGCACGTTCCTTTCTGGATGATATCAGCTGCTCTTGATTAAGTCAATTAAGAATCTGAGAATATATACCTTTTAATCTCTCTCTAAGGCTCTGTTTCCTCAGCTGTAAACTACTGACTCCGAGGGTAGGTTTAAACAAGACGTCACATGTAAAGTACAACCATTGCATGGCGTTTCTCAAGAAATGCTGCTTATCTTTCATTGCTCCCCTAACGACACCCCTACCCCTTGTCTGGAGGCCTTAAAATACCCTTGACTCTTTGGCATCATCTGAAACGTTCTAAAAGACTAAAACTTAAACACTAAGCATTGAAGTTTCAGCTTTCACTTTGGGGAGGTTGACACCAGGGTGCGACATCAGGCTGAGTCTGTTTTCAAAGACTGATAGAAAAATGACCTGGGTTGGCTCCCAGAATGTAGGTCAGGAGACACTTTTCCATCTTCCCCCCTGTTGATGGGCTCCTGTTAACCTTGGGAGAGGCTCTGGTTTAGGTGGTGTCAGCAGATTCATCAGGCACGTGTTGGAGGCTCGTGAGAATCAGCAGTTTTGCTTCACATTTCACGTGAGTTCACGTGAAATGTGAAATAATGGAATAATTTCAAGGAAACAGCAATTTAGACCCTTGAGTTTCTCATGGCCCTTGGACTAAATCATAAATCAACTCCCATTCACGTGAAGTGGAGCCCCCACCTGGATATTCCAGAAACTTCTGAAGAAGGTAGCAGACGTTTTGGATAGGACTGTGAGATCGCCAGACAGATTGTTGGCTTTCTGCCTCTCTTTTCTTATTTAATCCGTCCTAGTAAAGGCTGAGAATAATGAAGCTTTTATATATTTTCATCTCAGAGGTCAGGAAGCTGAGGTTTAGGGAAAGGAAGTAACTTAACAAATAATCTGCTTGTGCAGTGGTCTGGGCCATAACTCAGATCGCTCAGTTTTCTATTCCAGTGTCTTTCCTCCTTGCCATGCTTCCATTCTCTTAGTAAAATATTTATTGTTGCATATTATGTACCAGGTACAAGGATGTGGAAAGTGATTTTTCAGAATGGAAAAACCAGACTTGAACACTGTGTGTAGCCACATATAATTAAATAATCCATATTTGAGTAAAGAACTGAGTCTAAGCAGGATGGAGATTTTCAGGTTCTCTGGTCAAGCTGGTTGTATTTAGGCGTGGTGTCTTCTGGACAGAGGACAGGAAGGGAACGGACTGTGGGGTGGATCAGGTACACCCAGATGGCACAACATGAATAATCTCATCATTAATGAATTATGAAAACCTTAATGTCAGGGCATTATGATAATTTTAATGCTTCTGTCCGTAAGATGACAATCGGCCCACGTGATTGACAGTCGCTGCCTTTACCAAGCGCCTTTCTGTTACTATGATCCCTCCCCTGCATCACCTACCAGCTGCCCTACCTCTAACAGCTACAAAGGTTAGTATCCAGGACAGGAGGAGACTTCCAGAGCCCCCTTCTGTGCTAAGAAATTGTTTTTCATTAAAAATTTTTTTGAGGCCTTCCCTAGTGGTGCAGTGGTTGAGAGTCTGCCTGCCGATGCAGGGGACACAGGTTCGTGCCCCGGTCCGGGAAGATCCCGCATGTCGCGGAGCGGCTGGGCCCATGAGCCATGGCCGCTGAGCCTGCGCGTCCGGAGCCCGTGCTCCGCAACGGGAGAGGCCACAACAGTGAGAGACCCGCGTACCGCAAAAAAACCGCAAAAAAACAAATTCAAATTGTTCCATATCTCCTCCATTATTTACCTCAAACGCCTCAGCAAGGCATCTAAGGCCTTGCATGACATAAACCCAAACTACTTTGTCAGCCTGTTCCTCCTCTGCTTGCTCACGTGCCCCTAAATTTCCATCATAAACGGACTAGCATTGTTGCTGAATTTGCCATGTTCTTTCACTCTACTGGCCTTGACTAGTTGCTTTTTCTGCATGGACTAGCTTTCCTACCCTTTTCTGCTCTGTAAATCGTATTTGCCCTTTCATACCCAGCTGGCCTATCATGGCCTCTGCAAGGTTTCCTCAGCTGTGCCAGGTTGAGTTGGTTACTCTCCTCTCTGTGGTTTCTTGGCAAATCAGAAGTGGCTTGATGATGGCACACAATACATTATAATCGTTCTGTATCTGTGTCCTTCACGAATACCTCCAGGGCAGTATCCGCAGCTGTCCTGCCCCAGCATCTAGCATGGTATCTGGCATAAAATGGATGTCAATATATGTTTGTTGAGTAAATGCTGTCAATTTCATGCTCCAAGAAATACAACCCAAAGGGATGTCAATATTATGCCATGGTATTTCTTTTTGCGAGTAAGAGACAATTCAATATATAATTTTCACATTTTTTCAGCAGCATAAAATAAGCGATGTTTGGGCATTACCTAGGAAATGTATTCAATTTGCCTCTTGTTTGGATCATTTTCAGCATGTACTCGTGTCAACTAGTCCTCTTGTCTATAATCCTTCTCTTGGAATAAGATGTTCATTTCATACTTTTATTGCATGCTTGTCAGGAGTTGTAAGCTCTATAAAAGAAGCTCCCTGCATTTATCATAAACTGGAAGCTGTAACTAGGAAATGCACAAATGTACTGGGATAGACTCCAGGCAGGTGACTGCCGCCAAAGAGACAAATCAAGAATCTGAAAGGGAGACAGACACCTCCATCTTATGGGTGGGCAGTGGGGAATCCTAGCAAAGGAGGCCCTTTGCTAGGGCCTGTGAACAGCCATGGGTCTGGAAGCTCAGGTTTCTCTATTTATCCATAGGTAAATTTCCAAGTAACCCTACCTATTTTGCCCATGACCTCTAACAAGGTAAAGACATTCTTCACACCACCAAGAAGTTGAACTCTCTCAGGCATTAGATACCTGTTACAAAATACTGAAAAGCTGAGCAAGTAAAAGACGGAGTAAAGTCTTTTATGCCCAGAGGTCAACATTAGAACAAAGGAGTGGAATTCATAGAGAAACAAGATTTTGTCTTAAATTAGGAAGGTTTTTCTGAAAACTGAATCAGTTCAACTCTGCTCAGTGAGTTAGGGTGCTCCCATGATTGAAAGATAGCCTGGATAGTGATATGCCCTGGGTAACATAAAGATGACTTATCTTGGGGGAGGAGTATACAGGGGGTGACCTGGGATTCTAAGAGGCAGATCATTCTGTGCAAGCCTGATCGCCTTACTTCATCTCTTAGCCTCCAGAGAAAACGCCACCACCTAAAGGCTTAGGATAGCGGCTGAACATTCTTTGGATAACCGCCATCTTGAAGCATGAACTGCATGGCAAGTCTTCCCCTCTGTCTCCTTGATACAAGGCTTTGAGTGGGTGTTACCAGGATGAGTCTCCTGTTAGAATTCTCCAGGCAGAGATTTGAGGGAGGCGGATTCAAATAACAGCAGAAATGTTCAGTTTTGTGCTGATTTTCATGGCTTGTTGCACAGCCATTCACATGTTTCTTTGTATGAGCTGTATAATAACCAGCTTTCAAAAGGACAGACAGCATAATGAATGGATTGTAAAACACGCTCATAAAAACAGTAGAGTGCGTCTAGAAGTGTTATCTGCCTTTGATTTACTGTGTACCCTGTTTTGCATTTTCACATCATTTGCAAGTTTTCTATTAAAAATAAGCATTTAATGGGCATGCAATTAAATTTAATTTTTCTTTTTCTTTCCCCCAAGGTGATCTTTAAAAAGTGTGTGTTTGGTGAGGGGGGAGGGGTGCATTTTACAGTCCTGACAGAACATGGATATTATAGCCATAGAGTTCATTACAGGGTAATTAATGCATGTTAAGTATCTTGTAAATATTATGTGGTAATAGCTCTAAATAAATACACACTCCACTTGGAAAGATCTGCTCCACCCCTGCCACAGGGAATGAGATGTTCCTAATTAATGCCTTTAGAAGAGGAGCCTGTGTCACCTTGGATAGTCTTGGGAAATTACAGCTTTAGTTTGTGGAAGGCAGCAGTGAATGGTTAATTACAGAACCTTGACATGCCCAGTGCCTGTCCCACCTGGGCTAAGTGGGTCGGACAGGCCCACCTGGCTTGCTCTCTTCCTCGGAAGGCTTTGTTAAAAAGCGGGCTGTGCAGCTGTAGTTGTGCTGCTGGGAGCCATTCCAGCCCCAGGAAGAAGAGCTTTCCAGGAGGACCTGCTGGCAAGTGCTTGATCATCTTGGACTCTTTACTGAGCTCTTCAATCCAGGATGGGGGCTCTGTCTGGTGAGTGAGAGGCACTGCTGCTGTTGATGTTATTTATGAGTATGGGTTTAAATGATATTTCCTGTTGACCTGCTGCTTGGTTTACAGATGGCCTCTGCCAGGTGTTGGTGTGTGGGGCTTGGGATCCTGTCTTAGCACTTGGATGGAGTCATTGTCAGGACCCTGAGTGTCTCCACGGCCACTTTCCCAGAGACCTTCAGAGTACAGCAAAGTGACAGAAAGGCTCTTGCATCTCTGGGTCCATTGCTTTTTTCAAGTCAGCAGGGCCCAGGCTGATGTGTCATGGAGCAAGGTCATGGCATCAAAATAGTTACAGGGGTAGAAGTTTAACATAAATCAACTTTCGTTCATACCTAAACACTTCTGCACAACACTCAGTGATTATCCCTTTTCCAAAGATGTTCATATATTGAGTTGTCTGTCTATGACTTCTATGCTCTTCAAATGTCAGCATATGGAGGTGGGATTAACTGTCCAGAGCAAGTTTTCCTGTGCCCTGGCAAAGTCTTCCTCTCCTACCTTTGAAACAATACTGCCCCTAAACCTCTCATCTGGTACCTGGAGTGCCTAAAGAAGAAAACCAAGCCTTAACACCCTCAATGAGAGAGGTGTTTCAAATGCCAACCTCTGGAGTTGAGAGTCACACGTAGGTCAACGCAGATATAGAATAGATCCTTTAGCCAGAGTTTAACAGTAGTGAGTTCCTGAAGGCTTGGGATTCCTGTGGAGAATGATACCTAGAATAGGGCACCAGGGCCTGCTGGTGTGGCTGAAGGAACCAAAGGCAAACTTGATCCACTTCAAGATGAGAAAGTCCAAGTACTGAAACACCACGGACATGGATATTCACATTGCTGGATATTCATGATGCTAGCAAGAAAATGTGGTGAATTCCCAGAGTATCAAGATCAATAGACAAACCAGATGAGGATATTGAGCTCCTGGTGTCAGTTGCAGGCAGGGACTACTAAAAGTCTGGGCAGAAGTATGGGGCGAGGAGATAATCCTTGTAAAATACTCAAGACAGAGCCTGGCAAAAGTGAATATTCAGTACGTGCTGTGTTGTCATTATTAAGGAATGTGCCCTCTTCTCTCAGCATGGTAGAGATGCTAGAGAAAATCACACCTCTTGTTCTGATGGAGACATAAAGGGAACCTCACGAGGTAAGGGCAGACATGTTTTAGTACCGTTACAGAAAAATCATTCTGACACTTGTTTAAAATGCCAAGGAAGACTTTATTCAAAACTATCGCAATAGGGGAGAGAGATTGAACTCAATTCCAAATACAACAGGGACAGTGGGGATGCATAGCCACTGCGCCCGGTGAGGGAGTGCATGGAAAATTATTAAGAGGAACTTGGTTAGGTTTCAAGGGTTTTGGAAGAGGAACTTGGTTGAGTATCAAGGGTAGGGGATTCTCAAAAAGCTGTCTTAGCAGGTTTCTTTGCTAAAAGTGGGCTTGGCTGGCAAGGACTAGGTCTAGTCAAGAAGCAAGCTTAAGGGAACCCTGACTGGAGTTTGGTCAAGGAGGGAGACTTTGTTAATGCGTCTTCTCATTCAAGGAAAAAAGAGTCATTATTCTTTCCTCTAGACAGTATAAGTCAATTTCTGTTTGGTCAGCTTTTGTTCATTAAGTACCAACTGACCCATCTCTTGAGACTTGGTAGTAGAGGATATTTCCTGGTTGGTGTGAGCCAGCAGACATTTAAAGAATACCTACTTTCTGGAAGATACTTGGTTCTACTTTGTGAAGATGGGAGTTTGCTCTTAGAAGAACAATGGATTTACATCACACAAAAGAAGTGTATCAGTCAGGATTCAACCAGAAAAACATAACCAGTAGGGAGGATATATTTTTATTAATTTATTACAAGAAATTGGCTTATGTGATTGTGGTGGCTGGCTAAGTCCAAAATCCACTGGGCATGCATGCCATCAGGGAGGGAGGGTCATGGACAGTCTGAAGCCGTAGCTCACCGGAGGAGCTGTTTCTCTCCCTGGGAAGCCCCAGCACTGCTTTTATGGCTTTCCAAGGAATTGAATCAGACTCACCCAAATTATCCAAAATAACATCCCTTACTTAAAGTCAGCTGATGAGCAACACCTAGATTAGTGTTTGATTGTAGCTGGGGACCGCGGCTGAGTCAGGTTGTTACATCCAAAAAAAAAAAAAAACACATGACAAAGCTGTGTTCAAAAAAAAAAATGCAAAACTTGGAAATAAGGCCAAAAAGATGGTATCATGAACTTTCAGTGCCATATTAGAGCTTTTTCTAATATGTCCACAGGAGGGTCATCTGACTCTCTTGGGTTTGTAACTGGCTTTGACCGAAAACTGATTTAGGCTCAGACATTTCACAGTCCTATATAGTTACAGACCAATTTGCAGAAAACCGGTGAGACATGATGCTTTTCCTTTTTTTCTGCTTGGAAAAGAAGAAGACAAGCCCAAAGGTTTTATTACCCTGTAGGACATTAACTAGTCTTGTACCTACCTTGGCAGTCTTACTTCAGCCCTCTCTTCCCCCATGGATTGTATAAATCCTGATTTCTCATATTCCATCAAATCAGTCCTGTCATTCTGCTGGTTTCCTCAGTAAAGATGTAAATAAAATTCTGACATGTATTCATTATCTATTTGTATGAAAATGTTGTTTGTAATGATTTGAGAAATGTGCTCTGACGGGTTTAAAGGAGGGTGTAGGTAGGGGTGGGGCTGATAGGGGAGGAATGAGACTATGGGAAGAGAGGGAAGGGAGTGGGTGTCTGTGTATAAAGGGGTAAGTTTCAGTCTAAGAGGAGCAGAGCAGGTGTCACTGGCTGGATGCAGACAGATCCTTGATTCAGTAATTCGGAGGGAAGGACAAGGCCTGTTAAGACTGAGTTTGTTGAATTAACCAGCAACAATTGCCCGTAAAAATGCCCTTCCTACCAACCCGGAAACCTGAGAGAGAGAGAGAAAATATATTCTCACGTAATTTATATATAAACCAAATAGTGAGCCGCTGCAGTGGTATAGTGACTGTGGTGTGATGGTGTAATTGAAGGTCAAAAACGAGAGATACTCTGGACTATCAATTCTAATACCTGTGAAATTCCTACTGCTAGTTGATCCCTTGGCTTCGGGCTTTGGCAAAACTGATTAAAAGCATAGGATTATCAACCACTCACAGTGAAACTCTAATTGTTTTAATCATGTAAACTAATCCCACGTTAGGACAAGCGTTTCGTTGTGGTGGTGATGGGAAAGCATGCGTAACAAAATTTACTCTATTAACCATTTTAAAGTATACGATTCTGTAGCATTAAGTGCAATCACCATGTTATACAACCTTGGCCTCTGATTAGTTCCAGAACATTTTCATTACCCCAGAAGGAAACTGTACCCTTTAAGGAGTTCCTAATTCTTCCCCCAATCCTTAGCGACGACAAAATGGCTTTCTGTCTCTGTGTGTTGTGGATTGTTTTTTTGCGTCCTCCTAAAACTCGTGTGCTGAAACCCTAACCCTCAATGGGATGATATTAGGAGGTGGGACCTTTAGGACGTAATTCATTTTGATTTATTTTTTTGCTTTGTTTTTTGAATTTTATTTTATTTTACTTTTATACAGCAGGTTCTTATTAGTTACCTATTTTATACATATTAGTGTATATATGTCAATCCCAATCTCCCAGTTCATCCCACCACCACCCTCAGCTTTCTCCCCTTGTTCTTAAGTTTGTTCTCCACGTCTGTGTAGGACGTAATTCAGTTTAGATGTGGTCATGAGGGTGGGGCCCCCATGATGGAATTGGTGTCCTTATAAGAAGAGGAAGAGATGAGGGCTCTCTGATGTGTTGGCCATGTGAGGACACAGTGAGAAGGCAGCTAGTTACCTGCAGGCTAGGAAGTGAGTTCTCACTGGACGTGGAACCTGTTAGCACTCTATTTTGAACTTCCCAGCCTCCGGAACTGGGAGAAGTGTGTTTGTTGTTAAAGCCACCAAGTCTATGGTATTCTGTTATAGTAGGCTGAGCTGACTGAGACACTATGCATTTGTGTATTCTGATTATTTCATATGTGTGGCCCTTTGTGTACCTCACGTTTTTGTTTTTAATTTATTTTTTTATTGGAGTATAGCTGATTTACAATGTTGTGTTAATTTCTGCTATACAGAAATGTGATTCAGTTATATATATATATGTATATATATATATACACATATACATTCTTTTTTAAAAATATTCTTTTCCACTATGGTTTATCACAGGATATTGAACATAGTTCCCTGTGCTATACAGTAGGACCTTGTTGTTTATCCATTCTATATATAATAGTTTGCATCTGCTAACCCCAAACTCCCACTGCATCCCTCCCCTCCCCCTTGACAACCACAAGTCTGTTCTCTATGTCTGTGAATTGTTTTCTGTTCCATAGAGAAGCTCATTTGTGTCATATTTTAGATTCCACATATAAGTGATATCATATGGTATTTGTCTTTCTGACTTACATCACTTAGTATGATAATCTCTAGGTCCATCCATGTTGCTAAAAATGGCATTCTTTCATTTTTTATGGCTGAGTAGTATTCCATTGTATATATGTACCACATCTTTATTCGTTCATCTGTCAATGGACACTTAGGTTGCTTCCATGTCTTGGCAATTGTGAATAGTGCTGCTGTGAACACAGGGGTAGCACACGTGTTTTGGATGGAAGGAAATGTAAGTGTTGGAGAGCCAGAGTCCATGTCAGAGGAAGAGCAAAGAGGGAGTGAATGAGTTGGAAGGAGAAGATGTGGTCAGAGGCAGCTTGCAGAGCCCGTCTGCAGGTCAGGAAGGACAGGCGTGGTCGTGAAAGCCCGGGTGACCTTAGCTTACTTCCCTGGTCTACCTCCATTTGTGATTTCTGAAGAGATACAAATGTCTAGAGGGGACAGCTTAGGCTGCAGGTGTGATTTTTCTGAATGATACGGAGTAAAAGTGACCATAGTCTCTGAGTCCACTGGAAAGGCATCGTTCAGTGATCTGGGGAGGTACCTGCCAGGTGGGTCTGCACACAGGCTCTGCATTCAAGGTAAGAGGCTCTTGAGGCCTCCTTGACACCACGGACATCTTTTCCCTTTCTCTGACCCGAGTAAAGAAAGCATTCCATTTGATGGTGTGCATGTACATCCCCCAACCTGCAACTACTCAAACCTACAATTGAATTGCCAGGCAATGTGAAGCCCTGCTGATTGCCCACAATTCAGGCAAAGCACATGGGAGCCCTTTCAGGAGCCAGGCATGCTCCAATCAAGCCACTCCACATACAAGTCTCTAATAGTACAGCAATCAGTGGTGATCAGCCATACAGCTTATGTACAGGAGGGCCTAACAGGATTCATGCCCTGTGGTGAACACACTTTCATTTATAGGACTAAATGCAGGCATACATGACTTGTTTAATTAGAAAGAAAATGCTCCAGCCAACAATTTGCTCCCTCTCCTGGATGCACACTACATATATTACTGATGTTTCCTTTAAATCTACTGGTTACCTATTCCTCTGGTCACTTGTCATCGTGTGCGACTGCCTACTGTTTGTGAAGGTAAACCTCTGCTCCTGGTTTCTCTTCACTGAGAAATCAGGGCCCCTGTGTGTTACTCGCGTGCTGACACCGGTTCAGGTGTCCAGACAGGTGATGGTCCCTTGGAAGTGCAGGGTGTGAACATAGGATGCCAGAGGGCAGTGACCGCCAGGTCAAGCCAGGGGAACAATCACTTGCAGCTCATGATTTATAGGAGTCTTTCGATAACTCTTGCTTTTTTTAAAAGAATGAAATAATGCCATTTGCAGCAACATGGATGGACCTGGAGATTATCATACTAAGTGAAGTAAGTCAGACAGAGAAAGACAAATATCATATGATATCACTTATATGTGGAATCTAAAAAACATAGGATACAAATGAACTTATCTACAAAACAGAAACAGACTCACAGACTTAGAGAATGAACTTATGGTTACTGCGGGGGAAGGGTCGGGGAGAGGGATAGTTGGGGAGTTTGGGATGGACACTGCTATATTTAAAATAGATACCCAACAAGGACCTACTGTATAGCACAGGGAACTCTGCTCAATATTCTGTAATTACCTAAATGGGAAAAGAATTTTAAAAAGAATAGAAAAAGAAATAAATAAAATTAAAAAACTACAACTCTTGCTTTTTTTTCTTCTGGTTCTCCTCTCCTTAGCCCCTGTCCTGGACTCAGCCAGCTGTTGATCAGTACACGTACATCTGGGGCGCTTCTCTCACTTAAGGACAGACCTCTCAAACAAATGGACGACTTAGTGGACAGTCTTGCTGAGCCCCACATATGAGAAGATGGACTGGGCTTGAAGGGGCTAAATGGAACGCCAGGTCAGGTGGAGGAAGTGGCATCGCCAGCTGTCACCCGGCCTTGACGATATTCAGGTATGCTCTTCTGTGTTGACGACTCAGGTATGCTCTGAGTGCTCTCAGAGGTACTGTGTTTCTGACCTTGAAATGCTTTTCCTTTCACAGATGCTATTACTCATTGACTTAGGTTATGAGGATGAGCAAGAGGACATAACTACCTGCCAGGAGCTCAGGGGGGTGGTGAAGGGGGCCGGAAAGAACACTCAAGTAATTCAGTGCGTTTTCTATAGAAAAAGGTTGAAGGAGATTTGAAAGAATGATTAAAGAACAAGTAGCGAAGTTGATGCAGGATGGGATATAAGGTTAAAAACAAGGTGAGGGACAGGAAATAGAGGCAGGAATGGTGAGCAATTAGGAATTTTACATATAAGCTTTACTGCTTTTTTGGTTGTGTGTTTTTAACAGTTCCTCTACTTCTCCTAGCTTCTATTTGCTTTTCCGTAAACTGGGAGTAACAAATCTCTGAAATATTAACTCAGGCTTATCCCCTGGTCTTCCTCTCAGCCTGCTTACAAGGTTGGCCCTTGGCCGTTGTCTGGTAACTCGCATTTTGGGAGGTTCCCACCACTTTCACTGAAAAGAGCGGCCTCACTGTGTCTAAACTGTTTGTACGAACAATGTGGTTTCTGCCGAACACCTGCTTTCCTTCTGGGAGTCTTGGATTTTGGTGCCTGTGAGGCAGAGGGTGCCTGCGTGACCAGCCCCCAACAAAATCCTTGGGCACTGACTCTCTAATGAGCTTCCCTGGTAGATGACACTTCACAAGGGTATTCACAGCCCCTTGTTGGGGGAATCAAGCACACCCTGTGTGGCTCCGCTGGGAAAGGAGTCTTGGGTGCTTGCACGGGATTTCCCACGCACCTTTGACTTTGACTTTGTATGTATTTTTCATTCTAACGCATCATAGCCACGAGTACAACTTTATGAAGGTTCCTATCAGCGCTCCTTGCAAATAATTGAGCCTGGGAGTGGTCTTGGGGACCCCTTCCCCACCGCACAGTCAGCTAAAATATTCTTACTTGCTCTGAGAAGGGATGGCACAATGAATATCAATCAATTACTAGCTTTTGAGTCTCAAAAGCCTAGGCTGAGAGGGCCGGATGCACTGAATGATGAGCACCTCATGATCCATCCCTCCCTCCCCTCCAAACCAAGACTCAAACATATTCCCAGGAAGAGGGAAGAGAAGAGGGAGGAGGGAAGAGTGGACGCTGGAAGTGGAGACCTTGACATCGATCTCTGTCCTCCTCTCCCTCGAGCTGAGCCCTTGGCAGCAAGAAGAAAACATGTACAGTTCAAGGGCATCTGAAAGCAAAGGGACCTGGATCACCTTTGGTGGACTCTGAGGTTCCATGTCTCAGGGTAGACTTGGGAGAAGGGGGCTTAGGCACACTGGCCCGACACAGCCTTGCCTGTGGATTAGACAGAAAACCACGTAGAAATAAAAACTCTACTGGGATGCCAGTGAGGACAGGTGGAATCACCCAGGAGCAGAGGCCCCACCCCCAGCCCTGGCTGTCTGCTGATGCTTTGGTACCAAGTAAGCCCCTCACAGCATAGACACAGCTCTGGGGAAGCAGGGAAGACATAGTAATAAGGAACGTTGTGTCTTGTGCACAGCTGAGTTTGTGACCTGCAGCTTGTAGGAAGCCATAGAGCTAGAATTCAAAACCAGGAAGGTAGGAGATTAAAGCCTATTAGATCCAAGTGTGGACCTCTTTACCCAGAACCACACCTGGTCATGTCTAAAAATGTATTGCTTTCAACCTCAGCCGAGGTGTGAATGTCATTCCGCGTCTTTCTCAATGTCTGTCCAGCTACCTCTCTCATCCCCCGCAGCAGATACTCAACATCTGTACCTCTTTGTTCAAAAACATTTGCTGGCTTTCGGAGTGAGTGAATATAGGGTGAAGGGATTAGAAGATGTTCTCAAGAGAGAGTTTAAATCAATGGCCCCTTGAGTTTGGGCAGGATAGAGACAGCATTACAGCCCTAGCATACAGAGGCAGTGCAGATTTCCCTTGCAGTCAAGCTGATCAAGGCTTCTTAGTGGGGACAGGATTCACTTGAATCATGAAGTATAGGTAGGATGTTGCTGGAAGGTGATTAGGTAGCTCTTTGCACTGGAGGAGAAGTTTTGAGCAGTGGTGCAAATTTTTTTAAACTTTAAATTGGTACTTAAATTGTGTATAAAACTATTTCAATAGCTCATATTCTATTTAAATTTCTCTAAAGCGCTCATCCATACATTATTTTGCTACCCCTCCATCTTTGTCATCTGCGATCTCTTTTTTATCCCTTATATGAGACCTATGCCTTGTCTCCTACACCTCACCTAGCCCATCCATAGCTTTAAATATGAGGGAATTTCTATTTCTGCCCTCTACTTTCAATCAGAATCAGTAGGAATATCCCCAGGACTCCACTGGAATAGATGGTACAAGCTTGTCTCTTCTTTCATCTCCTGCATCACATATGCAGATATAGCCTCTTTTCATTTGGACTTTGTCTAAATACATCTTCCTTTATCCCAATAGGAAAAGACTGAAAAAACTTTATTAGCCTAACCTGAAAGGGCAGCTATGTAATTTGTTTTCTTTTCTGACTTTGTTATTGTTTGTTTTAAATTAAAGCATTCTTAATTGATCAGTTTTAGAGAACATCTTTTGATCCCCCACCATAAAACATGAGGAAACCAGCGTACCAATATTACCTTTCAACTTATTTCTCCTTTTTGCTTTTATTTTGGCTAATTATATAATTTCTAAGTTGTCATTTATAACATTTTCCGTTGTTTTGTACCTAATTCTGTGTAAAATTGGATTCGATTCCAGTGTTTTTGCCAACATCTCATCATTATTCACTTCTTGACTGAAGTTTATTCTTTGGTAGCTTATTCAAGAAAGGCTCATGGGGAATGTATTACCTAAGCTCTTGTAGGACCAAAAGTGTTTGTGTTTTTATACTTGAGTGACAGTTAGGTTGGATGTGAAATTCTTAAGTTAGACTCTTGATATTGCTCAAGTGTTTTCTAGTGATGAACCTTGCTATAGAGTAATGGGAAGCCAGTTGATTTCTCTCTTTTTATAAGAGAAATTTGGTATTTTTTTAAAACTCGGCTTTGCTTTTACCTCCTTTCTTTATATTTCAAGCCTAGTAACTTTATTGTCTTGGTAATATTGATTCTCTATCAAGCTTTTCCAGGGACACAGTGTGTACTTTCAATACATAAGTTCAAATCTTTTGTTTCTCAACGTTTTTCTTGAATTATTCCTTTAAATACATTTGGTGTTATGTTGTTTAGTTCTCTTCTCCAGGGCACTAATTATATTTATGCTGAGAAACAATGCAGCTACTTAATGGCTACATGAACTTAGGCAAGTTGCCTCACCTCTCAGAGTTTGTTTCCTTTTCTAAAAACTGGAGTAATGACCCTCAGAAGGTTGTTGTGAAGATTAAATAAGCTAATATATGTAAAGTGTCCTGGACTGTGCCTGGCATGTATTATGCACTGTTAGCTCTTATTCTTCTTATCTATTCTGCCTGACTTCCATACCTCTCATTTCCTCTCTTATCCAGTGGTAAACACTTCAGAGCTCAGCCCGAAGCTGGGGGTTAGTTAATAGAATGTCCTTTCTTGGTGGGCCCTGGGCTAGACCCTAATTCAGACAGATTAATACTTTTTTTTTTGCCCAATATTTATTACTAGAAATTTCTTCTTATATGGCCCCAAATATCCATCCTATAATTGCCAAGCATTCTTCCTGGTTCAATTAGTCAAAATAATTTATTGAGTGTCTACTATGGGCCAACAGTTATACTAGGCACTCTTAAAAGATAACCTGAGGGATATTAAAAATTTTAAGAGTTTCTCTGAGCAAAAATTGATTTGAATTAGGCAGCATCCAATCTAGCAGATAGAAAGGAGCTCTGAGGGGCTACACAGAATTTATAGCCAGAAGGGAGCAGGAAGAAGAAAGTTATGCTGGGCAAAAAAACAGGTGGATTGCTGAAAGTTAATTTCCTTTAGGTGATGGACAGGGTTTATCAGGCAGATTACCAAAGTAGTGCTGACCAGGGGATTCCTGCTTGACTAGCCTAAGATTCCATTTCTCGGAGAGCCAAAACTGTAATTAAGTTAAGCCTCAGTTTGGTGACACAGGGCTTAGCATAAGTGACTCCATTATAGGCTTATTGTCTTGTTTTTGTTTTTAACAGTTTCCTCCTTTTGATCAGACTCTCAGCTTATCTGAGAGACTTGATAAAAATTTAAGGTATTAGTGCCACTCCCAGCTACCACTCCAGAGTTCTCACCGTTACTGCTGAATCTTTGTGTGGTGTTCATGTTCTTTAAGTTGGTCATTCTCTTTGCTCCAATGTTCTGTCCTTACACAGATCATTTGCTTGGTGATTAGTGCCTGCAAACATGCATTTAAAACTTTTGGGAGAATACAGAGCACCAGGGAGACTATTATGATTATTCCTAGAAGGATAATTCCTAATGTCTGGAGTGCAGTTTGTAGCTATGGTCCCCAAGAACCAAACCAATCAAAATCAAATAAGTCAAAGAAAGACCCCATTGAACGAGTCACTTTCTTAAGCCAACTGACCATATATAAACTTTGGTCAGAGAGTCTAAGGATTTTTGTTGGGCAGTTGTTGCTTTAGCAGCAGATTCAGGGATCGTTGCCAGAGTTAATGAACACTCCCTTCCCATACATTAACAGAGAGAAAAGCAATCAGCAGCAAAAAGGCAATGGAATAAAGGTTTCATATTAGAGATGAAGATCTTGATCTGTGATCTTGGGAGAGCTGCCTACCCAAGCTGTCCTCTGCTTCTTGGGAGAAACCTCCCTAGTCAATTTTCATTTTAGATCTCCAGCTGGTGTACAGTTCCAAGAGTCTGAAGAAGGAGTCCTTTTTATTAGGGAGTTGGGGACCCAAGGTTCAAATCCCTGAAGTTTGGCTGCTGTCTAGGTAGTGAAGAGGACCTGGTATAATGCCTACTAAGGAGGTTCAAAGACAGACTTTGTTCTTAGTGATTCCAATCAAAAGGGCATGAGAAAATTGGAAATGTTAGTTTGGAGAGTGGTAGCCAGATATTTGAAGAAACTAGAAGAATTTGGAATTCAGTCCCATTTTCAGGTACATAACAAAACCTTAAGGACAAATAAGAGGATTGGAATCTACTACCTACAAAGGTGTAAACGTAACTTTTCTCCCTGTAGTCACCCCTATTCTTACCAAATATAATCACAGTACAACTAATTTGTTTTCATTAAATGTGACCTGACAGTTTTCATAAGTGCTGCAAGAATACTGACTGACCATATAGGCTCTTTTTGAGTCCGCTTTGCTGGAATATTTCATAATGATTCTGCCTGCCATACCTGTAGTTCGGGTGAATTCCTCTCTTCTCAAGGTCCCCCAGATATCCTGAGGTTATTGAGCCTGACAGGAAGTGACCTTCCTTGCTCAGCTGGCAAAGCTGCCAGGAACCCTGTACCAAGACGATTTTCCCAGGGGGATTTATTGGCTCCATAAAGACAAACTTAGCTCTTTAAAGCTGCCTGGTCACATCTGAGTCTATGCACATCTCTCTCAAACATGACATTCCGGTCAAAGCCTTCGTAATATAACCAGCCTCCATTTGTATCCTTTACGAGAATGGTTTCTTGTTGAATTTATGCAAATAACTGTACTGCTTGAAATAAGTATACTCACCAAGTTTCCAAATTCTGGAGGGTCCAGGTAGGGGGGAAAAGTAATTGTTTTATCTTAGCTCCAAAAGATATACTTTACCAAATTGCTTTCAAGTCATAGATAGATTAAGAGGAAAAGTTTCCTTAAATCTGGGAAAACGAAATCTTAAAGAACCAGCAATTTTTCAAACAAAAAGTCATACAGATGATAACCGTCCTCATCAGTTCATTCAGTTCTGTGTAATTAATTCCTGTTCTGCTTGAATCTGCTTTTTCCACCAGTTCTGAGAATTCTTACCCAGTTCAGTTTTATGATCTGAAAGTTATCAGAAACCTGTACTTGTCAGAGTTCTTTTCGTGAGTCTCCTTGAGGATACAAAAGCAGAATGAAACAATATCTCTAAAACAAAGCACTTTATGGCCATGGTTAAAGATCTGACGATAATTCATTATAATGCAATTGACAAGGAAATTTGCTTATCTCTGTGACATACAGCACTTCAAGATAATAACTAGAATTATAACTGAAAATGCTAAACCAGGACAATCAGAACTTTATACAATTTCTGGAACATATATGAATACCACGTATCCATACAAAGACAGCATAATTATTACTTCTTCTTTGAAAATGCTTCCCATGTAATTTAACATACCGAATAAGCCCAGTTAAACATCTCTCTTCTTATAAGGAGAGAAAACAATTTTTTTGAGATGTTCCATGGGCCCTCTGTAAAATCCCCAAATTAGTTTGAGGTCAAAATTCAGGGCTTCCCTGCTGGCGCAGTGGTTGAGAGTCCGCCTGCCGATGCAGGGGACGCGGGTTCGTGCCCCGGTCCGGGAAGATCCCACATTCCGCAGAGCGGCTGGGCCCGTGAGCCATGGCCGCTGAGCCTGCGCGTCCGGAGCCTGTGCTCCACAACGGGAGAGGCCGCAACAGTGAGAGGCCCGCGTACCGCAAAAAAAAAAAAAAAAGACTTACTTTAGAATTTTATTTTGGGACGTTTGTCAAAAATATCAAAAGGCTTTGGACACTTGATTAAAAAGGATCACAGATGATCATGAAACAATACTTCATTAGCTATTTAACCAAAGTGACAATAAAAGATTTTAAAGACAAATACAGAAGGTTACATAGTTGTGAGCAAAACTTAGCTCTTTTAATATTGAGAAGATTCAGTTTTCTTAAGTAATCAAAGACTTGATGAAGACAACATGAAGCAAAGTAAAACACAAAATCTTTGCTTTCTAAACAGATTACTTAAAAGTTAAAGAAAAATCTTTCAAAATCTCTTAACAGGAACAGAACAATACCTTAAAAAAACTTTCATCCTTTTAACAGAAAAAAAAAATTCTAGTTTTGCATCAGTGCACCTTTGATATTAAAACTCACTTTAAAAAAATTTAAATAAATCCATTCCAATCTTAGCCAGTTTGACCACACATAAAATTTCTTTCCCACGATTCCTTTTTCACAAATCTTCTACAACGTTTTAACATTCATGCAGGTTTTGTTCTATTTTTTTCCCTCTCTCTCATTCTGGAATAATCAATCATCTTACTTTTCTTGCCTACTTTTCATACAGTTGTTTCTTTTCACCCTTATTATTTCTAAGTAGTTTTAAATTACATATAATGATTAGAATTCTTAACCCTTAGAATGCTTAATTCCTAGTGAAAACTAAGAACTATTACACTAGCATCTGTGGACTGACAAATTTATAGATTTATTTATAATTTCTAGAAGTACATTCTTCCTTATAGTAAATTTTTCAATGTGGCACAAAATATATTTACTGAGAGACCCAATCTTTTTTTTTTTTTTGCGGTACGTGGGCCTCTCTCACCGCTGCGGCCTCTTCCGCCGCGGAGCACAGGCTCAGGACGTGCAGGTTCAGCGGCCATGGCTCACGGGCCCAGCCGCTCCGTGGCACGTGGGATCCTCCCGGACCGGGACACGAACCTGCGTCCCCTGCATCGGCAGGCGGACTCTCAACCACTGCGCCACCAGGGAAGCCCGAGAGACCCAATCTTTAGTTTATTCTGTGATAGGGAGCCATATGTTGATTAGTTAATGTTTCAGTATTTTACTTTAATTGGAAATGACCTAGATAGTCAATTAATTTCCACCATTTAACTTAAGTCAGCAAAACTCTAAGGTTTCAAGTTACCAAAGGATCCTAAAAACTGTATTTTATAAAACCTCATCACTGTTCAAAAGTTTATTTATAAACTTTTATTCTTCTTACATCTGTTTAATTTACTTGTTAAAAGCAATCATGTTTAGATTACCCATGAACGTTTCACAAGACATTAAACATCTAACCATTGTTTTAAAAGTTATTTTTCTTGCTGACAAATTTTGTAACAGAGATAAGTTATTTGACTAGTAAATTCCAGTAGAATAAAAGTTGCATGTCTGCACTAAATTTAATGCTGAAAGCCTTGAAGACATGCCTATTTTAATTAAACCAACAAACTTACACTAGCTTTTATTTACTGAAGATTATCCTTGATCATGTAAATTTGAAAAACATTTGGGTTAGTTTCTATTTTCTGAGAGAACAATGACTTCGATAAGCAATTATTTTTCTTTAAGCCAATTAACTAGAGCTCTCTTACAAATTAATTTTGGCAATACCATCTGGACATAGAAAAATGTCACACATTTATAATATACATACAAAAATATACATAAACATACAGACAGATGCAAACAGAGGTATTATAGCTTTCATTTTCAAATTTTAGCCATGAGATAGGTATGATCATGTAAGACTCACTAGTTTATAAAAGAACAGTGGGATCCGAGTTGTGTTTCTGGCAGATGGAATAAGTGTATCTGCTCAGATGGCAGATGGCTCAAGCTCTTCACTAATATTTGTGGAAGAGACTTCTCAGATGTTTTGCAGGCCTAATTTTCAGAAAGAATGCAAGTTCCACGAAGAAGAAATTTCGTTCCCAAAGTCCAGATCTTTTACGATATCTACAAGCCTTTTGAGAAGACTAGGGGAGGTTTTGGGATTAGCAAAAAGGGTAAGTGGGATTTAAACTGTTCCTGGATCCTCATTTCTGTTCTTGTAAAGACTAAATCTATAGGACAAGTATAGTTGTTTTCACTTCCTCAAAGAATTGGATTGTAACCTGAGTGATACCGAGTGGCATACCCGTCCGACCATATTATCTTCAGCTTGCTCCTTTAGACCAGGGAGAATATCTTCATCTAAGATGAAAATCAGAAGATTCCTGTGTTCTAGATTTAGAGCTATGTGTCTTGGAATGCTTTTCTTTCAAAATGTTTCTCTTTCTTTCTGGGTACAGAGTTTCATTTTAGCTTAGGGAAGAAGGCTTTAAAAAAAGTTTCTATCAGGCTCCCAATGTCAGCTTCCAATCTGGCCAACTTCTCACCAGAGAACTATTAAAAAAGTCAGATATCTTGTGAGATTTCAGCTGGGGCAAATGGTAAATATTCCTGGCAGTACTGAACAAATCCCTTGGATGCAAGAGGCGTCCCCAAAGTGGGTGCCAAAGATATTACCCTCCCAAGGTCCAGAGCCCCCGCAAAAGATAACCAAAAGAAAGAAAGACTTAGACAATTCTCTGACAGCCAGTAACAGTGGTAAGACCCTAGCCACAAGTGGAGTACAACCCACATTTCTGTCCAGCCATATTTTGGAGGGCCCCCAACTTGACATTTGCCAAGCCAAGTTTTTAAGACACAAAATAAGACAACAAGAAGGCGATATCTGTCCCTGGGAGGGAAAGGATCAATACCAATGACTACCCAAAAGCAGATTCATAAGTCATAATTCAAAGATCTAATTCTTAGGAAAAAAAGATCTTTTTTTGACCTACTAATCTGAAATTAGAAAGGAAGGGACAACGTGAAATTTTACCTTCCTCTCTGAACCAGTCACTACAGCTAGAGATTTAAGAGAGCTGACTTTGGTAAGAATTCTCACCCTTTGCTGGGTTCTGTGAGTTTTCACAGAATTCCCTCTACAGGCTCTGGAGCCAGTGGGGTGTCCCATCGTTGTCACCAGAAACTGTACGGGAGGAAAAATACGTTTCCCTCTACCCTTTATGATGAGTGCTTAGCTGAGACCCTTTTCTCTCTAGGACATCTCATAAATTGATAAGCTTATTAAGTTTAAAAGGTCTCCACTGTGGCCACTGTAATTCAGAATTATCTTTGGTAAGGTTAGCATGCTTGTTCAGCCTTTTTTTTTTTTTTTAATTTATTTATTTTTGGCTGCGTTGGGTCTTCGTTGCTGCGCGCGGGCTTTCTCTAGTTGTGGCGAGCAGGGGCTACTCTTCGTTGCAGTGCGTGGGCTTCTCATTGCGGTGGCTTCTCTTGTTGTGGAGCACGGGCTCTAGGCACGCAGGCTTCAGGAGTTATGGCACACGGGCTCAGTAGTTGTGGCTCATGGGCTCTAGAGCACAGGCTCAGTAGTTGTGGTGCATGGGCTTAGTTGCTCCAGGGCATGTGGGATCTTCCAGGACCAGGGCTCGAACCTGTGTCCCCTGCATTGGCAGGTGGATTCTTAACTACTGCGCCACAGGAAAGTCCTTGTTCAGCCTTAACACAAAATTTTATTTACCCGAGGCCTCACCCAGACCCAGTGCAGCTTAAATCAGACCCAGTCTGACCCTGGACCCAGTCCAGTTTCAAAGTTAGACTTATTCCAACTCAGGTTGATTTCTGGACCCAGTCCAGAAAAAGAAACACGCAAATAAAGTCTGAAAGTTCGTAACACAAAAGCTGTGGAGGTAGAATCTGAGAGGGACTTGCTCATGACCTGCAGAGGCAGCGAGAAAGGAGCAAGCTCAGGGGTTCAGACCGGTGTATCTGCCTGATTACTTGTTGCTCCTGGGAGACATTCCTTCATTTCCCTCTTCTGACACCAGAACTGTGGAAAGATAAACTAAGGCATATTAAAAACTTTAAGAGTTTATCTGAGGAAAAATTGACTTGAATCAGTCAGCATCCAGCCTAGCAGGTAGCAAGCAATTCCAAGGAGCTGTACAAAAAGAGACTTTAATAGCCAGAAGGGAGCAGAAACAAGGAAGTTATACTGGACAAAGAAGCAGGTTGGTTATTGCAAAGTTACTTTCCTTTAGGGGATGCAGGGGTCCATCAGGCAGATGACCTAACTAATGCTGATTAGGTAATTCCTGACGGACTGGTCTGGGAGATCTGAAACTATAAGTCTCAGTTTGGTGATGTGGGGCTTACCATAAGTGACTCCATTTGGGGTCTGTTGTCTTGTTTTTTAACATCACTAAGAGGGATAAATGTTAATAAGGTGTAATCCCTCTTCTCAAGGAATTCCAAATCTTGTGTGAAGATATAAAGCAATTGTCAATTATGATTTTGTTGCTACTTAAGACAATTAAAACAAGAGCTTAGTTAAAGAGAGAAAAGTGAGGGGAGCTTCACGGAAGTGGTAAATTTGAATGAGAACATGGGGTGTGGGTAACATTTAATTGAGTAAAAGGAAAGAGAAAAAAATTTCCAGATAGGTCATGGTGAGGAGAGTGAAAATACTTATTGTATTAATTCAGAATCTGCATATAGTAAGGACACTAACAGGACATTGGGTTGGCTCTAGGTGGACCAGGGCATAATACAGGAAACCTCAGAAACTACACAAACCAAGTAGGCAGTGGACACTTGGTCTTTACTTGTGGACCAGGACAAGGCAAACCTTTTGGGAAATTGCACATGAGAGAAATGAATAATAGAGAGTTCTAGATGTTGAATGATTCAGGTAGGAGTTGTTCCTCAAGCTGCTTCAGACAGTGAGTGATAAGAATCCTGATCATAGCAAGGAAAAGTGAGCGAAGTGCTAAGTATCGAGGCCAGGATGGAAATGGGAAAAGAGAGAGTTCTGTAGCTGGAAGGAACCAGACGTCAAGCATGAGAAGTAGCTTGAGGAGAATGATGCAGAACTAGAGATAAATTTTGAGTTTCTTTTTAAAAAATAACTTAGGGTCGGTTTTGTAAAGGTTGACACAGCCTTACTGAGAAGGGTGAAAGGGCTGGAAATACACAGCACAGCCGGCAGGGATCCACTTTCTCTTGTGGGATCCCTAGGAAGCCACAGGTTTTCACACTACCTGGTGTCTGAGCTCATTTGCAACCAGAGAATTGGTTCACCTGTTTGGAATGGAATAGGTAAATTAATTGTGTTATTAATGAACCATTGCATTTGCTTTTAGTTTTTCCCCCTTGCTTTCGTGCGTGAGCATTCTTGGATGTCTTACACTGAGAGATTTAAGGATGCTTTCTCTAACTCAACTCTTATGCTAAGATCCATTGAGGAGTCAGGAATGAGACAGGGTAGAGTTCAAGAACTTGAGTATTATCCTTGTCTTGCAGCAATTTGTTCAACAGACTCTGAAGGGAAATTTCTGTGGACAGATGGAATGAAAGGAAACCAAGTGTAGAAATAAACAGCGTTTGTCATTTGAAGTCGGCATTTGTAAGGATTTTTTTTTTTTTTTTTTTTTGCGGTACGTAGGCCTCTCACTGTTGTGGCCTCTCCCGTTGCGGAGCACAGGCTCCGGATGTGCAGGCTCAGCGGCCATGGCTCACGGGTCCAGCCGCTCCGCGGCATGTGGGATCTTCCCGGACCGGGGCACGAACCCGTGTCCCCTGCATCGGTAGGCAGACTCTCAACCACTGCGCCACCAGGGAAGCCCCTGGGATTGTTTTTTGAGATGAGGAGCCTGAGCTGATGACTTCAAGTAATTGAGGCAATATTTCAAGTGATATACACATATTCCTACTTGATAGATCTTCCTCTCTAACTAGCCATCATCCTATTTTATAATGTTATCATATTTTTAATTATATTGTACATACTTGTTTACAGCTATTTGCTATATATCCACGGTGACATTACAGTAAATTAGTTTTTACCCATTGCCTCTGACTGTTCTTTGCTTCAAACTGAACCATAAATATTGTACCTGAGGAAGCTTGTTCAGATTATTTATTGTGCTGGTGTGTGACCACAATAGCAATGCCCTAAGGCAGAATGTCCTGGAAGCTGACTTACAGGAACCCTTGGAGGGGAAATGTCTACGTGCACACAGCAGAGTTCCCACATGAATACATGCTCAGGGAGTAATGTTGACTGCTTGTATGACTGAGTATTTGGAAAGGAGTTTATGATACCACTGCTCCTATCCCTCCATTGGCTACCCTGGAGGTTGGGACGTGTAGAGTGAAAGGCAGTTGATAAACTAAGAGGAATGAAAATTAAAGTTAACTAGCAATGGTGGCTGGTGTATAGGAAGTTTCAGGAAATGGTAGTGTCTCCCCTTCCTTCTGCCTTGACAGAGGGAAATGGACCAGAAACAGACACAGCCAGGTTATTGAAATGCCTCATCTTGGCTACATCTAGTTGGAGCCACAGTCTCTATTTAACACTCAGCTGGGCAGGAATCTAATCGTGTTTTCCTTATTTCTCCAACTGTATCTTCACTGTGTTGAGAAACTGGGCTTCTTCCTGGTCTTTTGTGGCCAAGGTCCACTTACAGTATCAGCTATAATTACAGCAGCTGTTTGAATTTACTGAGTGTGTTTCATGGTCCAGATGATGTGCCAGGTGCTTTGCATAAAGCATATGTAATCCTCATGTGAGTCTATGAGGCTGAGAAGCGGAGGTGTTGAGACCTGTGCTCCAGGTCACTCAATAGACTCACCTATGGAGCCTGGATTGGTCCCCACTTTGGTAGGACTCCAAATCTCATGCCTCTAACTGCCTATTTCTCTTCGTTTTCTGGCTTTGTTTTCATATAATAGAGTATCAGCCTAAGAGCCCAGGTCCCGAGACTGTCTTTCCTATCCCTCAACAGTAGTGTTTCACTTCTATGTCACCAATGCCTGTGGCTCATCCCACCACTTCCACTTGCTCTTCTTCCCAGCCCTTCAGATGCTACTCTGTGACTGACCTGGGGGAGAGGGATGCAAGAAAAGGAGTGATCGGGCTTTAGTGGTGCCAACCAACCATGTATCACTGAGAGATGATAGAAGGCTACATTGTGACAGCCAGCTACACTGGGATGATGTGACTAGAAAAAGCATGAAAAAGAGACACAGAGATTAGAGCAAAAATGAAACTGGATTATCATTGGAATCATTGAGATCAGAGATCATCATTGGAAAAGTGCAGGTATTAGTTTCTGTCTTGGAAGAAAGAGACAGAATTAAGGGGCAAAGCTGTGTCTAAAAGCCACGTAGTCATTGCTGTACAATAGGATCAGTAACTGGGAAATCAGGGGATAGATCAGAAGCAAATGAGGGACAGCCTGTCTACTGCTGGCGAATACTGAGGCTCGGGCTTGGACTATATTTGTGGGACTGAGAGTTTTCCTAATTATAAGCTTGACAATTTTAGGGACCCTCAGCACCTGAAAATTATGAGCACTTGAACTCATGTAACTAGAGGTCTGGATCATTGCCCTTTCTTGTCCAGAAGTTTAAGAGCAAGGGTCATGTTCCATAGCCCTCCACAGAGCTTAAAACCACCCTAGGCACACAGTAGGTGTTTAATAGGTACCTCACTGACTTACATGGATAAAGAATAGCACCACTTCTATGCCCTCCTCCTCCCTCATGGGAACAGCAGGGCATCACAGGGACGTTTGACATTTTAAGAGCTGGTTTCAGATGCTCAGAGAAGTCTGGTAATGCGTTACTTTTCTGACCCAGCCATGTCTATGATATAGTCACAGCATATAGCATCCTGCAAAACTCTGCCATCACATGGGGTGAGCTCTTTAAGAGAGGCAGGTGGAAATTCCAGCAGAAGTTTTGGCAAAAGAGAAGCGTGGAACAGAGAATCAGTTGTTACTGAACCAAATCCCTGGGCACAGATAGGGAAAAATTGAAGGAAAACTCTGATCAAATATACCGGCAACTAAGCTTGGAGATGTAGAGAGCTGGAAAGAGCATTACTCCCACCCTTACAAAAGAAAAAAGTCCAGACACATTGAACATTAATTGCTTTTCTTAAACCCATCAAACAAAACAAAACAAAACAAAACCAAAAAACAACGTAGCAGGGCAAAGAACTAACCGAAATCTGGAGAGAGATGGGTGTCTGTAGGAAGAAATAAGATCTGAGCATTTGCTTACCTGGGCAGATGTCACTTGATGTCACATAAAATGGGTAAGAAGGGGCTCCCCTGGTGGCGCAGTGGTTGAGAGTCCGCCTGCCGATGCAGGGGACACGGGTTCGTGCCCCGGTCCGGGAGGATCCCACGTGCCGCGGAGCGGCTGGGCCCGTGAGCCATGGCCGCTGAGCCTGCGCGTCCGGAGCCTGTGCTCCGCTACGGGAGAGGCCACGACAGTGAGAGGCCCGCGTATCGCAAAAAAAAAAAAAAAAAGGGTAAGAAAATTCAGTTAGAAATTGCTTACAAATCACTAAAATGTGTTACCATAGGCTAGACTGCTAATGGGACATCCTGGGGAACTACAGATACAGGAACGTTTACCCCAGGTTGCAGGATTTTCTCCAAGAATTCCACCAGGAACTCGTAGGGGAAATGTGGGGTGTGGGGTCCTGAGGATTCCTCCCGCATGGTTTTGGCTGAGGGAGGGAATAGCAGCCACTGTTGAAACTCCACCCAGACCTGTCTACCTCACCTTCTCTAAGGAGCGAAAGTCTTAATCTGCATCAGAGTAGAACAAGAAAAACTTCTTCAAGGCACTGGTAAAGGGCACTGAGGGCAACCCATTGTCGCTGGGGGCAGGGAACAGAAAAATGAAAACATCTCAGTCCCTGGGAGAAGGGCATGAGTACCTTGGCACAAGTAGAGTCTTCACTCTTTACTGAGAAGAAGGCTGTTCTTAGCGCTATGTTGCAGTGACTAGGAAAGCTGAAACTTTGCCCAGAACTGTTAGGTCACAGTCTACATCTGGATCCTTACAGGTTCTCCACTCCAAACATTGACCTGATATGCTTCTGTATGGCTAGATGAATTTAAGGGGCCTATTTGCTGGGAGAGCATGAAGCTCCTTCATTCCTTTAAATTCTTGGTCTTTTCTCCATTCCCTTTGCCCTCCTCATCATCTAGAGTTCTGTCCTTCCTCCGGAAAGAAGGCAAGATAAGTAGGGGCAGCCTGGAGAATCTTCCCCACCTTAACCTCTCATGAACTTTCCAGCCAAAACAAGAATCGTGGCTTTTCCACTGATGACCCCTGGGACACCCATTAAAGTTTACTTACTGGGTTTCCAGGGTGGCTTTGGAAATAAGAGGAGTCACAAGCATGTTTATAAGGCAGGATCCTGCTCAGATGAACACAGAGGTGCACACAGATGAACAGACATAGCCCAGTATAGTCCCTAGCATCTAAATGATCTGTTTACACATTTTTCTTCCTCACTTGGAGGAAAAGGAGCCCATGAGAGCAGAATCAGTCCTTTTTTTCTTTCTTTCCTGTTCCAGCTCGTGCATAATATCTTCTAAAGAACAAGTATATAACAAATGTTTGCGGAACGCATGTGAAACATGCACATAAACATACTCACGCACACACAAAGACCACAGTTGCAAGGATTCTTCCTCCAGTTGGTTAAGTCCCGCAGAAGATGCATATGCCATTTGGCCGCTTCAACCAAGTGCTCACGCTTGGTGAGCTCAGAGTCACTATGAAGATTTGTTTATGTTGCACCCATTTTACACATTATTTTATGCATAACTTTGCTATCAAAACAAAGAGCTGGAACAGCTCATTCCTCAGAGAACCAACTTTCTTCACTTCTTCCTACTTATTCAGGCAGTGTCCAAAATACCCTCTCATTGTCAGTCTCAGACTCACCTGGAGTTGGCTTCTCTTCCCCTTGATGGAGATCGTCTGCCAGGTGAAAAGGCTGAGGCCCTGTGTCACTGTTGGGCAATTGATGGAACCTCAGTCTGAAGCTTTAGTCTCGCCTGCTTGGGGACAGACGAGCTGAAGTTGTCATTTAGCTCATAGACACGGTGGTTCATCAGTGTTCAGGATCTGAAGTTGAAACATTGTTTAAAACATTAACTTTATAGAGTCGTTTCAGGAAGCCCCATTCATGTTCCTAGTTTGTATTTGTGTGCAGTGCAGCATTCTCAAGGAAGTCCACTTATTTTCACTACTGAATGCTACATTCTTTTTTCTTGTCACAGGGACCATCTTCTTTATTATTAATAAACTACAACATTTAGAACATTTCCTTGGGGACAGAGAGGCAGCTTGCAGCAGCAGCAACAACAACTTCCTAACTGAGTAGCAATGGTTGCTTCAAACCCATCCTTAATAATACTCATGCCTTGAGCTGTCCCCATAGAAACAAGGAGGGGCCACCTATACTGAAAGAGCCACTGTATTTGACCAATCACTCTTGTGGCCAAAGGCAGGAACCTGATAATAAGTGTGGCAGATTGCATTCGGGGGGCACCTTCACTCTGCCCTATATGCATGCTCTTTGCCGTGTGACTCTAGTTTCTCCCATCAAGTGGCAGAAGATATTCTTGGCTCCTTGATTCCCGGTTTAGGTTTTCAGGCCTTACTTTGGCCAATAGGATGTTAGCATACATGACACAAGACGAAACTTTATTAAAGTGTCTGCATGATTGTACTCGGACTAGGACACTTCTGCCATAGCCATGAGAAGGACGTTCCTGGTCTAGCCTGCTGGTCCCAGGAGGAAAGTGAGAGTCCTGGGAGTAGCCAAGCCACTCCACCTGAGCTCAGCTGGATTAGCCAGCCCTCCCCATCCCGAGCCACAGATGCCCAGGAGGCTCAGCCTGTAGGAGCCAATCCCCAGATGCCCCACGGATTAGTGAGAATAGGTGACTGCTGTTTTAAGTCACTGTGTTTTTGCATAGTTGGTTACATAGTGCCATTGTGACCTGCTGTATCTCCCCGAAATTCCTATGTTAAATCCTAGTCCCCATTGTGATGGTATTTGGAAGTGGGACCTTTGGGAAGTGATTAGGTCATGAGGGTAGAACCCTTATAAAGGGGACAAAGGTGATAAGAGAGACCTCAGAGAGTTCCCTTGACTTTTCCAGCACGTGAGAACACAGTGAGAAGACAGCCATCTGTGAACTAGAAAGCAGACTTTCCCCGGACACCAGATCTGGTGTGGCCTTGACCTTAGATTTCCCAGGCTCCAGACTGTGAGAAATAAGTGTTTGCTGTTTATAAGCCGCCCACTCTATGGTATTCTGTTACAGCAGCCCCAGTGGAGCAAGACATACCCTAGTTAACTGATACAGTGGGGAATTTCAGAGGAGGTAAGGAAGTGGTCAGAGTAGGTCTGGAATTAGAGTGTCCAAGGATTGAGAATAGCCTTAGTGTAGATGTGACCAAGATTCTCTCAGTTTGGTTACTCTGTGCACAAGCTCCCATCTCTGTTCCTGGCTCAAACCTTCATCATCTCTCCCCTGGATTTCCACAAGAGCCTCTTACGAAACTAATTGCTTCCTCTTAAAATAACCACTTAAAACAGAAAGCAGGTCATGGTACTTCTCTGCTTAAAACCGATAATGAATGGATGAGGTCCAAACTCGTGCATAATTTGGCCTCCGCCTCCCTCTCCCAACGTTCACTTACCCGGTTGGCTCCCGTGGTTCCCTCTGCTGCAGGCCTGTGGCTTCCTACTTCCCACGTGCTTTCCTCACACACTCAAAGATGATTCCTTTCCTGGGACCTGCACCCTTCCTATTTCCTCTTCTAGAAATACTCTTCCCCTAGGTTCCTGCATTGGCAACCCCTGATCAACATCGGCTCTAAGTTCTCCTCCTCCGAATGTCCTCCCTAAACTCCTTAACTCAGTGGTCCTCAACCTTTTCGGCACCAGGGACCGGTTTCGTGGAAGACAATTTTTCCACAGACCGGAAGGGTTGGAGGGATGGTTCAGGCAGTAATGGGAGCGATGGGGAGCGGTGGGGAGTGGCAGAGGAAGCTTCTTTAGCTCGCCCACTGCCCACCTCCTGCTGTGCGGCCTGGTTCCTAACAGGCTGTGGACCGCTAGCAGCCCAGGGCTTGGGGACCCCTGCCTTAACGAATACTTCCCCTGACAACTAGTCACTCATTATCCTATAAGACTGCTTTGCTTATTTCATATCACTCATCAGTGTCCAAGTATTATACTTATTTCTAATCTGGTTCCCCACCTAGACTATGTGTTTCTGGAAAGCAAGGATCTTTTCTAGCTTGTTTGTCATCACTGTATATCCAATGCCTAGAATAGCACTGATTGAATGAATCAATGAAAGAAAAAAGGAAGGAAGGAAGTGAGAGAGCAGAATAGAATTTGGATTTATTCTGAGGATCAAACTATGAACATTTGTAGCGCAAACATCTCAGTGTCTGGAATTAGACCTGGCTCTGTGCCCAGAGTTTAAGCAAAAGATGAAGTCAGAGAGATAAATAAAAGTTGGGTGGTAGCAGGCATTCCAATCTACCTGAAGAAGTTTGGGCTTTAGGTTTTAATTAAGGTAAAATTTACCAAAAATGCAATGCACAGGTCTTAAAAGTTCGGTGTGATAAGCTTTGACGATTGTATGCCACCCAAAACAAGATGCTTAACATATTGATCATGGCAGAAAGTTCCCTTGATCTCCATTCTAGTCTGTTGCTTACCACCCACTATGCCCTTCCCCATCTGCTGACCCCCATCAGCAGATTTCATTTCCCTGTTGCTGGACTTCACAGAAACAGAATCATACAATATGCTTTTCTGTGCCATCTTATACTCAACGTGATGTTCAGATTCATCCAGGTCATTGCTTGTATCAGTTGTTCATTGCTTATTGCTAAGTAGCTTAGCAACCAAGTGGAGACTTGGTTTTTGTTTTTTCCGGTTTGGAGCTATTATGAATAATGAATAAAGCTGCTAAGAACATTCTGGTATAAGTCCTTTTTGTGCTCATATGTTTCATTTCTTTTGGGTAGATACCTAGGAGTAGAACTGCTGAGTCATAGCAGCTGAATGTCTAACTTTTGTATAAGAAACAGCCAAAGAGTTTCTCAGAGTGATTCTACTATTTTATGACAGTTCCAGTGAACATTTCCAGTTGCTTGATTTCCTCAGCAACACTGATATGGTCCATTCTTTTAAAATTTTAGCCACTCTAGCACATTTGAGGTAACTCTTTGTGTTTTTAGTTTTCCTGATAGACTTGGTCATTCATATATAGCTTCCTTTTTAAAGTACCTATTCAAGTATTTTGCCCATCTTTAATTGGATGGTATTCCAGTGTTGTTGATTTGTATTCTGAATAGGAGTAGTTTGTCAGATATACGTATCACAAATATTTTCTTCCAGCCTGTGGCTTTTTCTTCATTTTCTTACTGTCTTTTGATGAGCTTAAATTTTTTATTCTGATGAACTGTAATTTATCAAGTTTTTCTATCGTTGTGTTTTTTATAATCTAAGAAAATTTTGCATAGCTAGAATCATAAACATTTTCTCCTACTAAGGGGGCAGCAGCGTTCCAGGCTCTGGTCCACGAAGTGTGTGCACAAAACATTTTATAAAAGGAGTTACCTTGGGAGTAGGCTCCTAAGGGAATTTTCTTCACTGTCTAAGGCCTCATTCAACAATAAATACTCTCTGTACCCAGTTCTACTGAAGCCTCAGAAGGTAAGAGATAAAGAAGATCCAGAGAGAAAAACAAGGGGAAACACAATCAAGTGTATAGGGGGCTGACTCGTGTCTCCCCAAAATATATATCCAAGTTATAACCACTGGTACCTGAATGTGACCTGATGTGGAAATAGGTCTTTGCAGATGTAGTTGAGTTAAGATGAGGTGAGTGGACCCTAAATCCAGTGACTGGTATCCTTATAAGAAGACAGGACACACAGAGACACAGACACAGAGGAGACAGTAAGAGAGAAGAAAGCCATGTGAAGATGAATGAGGAGAGATTGAGGTTATACTGCTACAGCTATTGAAGTTATGTTCCTACAGCTAAGGACTGCTAAGGAGTTCTGGGAACCACCAGGAGCTAGGAAAGGGTGAGGAAGTTTGCTTCCTTAGAGCCTGAGGAGGGAGCCTAAAACTGCTGACCCTTGATTTCAGGCTTCTAGCTTCCAGAACAATGAGAGAGTAAATTTCTATTGGTTTAAGCCACTAAGTTTGTGTTAATTTATTACGGCAGCCCACGGAAATGAATACAAGGTGTTTCCTCCCAGAAAGCAGCACTAGAGTTGAAATTATAACTGCTTCTATTAGTTATACAGATGAATTTTTTTTTTAAAAGAGATCTTGTTCTTTTTGAGATCCCTCTCTCTTCTGCCCCCCAATTTTATCTGGACCTTCTTTTTCCTAGCCCCAGTTATCCCTGTCCAGCCCCAAGTTGGGTTCTACTCCCAGAAATTTTCATCAATAAGGAGTTTTTCCCAGGAAAGGGACTAGTTTTAAGAGTTTATGGGGCCCAGGTTGCTCCAGAAGCTGTAGACCTCATCTTAGGCTTCTTTTTTTTTTTTTTTTTTTTGGCGGCACGCGGGCCTCTCACTGTTGTGGCTTCTCCCCGTTGCGGAGCACAGGCTCTGCGGCCATGGCTCACGGGCCCAGCTGCTCCACAGCATGTGGGATCCTCCCGGACCGGGGCACGAAGTCCACCTGCATCGGCAGGTGGACTCTCAACCACTGCGCCACCAGGGAAGCCCTCATCTTAGGCTTCTTTCATGTATCCATGAATTGGATCTTACAAAACTCTTCCCAGTTATGGTGATGCTCTGGCGTTAGTCTGTAGTACTTTTCAATGAGTAGCTGTTTGATATTTTGAGTTTCTCCTTTTCTTGAAGCCATCAGAAGCTTTATTGCCCTACTTCTGCTTCATTCCACAAAGATGCTTAAATTATGTAAGTCTGATGGCTGCTGTTGCTTGCATTTGGGGATACAGGGGGTACCTTATCTGCGTGTCTTTGATTTGCCATCTTAGTTGATGTGTCTGTTTTTATGGGGGGGATTCAGGGAGATTAAAAACTATGTCATCGCCACCACCATCTTCTGAGAATCCCATCCATTAACATTCCACAGAGAGTCACTCCCTGTCTCACCAACTCCAAAGGATAAGTATTCTTTCCTGCTCTGTTGATATAGGGCTTGGCCATGTGCAATGTGAGTAAGGCCACAGTTTGGCAATTCTGAGTCTAAGCTTGCAGTTAAGGCAGTTTAACAGGGATTGCATATTTTTTGTCACCCCTTTGGGATCTTATGACCCATTAGAACTTGTCCCAAGTGGTCACTGCCCCTCTGCTTGGGACCCCAAAATGAGTCATGTGGAGCAAAGGACCCCAACCACTCCACAGGCCTGTGAGCATGAAAACATTCCCTTAATTTTTGATTACTGGTGTGTATCTTATGAAATAGAGTAAGACTTGGCAAACTATAGCCCCTGAACCAAATCCAGTCTGCTGTCTGGTTTTGTAAGACCCTAAAACTAAGAATAGTTTTCATAATTTTAAATGTTATTTTGAAAGGTGGACAGGTATTGTATATGGCTCACAAAGTCTAAACTATTTGCTATCTGGTCCTTTAAAGAAAGTTGCTTACCCCTGAAGCAGAGGAAAGAGCACACAACCCATAGCATGAGACCTGGGATCTATGTGTACTGACTTATGTTTATTGTAGTCTAAGTTTCCCCACATGTAAAATGAGCTGGTTGACCTGCAACATCCCTGAGTTCCCTTCTGTTCTAAGATTTTACAGGAAATATAAAAGACTTCCCTGGTGGTCCAGTGGTTAAGACTCCATGCTTCCAATGCAGGGGACAAGGGTTTGATCCCTGGTCAGGAAACTAAGATCCCACGTGCCTCATGGCCAAGAAATAAAAAATAAATAAAAATTTTAAAAGAAAAAAGAAATTGCTAAAATAAAAAGATAGTTATATTTGAAATATGTTTTGATGATATCAGCACCCTCACACTTGTGTAAACTATGACAAATAATAATTCCAAAGATGGGACACACAAGGTTTCCTATAACAAAGGCAAAATTCCCTGGAGAAGAGACAGTTTGAGCTGGGAGCTGGGAGGTAGGGTGGAGGGAAGCAGCCTAAGCCTGGATAGGACAAGGGCACCTGGATACATACCCTGTATTTATTAGTGCTGTCCCCTGCCTTAGGGAGCTTTGTGATTCAGACTACAAATTTCTAATCTATGACTAACTGGCACAAGAAAGAAACAAACCCACGGTGTGTGTGTGTATGTGCATGTAACACCTGATTTGACTATAGCAGCAAGAAATTGATCTTTTGTGAATTGATGTGATTTAGAGATGCCTGCAAAATAGAAGTATGGTATTTCAGAAAGAGGTGAATAAAATACCAGTGTTTTATTGGAGTGATGCTGTGTCACTGAAAAAATTTTGAGTTTTGCAAGTGGGGAAATCGCGTCTGTCAGAGCGCCCGCCTGCGAGAGTGTACCCTGGAAGTGTGCTGTTCGGCTGCTCTTCAGCTCATGTGAAGCATACCTAATACTTTTCTGTCTGCTCTACCCTGCTGTGCCGACTTGGAAAGGTAGCTGAGGAGGGTGTTCACCAGCAAAGTCGGTGACTTGGCTCTTGGAGTGGAGCACATCCCATTCTATCCTCGATGTGATTCCAAACATGTGACTCAATGTCCTCTCTTCCATGGAGGGAAACTCCATCCGTTTAATACTGTGGAAATGTAAAACATTGTGAAAAATGTTGAATGATTAAAATGTTAACGCACATCTTCCCCAACCAACACTTTATATGAGAAACATCTGCTTGGAATTTTTTTGCTCAAGGTGTTGAAGGGAATAAATGCTGCGTTCCCAGATAATAGCAGCTTCTCTTTTGCAGAAGGTGAATCAATATGGAGATTATTAATGAGGCCAAGGTATTCCTGACTTCCTGAGTCTATAACTTAGAGTAAAATCCTTTCCTTCTCTTGTTTTATTGGCACGTTTACATTTGCATTTGAAATAGCCGAAGTGTAATGTTCCCTATCAAATCAGTATGCCAACTAAATTTTGAATGTAGAAATGATTTCTATAATGACTCAATTTTTAGTAAAAGACCTCTTTTCCAGCTAATTTTCTAATCAGGTCCATATCCTCTTTGCAGCTGAGTAAGACTCAATCTCTTGTGAGGGAAAAACATGTCAGAGTTACCTAATTTTCCAATTGTTGTTTGGGAATGATGTGGCCCTTTAGAGTTTCAAAGTTCCTATGGAAACTCTTCTTTCCAGTTCAGTGGGTTCCTTCAGGAAGAGAGGAGCATGGATGACTTTTTACAGAAAGTCTTCACTAGCACTAGACAGCCCATAGGCCATTTCCTTAGTGACTTTTTGGTAATTTATGGTGAACAAAGAGAGAAGTTGGGAAGAGAATAAAAGTTGAGAAGAAATGTAATTTCAACCGATGTCCCATGGAGAGGATTGGATGAAAAAGGGCTTTACCAAGTCCCAGTCCCTTGCACAGCCCTTTGGAGAATGTCACATCATTTAGTCTGGCCTCTGGGTCAGTGCTACACAGCAATCTTCAGTGAGCTTGGCACAGCTCCACAAACAGGACTCAGAAAATACAGATGTGGGCTTCACTGGTGGCGCAGTGGTTAGGAATCCGCCTGCCAATGCAAGGGACACGGGTTCGAGCCCTGGTCCGGGAAGATCCCACATGGTGTGGAGCAGCTAAGCCCATGCGCCACAACTGCTGAGCCTGCGCTCTAGAGCCCGTGAGCCACAACTACTGAAGCTCGCACACCTAGAGCCCGTGCTCCGCAACAAGAGAAGCCACCGCAGTGGGAAGCCCACGCACCGCAACGAAGAGTAACCCCCACTTGCCGCAACTAGAGAAAGCCCTCGCGCAGCAACGAAGAGGCAATGCAGCCAAAAATAAATAAATTGATAAATTTTTTAAAAAAAAGAAAAGAAAGATAATACAGGCTCAAGGGACATGTCTTTGAAATTTCAGTGTGGAAAGCTTAGGACCACAGAAAGAAGTTCCACTTCACAGAGTGAAGAACTCCACTCAAAGAGGTAGAACTGGGAGAAATACTTACACATGTTCCTTTTATGCTTGGCTCAGGGCACTTCGCTGAGCTGGGGGCAAATTTTAAAGTGATTGAGCCTGGCTGGACAACTTCAGTGGTTGGATCATCACTCTGAAGGCTGGAAAGCAAGACATGGTTTCACATTCTTGCTAGCATAATGCCACCTAAGGTGTGTTGATCGAACTGATTCAGGGATTGTGTGAGTTTATGTGTATATAAGGCAAAATCCTTGCCTGTAAGAGTATCTCAGACAATTAGGGAGAAGATAGAGATTTTGCCAAGCCTGGAACTGTGAATCCTGGGAAAGTCACACAAAGACACAGAGACTGGTTATTGTTCACAGAGGATGAGGGAGCAGAGTTGAGAGAGTTTTGTTGGTTGTGGCGCTTGCCTGGAGGTGGTAATACCGGTAGTGGTGGTAGTGAGTGTCCACCGACACAGATAGCAGTGTAGACAGCTGTATTCTTTCCAACAGGATCTTGGTAGACCTTGGTCAAACTCAAGACTGCTGGACTTCCTTTATCTTTGCTAATTTCCCCAAGCCTAGCTCTCCAGCCTTCTCATAATTTTCCAAGCTATCCAACACCTGTTTACAATTTTTCTCTTTCTTCTTGGGTTATCCAGAGTCAGTTTCTGTCCTCTGCAGTCAAGAATCCTGACTGAGATGACACTGATTTTCAAGAATAAGAATTTGGCTCTCTGTGGCATGCAATGGCAAGACACAGTTATCGCTTCTGGTCATCTAACCTAGGATCTTTGGATGACTAAGTGACTGCTACAATGGATCAGTATGAAGAACCTTAGAAATTCAATGTCTTTGAGGAGGATGGCTGCTTGTAACAAAAACTTGTTCCTAAAAGAAGATGACAAGCCCAAGTCCCTGAATTCTTGGTTCAAGGACAGACTAAATAAAGATTCCATGATGGCTGGGTTAAATAAAAAACAAAACAAAACCTCTTAACTCCTGCAGCTGCAGATCTGAGATAGTCAAAAACTAGATAAAGAAATTAATTCTTTGGTTGCTGAATGTTGGTGACATTTGAATTAATAGTCTCATTAGGTTTCTTACATGAAAGTGGAGGCATGGCTCAAATTGACCCGCCAAAAACAAGAATGTGGATTTATGAGAGGATTCAGAGTATTCTGAGAATATGCAAACTCCAAACCCATGCTTCCTATCCTCTGCCAGCCAGAGAGGCCCCTTCCCCTCTGTTTGAAGAGGCTGTTTATCCTTTTATCGATGACCCTGTAATTCCTTCAACTATCAGAGTTTCCAGAGCTGTGGAGTCAGATCCCACCATGCCACACGGTACCAATTCCAATGTCAGAACTGTGAGGAGAATGGTGATATAACAAAAGAATGACAGAAATTTGTTGCTTTATAAAAAAGAAATAAAATTGAGGAAAATATGTGCAAATGGATTCTAAACGAGCTTGACCTAGGAAGGAATCCCACAGGATTAGATCAATTTGAATTCACTGACATGAGTAAACTTATCAGAGATCCTGGATTCCATTTGTTACTTCAGAAACGAGTCCTAGTTCTAATTTTTTGTTCTTGTTGCTGTTGGTTGATTGAAATGTCAACTCAGTATTTGCCCACTCTGGGTGAGGTTTAGATGTGAGAAACTGCTTGATATAATGTAGAGGACTTCAGGGCATAGGAATTTTGCAGTGAATTTATCATATAGCTTCCAAATAATTCCCTAACGATGTTACACGCAAGAGAAATCTTACCCTTCACCTTCCACAAAGGAACCTGTAACCATTTACCAGGATAAATGTTCTGGCTGTCTGGGTATTATTAAACAGTGGCTCTGAGTTAGTACTAATCCTGGGGACATAGAATGTCATTGCCTTCCAGCAGTTAGAGTAGAGTTTTAATGCAAGTCCATCTCACAAATGCTCCCTGGGCTCCTAAAACCTTACTGAAGTTATTTTTCCAATTCTTATGTGTTAAAATAATTATCCATGTGTGTTGAAATAATTATATTTGGCAATTAGAAGAAAGGGCTGAACAGATGTCCCTGAAGTTCCTTTTATTTAAACCAAAAAGCAAACCATTTCTGAAAAATCAAAAAGAATAGTGCCACTATCAATACATAAAACAGCAGAGGTTTGGCACATGCCAGAGATGGATGGGTTTCAAAGAATGGCAATAGATTATTGTAAACTGCACCAGATGGGCATTCCAATTGCAGTTGCTGGTCCTGATGTAGTTTTCTTAATGGACTGGTTATGTGTCTGGCAAATGTTTTATCTCGATCTCATTAAGAACATCAGAAGTACTGTTCATCCTTCTGCTAGGGTTATCGGTACATCTTCGTAATCTTCCCCCAAGTTTAAGTCATCTATCTGAGTCTGTGCTACACAAGTTATTCTTCAGAGATATTAATTATCTTACCCATTGTTTCATGACTTTGATGAGTTAAGGTTGATAAAAACTCAGGACAAGAACATTTTATTCATGAAAGCAGCACAAAACTCAGTGGTAGGGGGTTCTAGTGTCCGTGAGAGGCTTGATAGGGACTGTCCGCTGTAGACCAGGGTTGATGGTAGGGGAACTTGACTCTCCAACATGAAAGGGGATGATGGAATTATGGGAAAGCAGAAAGAATGGCTGCACTTAACCATCAGAGGCAAGGTTTATATGATTGTTGTTTGGGCAGGAAGGCCAAACTAGAAATTAAGGTCCCTTGATCTGCAGACTTCTGTTATGATGGTTAGTCATGGAGTTGCTAAGGTTGAAACAGATGGGCAGCTGGCTAAGGTGTTGCATGATTTGTATAATCAGGGAAAATTATATTTGGTGAATAGAAGACTCACAATAATTTCCAGATCTAAGTCAATTTATAGAACCAGAGCCCATTGACTGAAGGGAAGTCTGGATGCCTTTAAGAAAACAAAAGCAAAGAAACAAAAAGACCTACAACATCACTAGATAGATAGATAGATAGATAGATAGATAGATAGATAATTAATAGATAAATATATATAGATAGATATACATACATATACATATAAATATATATGTGGATATGTCCTCAAATCCTTCCTGCAATGAATCTTTATATCTTTGCCAAGGTAACTGTACACTAAAAAATGAATAATGCCTAGATTTGGGGGGTGGGGGGTCTGTTAAACAAAAAGTAAAATTGATATGAGGGGATCTGATAAGCCATCCGAGTCCCAGAGGTAGAGTAGGAGCTTATGGAGGTCAAGTGATAAATGGAGTTTTGGCACAAATCAAATTTGGTTCATTAGGCCCTCAGATCTACACGTGGTTATTTCACTAGTTCTTTAACGTGTAACTGCGATTGATACATTTAGCAACTGGTAGAAGTCTCAATATTATTTTCTTACGTGTAGATTAAGGGTCCTTATATTGCGAAGGGCCAGGTGGAGCCCCAGTGACATGTTCAGAACAAATAATTCCTGGGGGAATTTCAGAAATCAGTGCCAACATCAAATATGTGAATGGTGCAGGGGTGGTAGTCCTTATTATATCCCATTTCCACAAGCCTTTCTTGCCTCCGAAAAACAAGAAGGATGTTGACAGATGATCACAGACTCTTTAAAGTTAACAAGAAGATAACCCCCGATACAGCAGCTGTGCCAGATGTGGTATGTTTACTGAACAGATCCACACAGCCTCTGGACTTGGTATGTGGCTGTCAATTTAGTGGATGCTTTCTTCTTGATATGCATTATTAAGAAGATTAAACATAATCTGCATTTACATAGCAAGGACAGCAGTACACTTTCTCCTGTGTATCTCAGGCCTATAAAAGCCTTTCTGTTTTCTGTCATAATAGAGCCTGTAGACATTTGGATTATCTTGATATTCCATAAGATATTACACTGGCCTGAGTATTTTTGACATCATACTGTTAAGCCAGTTAGCAGTTAGTGTCAAGTACTAGGATATTCTGACAAGGCATATGCATGCCAGAGTGCAGACATAATCTCCATAAAGATGAAGGTGTCTGTAACATTGATGCAGCTGTAGATGTTCAGTAATTTAGAGCAGAGATTATTTCTAAGACAAAAGGCAAGCTGCTGTAGCTTCTCCATCCTATCATTAAGAAAGAGGCCCGGTGCATGCTGGGCCTCGGGATTTCGGAGGCAGCATATACCATTATTCATATACTTGTGAATAATGTTCTAACCCACATATCATGTGACTTAAAACACTGTCTGTTTTGAGTGGGACACAGGAGAAGTTCAGGATTGCCGTCCAAACTGACATACTACTTGGATATTTTGATCCAATGGATCCAGTGGTGTTGGAGGTACCTGGGATGATTAAGGATCCTGGAAGGAGCCTTTGGAAGGACCCAAAGTGTCAGCTCAGGCCCTTAGAATTCTAGAAGAAAACCATGACTTTCAGAGCAGGGAACCACCTTCATCTGAGCTACCTCTTGAGATGGGCGAGAGGGGCAATATAGGGGTGGGGGAGTGGCAGGCACAAACTGTTGGATGTAAAGTAGGCTCAAGGATGTATTGTACAACACGGGGAATACAGCCATTATTTGTAATAACTGGAAATGGAAAGCAACCTTTAAAAGTTGTGTGTGTGTATATGTGTGTGTGTGTGTGTATATATATATATATATATATATATTTTTTTTTTTTTTAAGTCTCTAAATATTATATGGCTTTAGCTGTTTTCTTTGCCACCACAGTGACCAACTTCAGTAGGGGTCACAAGATCCCATGACCTGAACCAATGCCTGAGTCTATGGGTCCTCCCTCCACTTTTGGTGGAGAAGGGAGATCTCCCCTAAAGGGTACAACGTCAAGCAGTATTTCTTACTATCCAGTTTGGAAAATGATTTGTGAAGGTGATTTAGGACTGGATGAAAACAAGTTTAGAATATTGATGTCAAGGAGTTTAGGGGAAGTCATATGAATGGGTTTCCCAGAAAGGACCCAGAATGTAGAGAGTAATTGTGTTCCATGTCAAAGCCCACAAAAGGCCTTTACTGCAAAGCCCTCAATAATTAGGAATATGTCAGTCATCTCCTTCCTCAGTTCTTGCTTAATAAGCTCAAGAGCAAACTGTTTACAGAGGCAGCAATATAGTGTGTGCATTACTTAAGAACTTAGACTTCTCCTCAAGTTTGATTTGACTTCTGCCACTGCCAAGTTAATCAGTGACCAGCACTGAGTCCAGTACAGCAACATACCTAGTGATGGACAGCAGCTGATAACATGCTGGTTTGCTGATTTTATTACTTCTTTTCATCCTGGAGTGGAGTACAATCTCTCTTCACTAAATAGACACTTATTTTAGATTTAGAATTTTTCTCCTTGTCCATTATGCTGTTGCCACTAATAGCATCTGTGGGCTTCCTCAATGTCTTATACACTGACACAGCTGCTCAATCAATGTTCACTCCTGAACAAGTAACTCCTTTACGGTGAAACAAGCAAGGTAATGGTCTGATACCCATGGTATTCATCGGTCTTATACTCTGAAGTAGCAAGCCATGTGGAACAGTGGAATGGCCTTCCAAAGATTCACTTATCACACTCTCTGGGAGACAACTCCTTGCAATAGTAAGGTGATTGAACCTAATTATCCAGGAGAAATAGGATTGTTGCTGGGGACAGGGAAGAATACGGATTAAACCTTGCAGGCTTCTCACACCTTTATGTCTACTGCATCTCCATCTGGGTGAGATCACACCAAGGAGCAAGGTTTTAGATGCACCCAAAGAAAAGAAAATTATAATTTTCCAGTTTCATTTGTTTTCCAGAAGTGATTAATTCTGAGTGTTACAGTGACTGACAGTGATGCTTTTGCCTATAAAGGGAAATTTGACTTCAGATCTCCCATAACAAAGCTGGATGACATAAACTGATGAGACTCTGGTTCCTCTTCATTTGTGAGGTTACAGAGCAAATATAGATGTATTCTGAGTGCATGGCAGATACTTACAATTATTAAATAGAACAATTTTTAAATTTATAATAATCAGAATAATGATAAATGCTATATAAGTGTTATATAATCAAGGCAGTGGCCTCCAGTGGTATTTCTGGCTGTTCAGTTCCAAATTTTCTTCTTTTAGGTTTTGCCTCACTCTGAAAATTAAAAGAGGTAGATATTTCCTCTCCCCACTTACCAGAAACTAGGGAATAGTATATGCCCTATGCTAGAACAAATCAGGTGATATAGCCCAGTTGTTTAAATTTTGAAGGACTGATGTGAATACATACCTAGGAATAAAAGAGAATTTTCCTGGTGCCAGTGGCAGGCCAGAGTAAAGCTGTAGGTGTAAGTGTCCAGCAGTGGAGACACCAGCCTCACTCTAATTGAACTGCTGGGTTGTGCTGTGACCTTGACAATACATGTTCTCACCTCCTGTTTTCTGAGCTTGATGCCCCATCATATCCTTTCCTGCTGAAGTTATCCAGTTGGTTTCTGCTGTTTGTAACCAAGAACCCTGGTAAAGAATCAGGCAATTCCAATTCTGTGTCATTAAGGCTACACCAGGCATAAAGTCAGGAGGAAATGGAACTAGTTTTATTGATATGAGTCAGGAGGCTTCTCATAGGTTGTGACAGGTAAGTTAGGTAATGGAAGATTACACATTGGGTTAGATTTGGAACCCCAGTCCCTCTCTAGTGGTTTTATTCCTGAACTCCGGGATCAAATGGTTGGAGGAGAGGGAAAATAGTCAAATTAGCTATGTAGCTCTCATATACATTTTTATTTAAATCTTAAGTGGTTGTTTGTATATTGAATTTATTTTTGGTTTTGTGTGAAGCCTAAGCTTTAAGACATGAAAAAATAATTTCACTTAAAGGATCTAAAACAAAAGAGTGGCTCTCTTATAAAAGTCACTGAGACATTAAATTTATGCTAATGGTTAGTATATAATGTGTACAAGTGTTCATTACAGTGCTACATATAAGAAAAAAATTGAATAGAAACTCAGTGTCAAACAATAGAGGAAAGATGAGGTAAATATGGTGGAATACTATGCATCTATTAAACATTTATTTACAAAGAGATTTTAACCTTAGGAAAATATTTGGAATACTTGGGATCCCAATATTTGGGATATAATGTTAATTGAGAAAGATAAAATTGTACACAGTATGATTTCAAGTTTGCAAATGCATACGCCCGTGCATACACATATACAATTCTAGAAGAAATTACATGATTGCAATTGCTATTTTATTTTTTAATTATTTTTTGTGATTTCCAAGAATTCTACAAAAGGTGTGTATAATTTCTACAGTGAGGTAAGTATCGTCTATGACAGTCAATGCAGTTGTGAATGCTGAAAATAATTGTTATAAAAGATATTAATGGGACAATAGGCAGCATCTGAATAGTATCTGTAGATTATACAATAGTATTTCATCAATGTTAAACTTCCTGATTTCGATTACTGCACTGTGGTTATGTAAGCAAATTTCCTTGTTCTTAGGAAATACGCACACTGTTGTTTTTAGCAGTAAAAACACATGATGTCCTACAGTTTATTTCAAATGAGAGAGAGAGAGAGGGAGAGAGAGAAATAAAGCAAATGTGGCAAAGTGTTAACAGTTGGTGAATCCAGGTAAAAGGTATTGCAGGTATTCATTCTACTATGCTTACAACTTTTCTGTAAGCTTGAAATTATTTTTTTAATTCAAAACGTATGTCCTATGATGATAGTATAAGTCATTAGCCACTAGATTTATTAGGGGGGAGTGTTTTCTGTTCTAAGACAGATCAGCTTGTTGAAAAGATTATGGGCTTTGGGGTGAGACACATCTGTTAGAATCCTAGGTCTGCTATTTACTAACTGCATGACCACAGGCAGTTTAATCTCTAGAGACTCAATTTCCTCATCAGGAAAATGGGGATAGTATTCTTTCCATTGTGAAGATCAAAATGTTTGCAAATTCCCTAACACCCCATCTCATCACAGGCGGTCAAAAATTGCAAATTGCTTTTAGCAATAAGTAATACATTCTCTGAAAGCGGACTGGGTGAGAATCAGCATCAGCCTGATTATTTATTAAGCTCAGACTCTTTCATTCATCTTTGCTCTTTGAATAGGCAGAGCGCTGTAGGACTCCCTCAAGCACAAAGCAGAGAGAACAGCTCTGAATATTTGAACGATGAAAATAATAATAATATGTATTTAATACTCACTGATCATGTACTGTACCAGGGTCTTTTGTTTGTTTTTAAGTGGATTACTCATTTAATCTTTACTCCAATGCTAGGAAGTAGAAAATTCTATTAGAGTGATTTTATAAACGAAAGAAAGTGATTTTATAAGTGAGTGATTTTATTAACAAAGAGTTTAGAAACTTGCCTGTGATCACACAGCTGGTGGTGCCAGGTGTGAACCCGGATACTTGGACTCTTGAGCCTATGCCTGTCATTCACTATAATTGTACTTTGCTTCTCAAACTTAATATGATGGAGAATTACCTGGGGATCTTGTTAAAGTCACGATTTTGATTTTGGTGTTTGTTAAAATGTAGATCTGTGTGTGTGTGTGTGTGTGTGTGTGTGTGTGTGTGCGTGCGTGCTGAGATTCTGCATTTCTAACAAACTTCTGCATGATGTTGACAGTGCTGGCCTGTGGGTCACAATTATTTGTAGAAGGAACCTGGAAGATGAAATCCAAACCAGATCATATTTGTACACATGGATCCAGGCGATCCCAGTCACCTTCCAGCTCCTACCACTTCCTGCCTGCCATTCCTGCCCTCATCCCACACCACCCACCACCCCAGGTGCATCGTAATTCATCCACACTTCAGATGGCTTGTGCTGGTGTGCTGTTATCCTGTCATGTCACGTGCTCTCATGCATCTGTGCCTTTATCCTGGCTCCTTCTGCTTGAAAGAACCTCATCCTCAGGATGTCACTGCGATAACTTGCTTTCCTGATCTTGTTCAGTTCAGCGTTAGTTGTTCCTTCCTCTTTGCTCAGAGAGCACCATGTACAGACTCTTGTTTTTAGCACTTATCATTTTGTACTGTACTTATGTGTTTGAATTTCTGCCTCTTACACCAGATGATAAGCTATCCATGGGTGGATATGGTGCTCTGTCTATCTACATATACTTAGCACTCAGCAAGGGCTTGTCACATACAAGATACTTGCTAAATATTTGTAAAGTAAATGAATAAGGGAAAGAATGGTTGGATATATGAGTGAAAGAATAAGCAGAAGATGTGAGGCCACAGCTTCTAGGCTGTGATGGTAATCTACAAATGCTTTGGACTATATACCCCTGCCTAAACCATTGAGCAAGTATATACATATATATGATATATGTACACACATACATGTTGTATTAATATCTTACATACATTTTGTTTGTTTGTTTATTTATTTATTTATTTATGGCTGCGTTGGGTCTTCATTGCTGCGTGCGGGCTTTCTCTAGTTGAGTAGAGTAGCGAGCGGGAGCTACTCTTCCTTGCGGTGCATGGGCTTCTCATTGCAGGGGCTTCTCTTGTTGCAGAGCACAAGCTCTAGGCCCGCGGGCTTCAGTAGTTGTGGCTCGCGGGCTCTAGAGCACAGGCTCAGTAGTTGTGACTCGCGGGCTCTAGAGCACAGGCTCAGTAGTTGTGGCGCACGGGCTTAGCTGCTCCGTGGCATGTGGGATCTTCCTGGACCAGGGCTCGAACCTGTGTCCCCTGCACTGGCAGGTAGATTCTTTTTTTTTTAAATAAATTTATTTATTTTTATTTTTGGCTGCGTTGGGTCTTCGTTGCTGCACGCAGGCCTCCTCTAGTTGCGGTGAGCAGGGCCTACTCTTTGTTGTAGCGTGTGGGCTTCTCATTATGGTGGCTTCTCTTGTTGCGGAGCACGGGCTCTAGGTGCGTGGGCTTCAGTAGTTGTGGCTCATGGGCTCTAGAGTGCAGGCTTAGTAGTTGTGGCACACGGGCTTAATTGCTCCACGGCATGTGGGATCTTCCCGGATCAGGGCTCGAACCCGTGTCCCCTGCATTGGCAGGCAGATTCTTAACCACTGTGCCACCAGGGAAGTCCTGGCAGGTGAATTCTTAACCACTGCTCCACCAGGGAAATCCCTTACCTACATTTTAAAGCAAACATATAGATTAAGGAAGAGTGGTCCCAAAATAAAATAAATACAAAATTTAATATTTTATTGGCAGACCCCAATGGAACATCTTGTATGCCCTGTTGTGAGGAATATGCACCTACCTCAGAGGCCCCTGGGCTAGAACAGCAAATAAATGTAGTAAATTTACAAAGGGGTAGAATTCACTTTAATGGCACTCGAGTGAATATGAACCAGAAGAAATAAATAGGGAGAGAAGAAATAGGTCCAGGTGAATATACGATTTCCAGCTCCTGAGCCTTTCGATTTATCTGAAAGAGTCAAAAATTATACAGAGTGATCTAAAACCCAACACCAGAAACCTCTGAGGCTTGATAGCAAAATGCCTTCTCCTCTGAGGACTGGTGACTGGATGGTGACAGTAAAAGTGGAGAGAAGTCAGGCCCCAGGGGCCCAAGAAGATAATTCAAGGCTCATACCCCGTGCACTATGGCTGGAAATTAAGACACTTTATTTAGCAACAGATAGTTTGAAACCGGAGTTTAATGGTCTTTCATAGGTAGAAAGAGATCCCCGTCTTTCACTTTATTTTGTTACTGAAATTAAGTATTTAAGACTTTGAGAGACTTATGTCCTTGCTGGATGAATTGAAAAATCTCTCCAGGACAAGGTCCAGGACAAGGTCCAAGCCAAGAACGGAAGCAGGAACATTTGATTCGGCTGTTAAGGATGTGAGGCTAGGGTGTGCGGACCCCAGTCCTTTTGTGGCTCGCAGGCAAGGGGTTCACAGTGTAAGTGAATAAAGCAGATGCTCCCCCAGATAACCTTACGTGCTCATACACATTCAAACTGCAGAACTAGGCGGCACCCCTGGTAATCCACTGCTCTGCTTTCATCCTTTCCTCCTTCTCCACGTCCATCAAGAACACCCCCGGGCAGCCTGCCCCCTGGAAAACTCACAGTTCCCTCCAGGATTGTGCGTGTTTAACCCCTGGCAAACCACAGCTCTGGGCATTGCAGTAATTCTCAGGGTCTGTGGGTCCTGAGAACGGGTAACCATGGCCTCTGAGAAGCTATATGATGTAGACACCATAGGTGGGAATCAACATTTACAACTTAATTTGAATGTGGGTCACTGAAGGAGGCTTCCCAAAGGTGCCCAGTTAGTCTCCGCTCACTGCCCCATTCTATCCTGTAGGCTTATTGATTCTTAGCCTTCTCCTGATGAGGCATACATATATACATATATATATATATATATATATATATATATATATATTTTCCCCCTCAATGTGCATCTTTACTCTGTCTTCTAGACTCTACAGAGAAGTATCGAGTTATAATTAGACATAGTTCTTCACTCCAGTTAACTCTTGCTGGTTTTCCCCTGTCACACTCATTTTGATATCCCATCTCTAGTTTAGATGCCCCACTTCTGAGCTCCTACAGCTCCTCAGCATACCATGTTCCTAACAGCTGCGTGTGGTGATTAAGAGAATGACGTCTGGAGCCAGTTGGTTTGGGTTCAAATTCTGCCCAAGCTGTGCAACTTTGGGCAAGGTACTCCACCTCCCTTTTTTTTGGCCTCAGTTTTTTCATCTGTAAAATGGAGATAATAAAAATGCCTTTGACAAAAAAAAAATACAACACATGATTCTGGACTGGATCCTTTTACTATAAATAGCAATTTGGGGACAAGGGACAAAATTTGGGTGGAGTCTTATGGCTTAGATGGTAGCAGAGCATCAGTGTTAATCTACCAATTTTGATCTTTTTTTGGGGGGGTTAAATGGGAAATGTCTTTGTTTATAGGAATTCTGTACTAAAGTATTTGGAGATTTGGGGGCATAGTGTAGACAACTTACTCTCAATGGTTCAGTTTTTAAAAAGTTAAGAAAGAAAAGAAAAATAAATTATAGAAAAGAGAAATAATGGTAGGGAAGTTCTGGTTCTGCAAGATAATGAAGAACAGGGACCTCCCAGTTAAGTCAATAATTTGTTCTTGATAATCAGACTTACTGCCCCAAAAGTGCTGACTGAGAGCCTATTTCCTGCTATTTTAATGGGAAAAATTTTATGGTTAGTACATTAACATAAAATACCCAACTAATTTCCCTAACATAAAACCAAAACAAAGTAAAATACCTGTATATCAGATACATTAGGTTAGTATAGAATATGTTTAAAACATCATTTTCTCACCAAACTGTATGGTTATTAACAAACTTTTGCTTTGTATGCAATATCCCAGATGTAATCCCTATTGCTGTCACTTAGTGTGCTTTTCAAAACGTTCTACAAATTATTATATCAATATGACTCTATTCTACTAATTTTATTTCACTCAAGATTTATTATGTATTTTTATTATTATTTATTAACTCAAGACTTATTCTATCCATAGTTTTGCTTAAAATGTGGTATTGAGTTTATGGAAAAACATCAAATTTTCCTATGTAACCAGTGGTAAAAAAAATATTGTACCAAAAATAAGTATGTTCAATGATGTTTGTGTAGTACAGTCCAAGAGGCATTCTTTTTTTCTTTTTTTAAATATGCCATACTGTGAACTAATCCACTTTTCTTTTTAATTAATTAATTAATTAATTTATTATGTTTGACTGCGTTGTGTCTTAGTTGCTGCACGCGGGCTTTCTCTAGCTGCGGCGAGCGGGGGCTACTCTGTTGCGGTACATGGCCTTCTCATTGCAGTGGCTTCTCTTTGTTGCGGAACATGGGCTCTAGGCACATGGGCTTCAGTAGTTGTGGCTCAAACGCTCAGTAGTTGTGGCCCGTGGGCTCTAGAGTGCAAGCTTCAGTAGTTGTGGTGCACAGGCTTAGTTGTTCTGTGGCATGTGGGATCTTCCTGGACCAGGGCTCGAACCAGTGTCCCCTGCATTGGCAAGTGGATTCTTAACCAATGCGCCACCAGGGAAGTCCGCAAAAGGCATTTCTAATGAAAGAAGATGTTACCTCTGGAGACATATGGGTTGTGCCTCTATATTATAAAGCTACAATAATTTCAGCTGTAAGTCTTAAACTGATAGTTCAATAAAACAGAACAGATTGACCCTCAAAAAAATTAAAAATAAATATGCCTGCCTTCTAGAACTATGGTGAGGATTCAATGAGGTGTGTATTTAAAGTGTTTAGAACATGTACCTGATAGGAAGTAAGCACTATAGCAAATATTGGCTAATATTATCATGTTTGACACAATGTTCTATAGGCCCTGATTTGCTCAGATGCCTCTCTGATCAGCCCAGACTATCATTTCTTTAAGGCAGAGACTATATCTTCTGTATCTTTGCATTTCCAGTCTGTGCAGAGTGACTGGCATAGGATAGATTTTTCAATAAATATTTGTGAAATGGGTCAATGAAACCACAGATTGTTTAGGAAAAGGACCTTAAACAAAAGTTTACTTTTTTCCCAAAAGTAAAATACACTCTCTAAGAAAACCTTATATATTTATCTGCCACCCCCTAATCATGATACAATTCTGATCGATAATCAGTATCGCTCATACCTATATTTCTAGCATCTATCTTGTTATACATCACGTAATCCCACTTTGCCTACTAGGCATCAATAAACACCCTGTAAATTACAGAACATTTAACCTAAATGGGAAGGAAATCTAAAAAAGAGTGGATATATGTATACATATAACTGGTTCACTTTGCTGTACAGCAGAAACTAACACAACATTGTAAAGTAACTATACTCCAATAAAAATTTTAAAAATAAATAAATAAATGGAACCCCAGCTAGTGATTCTGAAAGCAAAACCAGAATGACTGCCCTCCCCACTCTGCCGCAGCTCCATAGCCTGACCTTCATACCGTAGGTAGGTTCAATCCTTCAGATTCCTGTAGGCTCTTATCCTGCTGAAGGGTTGGGAGTCCATGGCTATAAAGTAGGGGCTGGTGACCTCTCCCATCGAAACCAGGGCAGACTGGAAGAAGGAATAAGGTACCCAACAACCAGGTCAACTCCGTAAGCTAGAGCAGCCTCAGCCGCATTTCACAGGAAGATAAAAGTCTGCTACAAAATGGGAAAACCCTTCAATTTATGCAGAGTCAATTCCAAAGAAAAATATTTAATGCTTAGAGTTTATTTTTTTGGTTGTCGTTATAAAAAGTTTGGTGACAATGATGTTTTGTATCAATTAACTCTGAGTTAAATTACTTACGAACCAATCTGTCAAATGGAAAGGTTCATCATCTGAGTGAAAAAGTCAGTTCGTTGTGATTATCCAATTCTGCTTAAAGAACATGATTAGGTACATTTTAATAGCAGGATCCAGTGGCCTGACTCTACGCTTATATTTCTCATTAACAAAACTTCACGCTTGGCTAGCAGGCCTTGAACTATGATCAGTTGCAGTAAGAAAACATTGCTTTTGGATCTGTTAAATCATCAAGACACCACAATCTTAATTAGACATTTTAGCTAAAATGAGTGTTTAAACATTGAGTGTTCCGTTAACTCTTTCTTCTTAATTTTTTTCCCTGTAAAACACAGATGTGCCATTTCCTGCCTGAGTCTTTGGAGAGAGAGCTGAGGGCGAGGTAATTTAACTGTCAACCTGCCTGCTATCTGCAAAGCCACTGACTGAATTCAGACAATTTGATTATTAGCTTGTTGATTGAGCAGGTTTCCATTCTGTTGATCCATCAACTGACCATAGCCCTTTTCTATCTGGTTCTGCAGACATAGTCCACTGATGAAGACACCCTTAAAGATGGTCCAGGCATTGTCTTAAACGCAAAAAAAACCAGACCCAGTGGACTGCATAAACCATCTAACCTTTTCATACATTCAGTGGATGTCTTTTGTCTTCACAATACTTATAGGTTTAATAGCAACCCACCTCTCCTTTTAATTTTGCTCTGATAGAAAAAAAGTGACACAAACATTGGGAGAAATTCCAAACTTAGATTTATTTTCTCAGTATTTCAGATAGGGTTTAATGATTAGTGTTCCCAAACCTGTTAAAGTGTATGGGCATGCATCTTTGCAAAACGTCTCCAAACTCAAAGTCCTTTTCTCATCTCAAATCTCATAGTCTTGGTTAATCAATTTAACTGATCTCTTAGCCAAATACTTAAATAGTTTGTCTCTACACAATTAATTGTGTGTATGGATGGGAAACATGCTAGAGAGGGCATAAAGATACGTGGTTCTCTGATCACAATATATAAAGATGTAAAAGCAGAGGGTGGAAGGGTGACAAGCAGCATGTTCTCAAAGAAGGGAACAGCTGTGAGGATGGAGATGCGAGACCTATGAAAGCAAGCCAGGGACTTTCCTGGTGGTCCAGTGGTTCAGACTCCGCTCTCTCAGTGCGGGGGACGCAGGTTTGATTCCTGGTCAGGGAACTAAGATCCCGCATGCCGCACAGTGTGTCCAAAAATAAAAAAGAAAGCCAGTTCTTTCTGATGAACCCCACAGAGACTTGGCATTTGAAGTCACAGGTCCCTCGTGAGCCCCACCCAGTGTGCTGAATCACGCCACCCACACCCACAGGACAGGAGAACCATATTGTTTGGAGGAACTGAACTATAGACGCTGCAGGATTGGAAGCATCTGTTACAGAGGAGGACATCTGGAGAATTAAGTAAACCTCTCTAAATAAATCCAATCATTATCTCTCAACAATCTGCAGGATGCTAGCTGTCAGGCATATAACCCCCAAACAGCAGAAGAGAGGCTCTTTCACCAGAGAAATTGAATTTCCTTAGAGAAAAGATATACAAATACCAAGATGGGGGTTGGGGACTTTTCCAACAAAAGTATCAGCTGGCCGCTCAATAGTAAAGTCAATCCGTTGAAAAGCTTCATCCATGCTCACAGAACTTCCAATCTGTTTTTCAATGTCTTGTCCTTAAATCAGAACAGATGGTCAAGGATCAGTAGGCTTTTGGGGGAAATTTCCTATATGCAAAAGAGCAAACTGGGAGAAAAAAGAATTAGAAAAAATGCAGGGAGCAGAAGTTAACTTCTGCAGGGAGCAGAAGATGACAATACTTAATATCATCAATGAGATGAAAAGAAATGGTATCCTTGAAATACAGGGATGATCTAAAAAGGAACAGTTAGAGAACCAAGAATGAGCTCTTGGAAATTGAAAATATAAGCACTTAAAAAAACAGAAAAAAATGTTGGAATTCCAGAAAGGAGAAAAGAAAGGTAAAGAGACGGAACACAGGAAACAAAATATAAGAAAATGAGAGAATCGATTAGAACAAAGAAAACAGTACAGAGGAAATGATCAAAGAGAAGATGTAGAAAAACCTCTAGAATGAAAGGACATGTAAGACAATCATCATGAAAATTCAGAAAAAAGGAATTAAAAGAAATATTTTTAAAAGCTTCCAGAAAGCACATCAAAGGACTAAGAATTCTAAAAAAGCACCAGACTTCTAAAACGGAACATTAGAAAGTAAAAGACAATGGAACTATGCCTTCAGAAACTGGATAGAAGATAATATCTAACCTGGAACTTTATATGTAGCCTAATTATTATTATTCAACTGTGGATAGCAGAGCGTTCAACCCAAGAGAGAGGTAAAAGGATTGCCAGGAGGACAGACAAGGTTAAGTCCACAATGACAGTGGTGTAGAAGATCTAAAGAGAAATCATTTCAGACTGTAGTGGAGGGAGCTCCAGAGAGGATAGCCCAGAAAACAAATGAAACTGAGAGGTTATCAGAAAGTTGTAAAAACGTGTTTTGAGAGACATATCTCAGAGGTGTGATAGAATGTGGGAAGACGTGGCCTTAGGCTCAAGGAAAACCAAGCCAATGGAAAAACAATTATTAAATACAGGGGGCAGAAAATTGTTACAAGGAAAAAAGGAGGTCACAGTATACTACTCAGCTCAGCAGTGATAATTATAGCCATAATAATAAAAACATGGAATATGGATTTAATAAAACTTGTAATGTAAGTGTATTGGAAAGATAAGCTGAGAGAAAGGAGAACTAGATCTTTATCTATCAAAATCAGAAGTTACTACATTATGCTTTCAAATTAATTACCAGAGAGTAGTAGATATATCTTATTTAGGAAAAAAAATAGAATTAATGGGAAAAATAGCTAAAAATGCTAGAGAATTATTGTTTCCATGGAATAGGAGAGGGGAATTTGGGGGCAGGACTCTGCTGTTTTTAACACAGGTCTTTTGGTTTTATGTGACTTTTAAGAACACGCTTTACTTAATACTTTAGAACATTTAAAAATATGTACAATGAATTAACAGTAAATGGGTATTTATCTAAATTTTCGGGTAAAGCTGGTGCTCCACGGGCACTTGCCATATTTCCCCTGCACCTTCGTCTTCCTCCCTGGCACATGACCAGGTATGCTTGGGGTCTACATACCCCAATTTAAGAAGCTTTGGCCTAGGCTCTTTCATGATGGGTAAATATTCACTTTCCATTAGATTTTTGGAAACAGTGACAGTAGCTGGAGGACATCACTCTTGCCTTTTCAGAACCTTCTTCACTGCTAAGATGTTTCCATGTCCCCTCTATTAATGATTCCATGTGTGACCAGGAAGAGCCTGGAGACCCCAGAACTGATACCATTACCCCTGTTTGTACTGACCACGAAAGCAAGTCTCGTGGACGGTTAGAGATTGGCTGTGTCACCCAGCCAGTTCATTACTGTTTCCAAGCTGGCCATTACAGTGCTGGTTGCTAGGAGGATTTATTATAATCCAAGCCAGGTATGTCTATTTATAGGTACTTAAAAATTTTTCTCAGCTAGAAGCTGAGCCGATGGAGAGGACGTTGAGCAACAGCTGTCTACGGTTTTCTATTGTTAATTCATTACACTTCATGCTTTATCCTCTCTGGAAATCACTGCCATCCTGCTTCCCGGGAAACAATAACACTGGGGTACTTGCTGCTGTAATTGCCGACAATATCAATTATTTAGTTTTCTGCCAATTCCTATTAGACTTTTTCTAACCGGAGAATTTACACTGTGTTATTGAATTAAAAACAGTGGAAAGCTTCGGGGAATTGAAACTAATTAGCCAGCATTTGTAAACCCCTTTGTTGGAGATAATTTGTTTACATGACTAATTCAACCTTTTAATGATGGGGGCCTACACGGGCCACGGAAGGTGCCACGGCAGCCATCCTTGGCTGGGCGCGGGGATGCCAACATGGCAAAATTCATTTTTCTTTGTCATGAGGTATGATGCCCCAGCTCACTGGCACCTAACCTTGCCTATTAGCATGTTTATCATTACACTTGGGAGAAGCTTTGAGCTTCCCAGGCTTCCCGTGGTGCTTTTTTCTGAGCAGTTTTTTTTTCTCATCCACGTCAGCAGGGCAGCTCCTAAGAACTGCTTCATCAGTTCTGCACGTTTTCATAGCTCCTGCTGCTTCCACCCCACCTCCATGTATTCCTTTTACATCTCTTTGTCTTTCCGAGGTCATGATTGGATTCTTCAGTGCTTAGATGTTTGCATGTCCCCTCTATTAATGATTCTATGTATGACCCATAATTGTTGATTACCCAGTCTGTGTGTTTGCATCATGATAACTGCATGGCTTGGGGTAAATACAGCTGAATTTGGTCTGGTCAAGAGGAATAGAGATAACTGACATCCATTTTGCCTATGGTGAACCTGATGGTGTGGTTCTGTATAAAGAATTAGAAAAGAACTAGGTTAATGTAAGTTGTGTTTCCTTGTGGTCTTTTGATACCGGGCTACTTAAATGCAACTTTCTTGATGAGAATGGTTGGAACACGGACATCTATTTGCTGAGAGTGATGCTGAGAAATAATATCAACTCTTGTGATCGCTGGACATATTTTAATTAACTAAGTACTTTTGTTAAGATTTAAGGACCGTTTTAACAAATAACTTTAGCAAGAGCATTCCGAGAATAACTGCAGTTCCTGTGTATCCTGCATGAATTTCCTGCCTTAGCTGCTGTGTACTAAGATGTTCTAAATTTCGAAAAGGTGGGTTGATAAATAATTGAATGTGTGGATGCAGTGGTTAAGGTCTTCCCATTTGCTAGGTCCGGTGAGTAAACGATTCCCTTCAAGATATAAATTAATATCCGTGGCAAGTATTTTAAAGCCTTTTACTCACTTTCACAGGTATGTTTTAGCCTTTCTTAAACTCGGACCCACTTAGGTGTTGCTCTGCCATAGTGTCTCCTAGGCATCTTACTACAATAAAAGAAGCCATCTCTACTTTGTGGTATTTATACCACAAACTCTTTATTCTGTGTGGGAGGTAATTAAGGTCTCTTTTGTCACTCTGCAAAACAGCGGGGCTGGCAGTATGTGGAGGTCTTTACTTAAAATTCAGGGAAGGTTCTGTTCTCACTTCCCCCTGATTGTATCCAGTGAGAATAGTTTTCACTTAATTTCCACATATTTGTGCTGACGTACAAAGGAACGCTATCACTGTAGCTAGCCTACGTGGCCTGCTTCATAGGCCTTCCATCATGTCATTCCACATCATCCCTAATGGGCAGGATTTCTTTCTGCTGAAAGGGACAAAAACCAACTCAAAGTGATTTGAGTAAAAAGGCATCTATGGCTCCCAGAGTGGATAAGTCTAGGGGTAGATTTGGCTTTAGACTTGCTGGAATTAGATGCCCAGAGTTACTTGCCACACTGCAGATTTCAGCTGGACTTTCTTATATGTTGATCCAATTTCAGATGGGTTTTCCTCTAAGGGGAAAGATAACCCACATATACACAGGAAGACTTTTATTCATTCTCTTATTATTTTTTCTATGCAAAAAAATGGTAGTGTAACCACCCTCCAGCCAAAGGCCCAACAGAACAGACCTGTAGTGGAACAAGTTGGGTGGATTGCTCTTTGAAACAAGGGCGAAAACACACCATGCAGAACCCCTGGGCGTCTGAATAAGAGGGTGTTAGAAAGGATTTATTATATGATTTAGGTTTAGATTAAGTAATTTTGGAGAGAGTTGGTGGAAGCTCGGCTTTACTCTGGCTTGGGTGCTGTTGGGAAAGTGGGGACAATTTTATGATTGTCCCCACTGATCTGGGGACATATCAGTGACTGATTTCCACTTAATCAGTCTTAAGTGGAAGGAGTAAAGACAAGAGCAGAGTGAAAGCTGTCATGGTGGAGAACCAGCAGTCACTCATAGTAGCTGGGGTGGGGCGGGGGGGGGCGCTGGGCATTGTATTTTTGTGGTTTGCACAGTGATGTTTTTCCTATGCTTGGACAAACTTATGATGTGATCTTGGTCATTATTTTACTTCATCATGATCACAGATAACACAATCTGATATTCATGTGTTGTGAGATTGTTGCTAGCCATAGGGGAACACCATGGTCTAGCTGTGAGCGTGAGTCAGTACCTAACAGCTCCAAGGTTTAGGTGTACATATCAGGGGATGCTTTTCTCTTTCTCGGTTCCCCCTTTTAGGCAATATGAAGTCAGACCACAGGATATTCATCCATCATGTCTAGATGGCTGAGATTTGGCCGATGAAGATCAGGAGGAGGTCCCCTGAACCTAGTCTGTGGTCAGGTTAGGGTCAATCTCTCCTCCTTCTGGTATAGAACAAGGTGTTGGTTCGTCTGATGTGACAATGGGCTGCACGGAAGCATTTAATTCTCTGGACCCGCTACATTGTCAACTGTAGCTCAGGCAGTTACCAGAAACCACATGATTATTAGTCCCTGTAACAGGTCTCAAACAAGAGACCCAGACTGTAAAACCTAGGCAATGAGAACATACCCCAGAGTCCAGCAGGACCTGTTTCAGAGACCCAGGAGTCTCGGGATTTTTTACTTGGCCCTGTAGTATTTACATAGGGGCCACGATCTTGGAGGAAATCAAGCACTGTATGATTGCCCACGGCAACTCTGGCTCATGAATTGAGAGTCACTGATTGGGCGTCCAGAGCAGATACTGTATTATACGTGACATCTGCGAGGGTCCACAACAAGGTTCGGATCACTGTGGAAATTGCAACTAAGGAAGTCTGAATGAAGAGGGCATCTGTCCTCTCACCTGCCGTCTCCCATGCTTGCTTCATTCCAGAGCTTCCTGGGAGGTGTGGTAATTTTAAATATCTAGAAATCTCTAATAATTACCCCCCAAACACACAGGATAAGTTAGTGTGAAGTGGACAGGTACAAGCAGGCAGATCCTCACAGAAGAAGTAGAATCTTGGTGGGACATGGGCTCTATGGGGAATATAAGGATTTTTGCCATGACAGGAGTGAGCCCAATTTTCTGTCCTTTTTATAGGGGTCCCTGTAGTGGTCAGGAAATCTTCTTTGTTTTTAAATCATTCAAACATCATGGATTAACCTCCAACCATTTACCTCTTATAGTATACATATTTGTTCTTTTTTTTTTTTTTTTTTGCTGTACACAGGCCTCTCACTGTTGTGGCCTCTCCCGTTGTGGAGCACAGGCTCCGGACGCACAGGCTCAGCAGCCATGGCTCACGGGCCCAGCCGCTCCACAGCATGTGGAATCTTCCCAGACCGGGGCACGAACCTGTGTCCCCTGCATCGGCAGGCGGACTCCCGACCACTGCACCACCAGGGAAGCCCTAGATATACTTTTTGAGGCCCACAAAAACACTGTTTTAAATTTCTTCTCTTTTATCCAGACTTTTTAAAAAATAAATTATTTATTCTTGGCTGCGTCGGGTCTTCACTGCTGCACGCAGGCTTTCTCTAGTTGCGGCGAGCGGGGGCTACTCTTCGTTGTGGTGTGCGGGCTTCTCATTGCGGTGGCTTCTCTTGTTGCAGAGCACAGGCTCTAGGTGCGTGGGCTTCGGTAGTTGTGGCACGTGGGCTCTAGAGCGCAGGCTCAGTAGTTGTGGTGCACGGGCTTAGTTGCTCCGCGGCATGTGGGATCTTCCCAGACCAGGGCTCGAACCGTGTCCCCTGCATTGGCAGGCGGATTCTCAACCACTGTGTCACCAGGGAAGTCCCTTTTCAGATATTATTGAGTGCTTTTTTGGGTTAGATATTCATTCATAGAGTTGTGACGTAACAACTGAATGATTTTTTTTTTAAATCTTTAACTCTTTAACCTTTCTTTCCCCAAGAGAGGGACAGAGAGCTTTGAGAGGCAGCCGGCTTTAGGCAAATCTGAAATCATCACTCTAAAAGGCTGATTATGTTTTCTCAACAAAGAGAGGACAGAAGGTTTAGATGTGGGAAAACAGATTTTGACATATCGGCTCACAAAAGAGAGAGGCATGCAGCTGGTTTTGATCCAACTTGTACACACTTGACAGTTTCATCAGCCCAAACAATTAAAAAGTCAGCAATTCTTTAATTCCCAAATACTAAAGCGAAGGAGGGGACAGCTCCTTAACTTAACAAAGTGCGCCCTCTGATAGACAGACAAGGCAGGGAATCTCCTCTTGAGGATTTCTTCACTTTTTTATTCAAAGGTACCTTTCAAATGAATACTCTCAGTCCTGTCAAAAGCTCCCCAAAGTGGCCACTGCGTTTCTGAATTATTCCTGGTGAAATAGTGCCGGTTAATGAGATAAGTACACAAGTTAGCATGATAGTGAGAAAACAGGAGGATGGCGGAGTTTGGCCTGGGAGAGGCCCAGTGTAGACGGAGAGCCTGGGAGAGGCCCAGTGTAGACGGAGAGCCTGGGAGAGCTGCTGGTGTACTTGAGGAGCTACTTGTGTCACTTCATGGCTCTGGGTCCCAGCTTAAGGCCACTCATCACCCAGACATCATCAGGGAGCAGACAAAACCTCCTGATTTCAGGCAGACAAAGGTAAAAGGTTCTCAGGAAATATCCTGCTAAGGTTTAAAAATGATGACCCAAGTCAAAGTTGGTCCCCCAAAAAAGAGACCAGTTTCAGGAGACACAATGAATTCCGCAGCCCTTGGGCCTGGCTTGAGGACAAATTTATCAGACCTAGTTCCGTATTCTATTCTGTCTGCGATGGTCCATGTTATACGTCAACTTGGCTAGGCTATAATTCAGTCCCTCTGTTATTCAGTCTAAGGCTAAACTAGATATTGCTGTGAAGATGTCTGGTAGACATGATTAAAGTCTATAATCTGTTGTTTTCAGTAAAAGAGGTTATCCTAGATAATCTGGGTGGGGCTGATCTGAGCAGTTGAAAGGTCTCAAAAGCAGAGCCGAGGCTTCCCTGAGGAAGAAATTCTGCTTGTGGATAGAAGCTTCAGCACATCCCCCAGTGTTTCAGCCATTCTCATGGCCTGCACTCTGGATTTTGGTCTTGCCTGGCCAGCCCCACAATTGCATAATTGCCAGAAACCTCCAGTTGCAGTTCATTGCCAGAAACCTCCTAATATAGATAGCTCCAACTTGTTCTGTTTCTCTGGTTGAACCCTCACGGATACATCTCACTACAGACGTTTCCTGTCATAGACAAACCACACTCAAGACCCTAGACAAGCATACAGACTGCAGGAGCAGGTGTTAGAAGATTAGAAAGCAATTTCACCAAAGAACAATACAGATCAGATGAGATAAACAAAAATGTTGGAAGGGAACACATTCCCAGGAAAACAAGGTAAACCTAATGCTGAAGTATTTAACAAAATATTGGAGCTCAGTTTAGCATGGACTTATCTTTCAGCCATGGGCAGAGGGTATCTCAAACAGGTAGAGGCACAGAGGATCTCGGGGGTAGACACCAGCACTGGGTCCTGGGTTTCTGTCCAGGGCAGTGAGGTTTTCAGCTGAATCTTGGCGGTACATCCCTTTAGCCAATGCTTTCCAGCCAAACACCACAGAAGCACAGCTGTAGCGGGCTTATCCCTCACTGCAGCCCAGGAGGATGTACACCGTGGGGAAGTGTTGGGCATCTCAGTAAAAGGATGTTAAAAAGGATTTGTCATAGGTTTTAGACTTTGGCTAGGTAATTGGGGAAGGCTGCTCCAAGTGGAATTTACTGTGGATTGAATGCTGTCAGGGAGTGGGGACAAGCCTATGATTGGTTGTCTTAATAAATCTTATCTGGAAGGAGAGGAGAGCATGGTTAAAGGTGTAATTGGTAAAGAATCAACAGTCACGCATATTAACTGGGAGAAGGTGATATTTGGTACTTATGTGGTTTCCACAATACCTTTGTGCTATAGACAAAGTTTGCCCCCCCCCCCCGCAAAATCTTGAATGCCCAGTGTGATGGTATTAGGAGGTGGGGCCTTTGGGAGGTGATTAGGTCATGAAGGTGGAGCCCTCGTGAATGAGATTTGTGCCCTTACGAAAGAGACCCCAGAGGGCTCCCCTACCTCTCTGCCATATGAGGCTGCAACAAGAAAATGCCATCTAGGAACCAGGAAGTGGGTCCTCCCTCACCAGACACCGAATCTGCTCGTACCTTGATCTTGGATTTCCCAGACTCCAGAACTGTGAGAAATAATTTTGCTGTTTAAACCACCTGGATATTTTTGTTATAGCAGCCGGAGCTAAGACATTTTTGGTTTTGTCTGTGCTTATAAAAGATCCTGAAATGGTTTTGTTTCCTTGTTTTTGTTTTGTCTCACAACATGTCATAGTAACAGACTGTGTGTATTGTAGTCACAGAGCGCAGAGCATCAGCCCCCTGGTCTGATGTTGGTGTTGGTGAGATTGTTGCTACCCAACAGGAGAGCAGCATGGCCTGGCTCTGAACACCAGGCCAGCTCCTGGATGTCAGAAGCTGCTCTTCTCTTTCTTGGTCTATACGTTGAAATGGATTTTAATCTTCTGTGGTCTGAGATTTATCTTTTAAAAATGTGGAATGAACTACAAACAGTGTAATTATTATATCTAATTTACCAAAACAAGAGAAATATATTACATAGTGCGATCATTACTAAACATAATAATTTTATTAGAAATCACATCTTTTGATAAGGTAAAAGGAAAATTTTTATGTAGGTCATTGATCTATGAATAAATATTACTTATTACTTAAATGAAAATAGTTGGTATAAATTTTATTCCCATTTTGAATTTTTATTTATTTAAGTGCTGAGACAACGCACGTCCTTAAATGAGTAGATGGGAACAGAATTTAAAAACAAAACAAAAAATGACATTAATTTTTTTGGTTATCTGCAAAAAACTCCTTTTGATTTACCACTAAAAACTAGTTTTAATGATCTGCCTGTTTGCAATGCAGCTGAGTTCCTCAAATTGAAAGTAGAGAACCAGAAACTACCTGACTTGCAAAAGGACTTGTTTTGCAGTTATTAGAGATCATATTTCCCCAGCCCCAAGAGCAACATTTTAAATTCTCTTTTGTTCAACACCTCAGAAGTTGTTTTGTTTTGTTTTTATAATAGTATGAACGAGGATGGATGAGAAGTTTGTCTGTCTTTTGTAAAATGTGAGAAATGTGATTGTTTAAAGGAAAGTAGGGACCGAGAATCCAAGTCACTTCAACTGGAGGTGACTTCTCAGTTAAAATAGTTTTAGCAAAGACTATAAATGCACAGTGAGAACCTGGAAACTGGTTTTCTGAAGCTGAATATCTCGGGTGTCCTCAGAATTCCCTGCACTTTGAAGACTCACCAAGCGACCTGCAGATTGTTTTCCTGGGAGTAGCTGGTGCATCAGTATAATAGGCTCATGGTTGTTTTGCTTATGGTTTAGCGATGTTACCTTTAAGTTTCCTATGGTGCCTGAAACAGTGACTTTGCACATAGGAATTTCTCTGCAAATATTGGTTGTAGTGGAAGAATCCATTGTATTGCTTTAGGTGAGAAAACACAATTACAACTGGCAGCAATCCTGTGCCATGGAGTACCAGTGCCTGACATAGTTCCTGCCAATGAAGAGGTAGCCAGTCATTACCTATTGATTGATTAATATCAGTTATCATTTATGAAACAACTCTAGGGGCCTGAGTTAATATACATGTGTGTATGGGTGTACATACACACACACACACACACAAATGCACACAATATGATGGCTCAACAAGTTATATATTGTTATCCTCATTTTATAAGTAAACAGTTCATAAAGGTTATGTAACTTGCCCAAGCCATAGAGCTAATACACTGTTGTGTAAACATTCTAATACAGTTCCAAAACACCTGTTGTTTTCATCACAACACATTGCCTCTGAGTCACACCTGAACTTACAACCTGGTTACCCTGGGGAACAGGTATAGTTTCTTAAAAAAAAAAAAGTGCATCTCCGTTTTCTTACTCTTCAAAGGAGGAAGAGCAGTTCTGTCTTTTACTTGTGAAATAAAATACATAAAATACCAACACAGTGCTTGGAATGCTTTAGATATGTAATAGATGCTGCTTCCCTGTCTCATTTGAAAGGAAAGAAATAAAAATAAATCTGTAGAAGTCAAAATGGATACATTTGGCTTTTAACTTGTTTGGTGACATTTTTGGTGAAACAAAGCATTTTCCAATTGCCCAAGTCTCAAATCATCCAGACCAGCTACTTGGCTATTTTGAAAGCCCTTCTTAACGTAAACCCACTTGGAAACAATTCAGGGAAGATGGATTCAATCCGAACTGCAAAGATTAGAAACACTGCACAATTTTCTTTCATTTTAAGAAGTAGAACACAACCTGAAAATGGAATATAATTGGGGCACAGGAGCATCTCTGGGCTGCCTATTTTATTCTCATTTCCTCAGGAAGTGTTCATATTTGATCTCTTGGTGTACACATGGGAATTAGAGCTACTCACAGTCTGTCTTTGAAACAGGCAGAGGGTATCAGCCGGGATGACATGCACGCTGTTGAACCACATCAAACCGATAATCTCATCTTTACCAGTGAACAGCCCCCAATCTTTTTAAAGGCAGAAGAAATTCTATAACAGGAAGACAAAAATGAAGCCCAGCCAGTTCCATCCTTTGAAGAATGTCTTGCCTGTAGATCTAGCCAAAGGATTCTCAAGGATCTGTCTACTTTTATTTACTTATATGTTTTGTGATGAGGTAGGCTTGAAACTTTGGGAATTTATATATGCCAACATAGAAAAACAAATCTTTAACCAAAAGAAAACATAGAGCTCAAGAGGCAGCAGGCATCCAATGGGGCAAGTGGGCATTTCATAAAAGTCTGGACATCAGAAGGGTGTTGGAAGACCTTTTTCTTTTTCCCTTCCTGCCTAAGTGTTGAGTGACTGTTGGGAGAATAAGTGAAGGGTTTGAGACCCTCTAAACATTCCCTCTCTTAGCTTAGCCACACCTGCAAACGGTTAAAGAGGCAGCCACGGTGACGGGAGAAATAGAATAGATATTTCACCTTCCATACTTGGCTGGGGTTCAATTCAAAGTCCCTCTTTGGATGCTGCCTGTGGGCCCTGGGATGTGTTCCAAGAGGGCAAGTTATTGGGAATGACGTGCCCTGAGCAGCAGAAAGCATCCTGTTTTCAGACACTTACTCTCCTGGATGCGGCCCCGCCCCGGCCCCCACCCTCCACCCAACTTTGAGATTTCCTAACCCCTTTCCACTGGACAACATTGTGAATGCTGATGTCACAGCAGCTGTCTCTCAGTCACACAAAATCACAATTCTCAATCTGCCTGATGACTCACAGATAATAACAGGTGACCAAACATTGTGGCCGTCAGCGGTCATGGGGCTCATCAGCTGCATTCATTTCCTACTGCTGCTGTAAACAAATGATCACAAACTTGGTGGGTTAAAGCCACACACATTTATTCTCTTAAGAGTTCTGGAGGTCAGAAAGTTAAAATGGGTCAGCAGGGCTCTAGGGGAGAATATGTGTCCTTGCCTTTCTCAGCTTCTAGAAGCTGCCCACGTTCCTCGGCTGGTGGCCTAGCGTGACTGTCTCCATCACCACGTCTCACATTCTCTGAGCCCTCCTGCCTCCCTCTTACAAGGATCCTTGCGATTATATTGGACCCACTGAGATAATCCAAGATAATCTCCCCATCCCAAGATCCTTAACTTAATCACATCTGCAACATCCCTTTTACCAAGTAAGGTAACATCTTTACAGGATCCACGGATTACCACTTATGGAACACCTGCAGGGGCCTGGCAGTTAACATCATGATACATGTGGGTATAGAGACATACCCTCCCCAACACACACACAAACTACAATGGCCGTACTCAATGGCCGTGGGCATCTTTGGGGACCATTATTCAGCTTAGAACATATGCCAAGTCATTGTCTCAGAGCACAGACTCTAAAATCAAGCTGATCTTCTCTGTGGTCCAAAGAGGGTTAAGTATAAATGTCTGGTGTACTCTTTATTACTGGGTATTATAAACCACTTATTTGCAGCATAGCCGCTAAAATCATCTCCTTTTATAGACTGAGACATCCTTGAGTGCAGGGAATGGCATCAGATGACACTCATCTTGGTAGACCCAGTGCCTACCACATACTGGGTTCCAGTAACTAGTTCTTAAGACTATAGGGTCCTTTCTATATGCGAGGAAGTGGTGATGGTGAGGGAACCTGGTAGAAATCTAGAAAATAAATTAAACTCACATTTTATCTTTCACAATATGATTTACTTTTTACTTATTTATGTTTTTGATATGTGCTTTTGATGTTCTAATGTTCCTTGATGAAATGTAGCGCATGTGGGGAAGTGGTTGCTTACAGGGCTAGGGCAGGCAAAATGCAAGATGGCCCCAACCAATCAGTCAACCAGACAACCAACCAACCAGCCAAACTAACCAACAAACAGAAAGAAACAAAGACGGAGCATGTTGAAAACACACAGAAACCAGTGCTGAAGGAGCTCCTAGCGGCCAAAGCTAGTGTTGAATTAAAACCCAAAGTATAAAATAAATATCCAAGATTTCATGCTGATATTTGCGATGACCTAGATTGGTGGGATAGGGAGGGTGGGAGGGAGGCTCAAGAGGGAGGGGATATGGGGCTATAAGTCTGCATATGGCTGATCCACTTTGTTGTGCAACAGAAACTAACACAGCTTCGTGAAGCAATTATACTCCAATAAAGATGTATCAAAAAACCCCAGAAGACTTTGTACTCTAAACACACACACAAACTAAGTAAATAAATAAATACATAGTGGAAGAAAGAAAGAAAGAAAGGAAGGAAGGAAGGAAGGAAGGAAGGAAGGAAGGAAGGAAGGAAGGAAGGAAGGAAGGAGACAGAATTCTTCAATGCAGAAGAATTTGGTCACATGTCAACAAAATGCCACATGGGATCCTGGACCAGAAAAAGGACATTAGTGCAAGAACTGGGAAACTGAAGAAAATCTGTAGTTTAGTTGGTATATTGTCTTAATGTTAACTTCTTAGTTTTGGTAATTTTACTATGGTTATGCCAAATGTTTACCTTGGGGTGTCACTGCAGGAAGGCTATCCCGGAACAGTTCCCTAGGTTTAAAATTATCCTATGATAAAAAGTCAAAGCTAAGTTATGGCAGGAAGGTTGTGCTGGCAATTTTTCTCCATGATTCTAAATACTTAAGTTGCTCTTGTCCCGAGGATGAAGGCATGATCTCCTTTTAAAGAGTAAGAAGTCCCTACCTTCGCTTGGCACTTAGTTTTCCACGTGTTTTCACGATGATTTTCCCATTAATTTTGTGAGCGATAGATATAGAGTGATACTGACTTTTTTAGATCCAGAAACATATGTTTGTGGAAAGTAAATCCAAGTAAAATCACTTGGATTAATAACCAGTTTCTCTGATTTTAAGACCAGCACTCTTCCTCTTCCAGGCAGCCTGCCAGTATTCCTCTTCATCTGTGCTTTGTAGCCATTAAGAAATTACCATCTTGGATTTGAAATCTGCCTCTTACTCTTTCTTCTCTAAATAGATACCAAAGCATCTGGCTTTAACCTTGGTTAGATATGCCGCAATTCCAAACAGACTCACCTGCAGAGTTTCTTTCCCTAATAACTTTTCAGTCTTCACAAAGGGTGCAGGTATAAGCCTTTTCTTATTCTGATACCACATTTTAAAGAACCTGCAAAGTTCTTGCAAATCTGACAGCCTGATCTGCATGTACCTAAACCGCTGTGGCTCACCCTTTTAACTCTGCCTGATCATCCAGCATAGCCACAGCGTAACAGGATTGATTCAAGTTTTGAATTTATGGATGGTTCAGGGTTTCCAAGTTTCAAAAGTGCCTTTGATGATGGCAGTATTGTGGGCAAGGGATGTGGGCACTGGGAGAGATAAGAGTTTCTGTGGGCTGGAGCTCAAACAGTTATATCCATGCCCATGTTTTGATGTGGTAACTTCACTTGCTGCTGCCATCTACATCTAAATTGGGGCTGTAGGTGTCTATTGGCAGCCTGGGTGAAAAAACTAAGTGAAAAGAAAGTACATTCTATGGTGCTAACCAGACCTTTCTTCCCTTCCTCAGACATACCTGAGTGATGGAGGAGACCAGAGCCTGAATTAGTCCACTAGGGCTGCCATAACAAAGTACCATGGACCGGGTATTTGTTTTCTTACAGCTCTGGAGGCTAGAAGTTCAAAATCACGGTGTTGGTAGGGTTGGTTTCTTGTTTCTTCTGAGGCTTCTCTCCTTGACTTGTAGATAGCTGTCTTCCCCTGTGTATTCACATCACCTTCCCTCTGTTTTTGTCTATGCCCAAATTTTCTCTTCTTATAAGGACGCCAGTCATATTGGATTAAAATGCACCCTGATGACTTCATTTTAACTTAATTAATTATTTAAAGACTATCTCAAGTGCAGTCATAATCTGAGGTACTGGGGGTTAGGACTTCAATGTATGAATTTTAGGAGGACACCATTCAGCCCATGCCAGCAGCTTTGTTACAAACCAGAATGCAGTCAATCAGATACATTCAACATGGCTCCATATACTTCATGGTGGCCATTAGCATTCTTCAGCTTTGGTTTAGTTCTTCATAACACCCTGGGGGTTGGGGGCGCAGGGATTCTGTACACAGAATCTACCACCAGACCCAGGCTCCACCATAAAGGTGCCCATATGGGGTGACCTTGCTGCCATTGGACAGTCCATAACATTCCTCTCTTTTCACCCCTGTGCTCTATCATATTGCTGTGGAGGGAAATTACTGTCCCCCAACCACATAAGGCACACCTCTGCGCCCAGGAAATATTTTCTCACTCTATTTCCTTGTAATGCATCTAGTGCTCCAGCTCATTATTCAGCTCATGCTGTCAGTTTCTGAGAGTTCACTTTTTTTCAAGAAGGGCAGAATAGATTTTCTGGGGCTTGGATCAGAGGACAATATGAGTGCCTGTTTCATTATTATTTAGGTATGGTGAGAGCCCAACAAATCAGGAGACGCTTTCCAGTGAAAAGGTAGTTTGTTACTCACAGTTTTCAAGAGGAGGGGGTATGCCACACCATGCAGGGCCAAATGGGGAAGCACCAGAGTCAGTCTGGGGGCAGAGGGAACAAGGGGGGAAATGTGGGCAAGAGCCTTTATTGTGTTTTCTGTGGGTAGAAACAGGTGAGTGAGGGTGAGGAGGCTTATGTTTGACTGGTTTTCATCATTTCAGCCGGCTCTGGAGTGCAGGGACTGTCGTAAATTGTCTGGTACCTGGCCCTGGGTGATCAGGAGAGGGGAATATTGGCCTGGAATTTAGGAGCTAATAGAGGAGAAGGTTGGGTGTGGGCTTTGGACTGGTTGGGTTGCATGTAAAAGATGCACTTGTGGGACAGTCATTTACTCTAAGAATTGGCTAGTCCTAGGAGGGGCAGTCTTCCCAAGGTTGGTAAGGCCCCAGAGGCTAAACATCAGAATAAAAAGGCATGCGTCATACAGTAGCACCCACAGCTGTCCCATTCTGAGGACCATTGGTTGGTGTCCTGGACTGGACTGAGATACCTATAGCCCCTCTCTCCCCAATGCACTGAGATACTATGTCCAGAGAACAGGGGAGACAGGCAGTTAGCCTGTGGTTGATCTGTCTTACTTAGTTCACCAAGTAGGAAGTTGTAGATTCTATCAAAAGTCTTGGGGGATGCCAGGTCACTCTTCAGAAAGAGGACTGTCTACCCTTGCTCAGTTCCCATTTCTGGGGAGCCCTGCATTTGGTTTGTGGACACTGCCACATGGTAGTAAGGAGCTCTGAAACTGGCAGAGACGTGGAGCAATGAAATCATAGTTAAAGCCGGACCGGGCACAAGGAAATGGTCAGACAGCAAGCAAGGCAGGGAGTTGGACCAACCCCATCTCAAACCTTGGCATGGGCACAGCAAATATTGAACTTCCAGGACCCAGACACTGTGCTGAGATTTCAGAGGTCTGCACTTCCTGATAAGAGCACAGCAGCAGCAGTGCGTGAACTGTTTGATACTGTCAACTCCCAAAGTCATCTGAAAATTAGACAAAGGAAGCGTGGAGTGAGGTGGAATCCTGGAACCCTGGGGCGTGGGGATGTCAGGAAAAGGCCCTAGCTGATAAGGTCCTGAGGCAGGATTCCTCTGGATACCAGTAATCTGGGAGGATGGAGAAAGCCCAGGAACACAGTGACCTGTGCAAAAGAGAGGAAACCTGAGCATCACAGGAGCTTTCCAGAGGTGCTGATGCCAAATGATGGTCATACAGTTGTTCATTGTTCGTTCGTAAATATCCATGAACACGTACTATATTCTGGGTACTAGGCACTGGGAATATAATGATGAGGCAAACACATGGTCCCCATCTGGTGCTTAGAAGGCTTTCACTGCAGAGCCCTGGTCTATAACCCTCAGACAGAGCCTCCTAGCATCCTCAAATACCACCAGCTTGCGAGTGACCACTTGTGGTATCCTAGGACCATCACCTATAGAAAACCAGATGCTTATTCCTTGTAGCTGGGCCAGAGCTGGGGCCAGAGCAATGTTCTTCATGACTCATAAGATACCTACCCTAAACCAGTCACCATACTTCATGCCCTTTAGTGCCTCCCAACAACCCTGTGAAGTAAGATTATAATCCCGTTTTATGGATAAAGGATTGATTCCAGAATAGGTGAACAAGTGGCCAAAGGTCACTCAGAAGAAAAGTAATCAAAACCCAGCTCCATCTGACCCTAAGGCCGGTGCTCTTTCTAAGATATCAGGCATCTGGAGTCAGGTTCTCAATACAAATGGAAGATGAATCTGAATTGTTACTCTGATTAAATCACTCCATTTGCTAATAGTTGTTACGTCTATTTCTAGGTGTGTAGACACATACTTCTTAGTAACATTTTGACTCATGATTAATTAAATGATATGGATACACCCAAAATATTAGTGTATAATTTCCAGTTTTTAAAATTTTAATGAATAAATAACAACTCTATTCTTTATTTATCTAGTTTAAAATGTTAATGAATAGCTCCCCTTCTAATTGCCAAGCTGAATATTTAAGGGAACCTGACACTTCATAAATATCGAACTCTGAGGTTTCATGTGTTGGTTTTCTATAAACATAGGAATTGTGTAATTACCACCCCTGCTATTAATTAAAATTCAAAATTAGATAAACAATAAGCAGGAATGTTTTAGTTCATTATTATTCATATCAAGTACTTTGCTTATGATATCCCCTGCCTCTTTTCATGATTTCTTTTGTGTTCTGTTCTTTCTCTTTTGAGCCCCAAAAATGGTCCATTCAGTGGAAAGCTCTTTCTCTGATTTTCTTTTGGCTTGTTGTCTTTTTTCGTTTTCTTTTTTCCAACTGAGTCATCATTTTATTTGGAAGGAATGGCAGCGTCAGAGAAAGGGTTCTGGCCTTAGGGTTGCAAGACCCTTAGTCCTGGTCTCAACCCTGTAACTAACTTGCAGTAGGTTCTCTAAGGCACGTCACTTACATCACTGGGCTTGGGTTTCCTCGTCTTCAAGATGGGGAATTTGCGCTAGATGATCATTCATTCACTCATCTTTTTTTCCTTAAACAAATATTTTTGTGTATATATGTGCCAGGATTATGCTAGATACTGAGGTTCTCGAGGTAAATAAGATATGATTGAAGTTTCTGCCCTTATAGAGCTCATCAGATAACCACACAAACCATTATAAGGTCACAATTATGATGATTACAAAGGGGATACATAGTGTGTGAACCATTATAATGGAGGTTTGGACACAGAGAGATCACGGGAAGCTGCTCTGGAGGAAGGGATGCTTAAATTGGTATCTCAAGGAGGAATAGAAATTAACTAGGTGAAGAAGGAAAAGAGAAGAATCCCAGGAGTCAGGAAGAGCTTGGGCAAAGGCTCTGTGGCAGGACAGGCTAAGAGGCCCATCTGCATGAGGAGGAGAGAGGGAGAGAATGAGAATATGAGATGAGGCTGGAGCGGTAGTTGGGGCCTGTTCAGACAGGTCATGGAAAGAAGTCTTCTTCACCATAAGAGCAATAATGATATGCATCAGCATGTGTTTTAATCATATTTCCTTTGAAAGTGGTCTTGTTAGATAGATGGAGGCCAGATCCCTTTAGTCTTGGTGTCTCTCTTCCTTTTCCCAGGTCTTCAGGGTTTGCAACACCCTCTAAGGGGTGTAGGTTCTAAAGACAGTTTGTAAGTGTATTGGTTAGTACCAGATCACAGGTGGGTGATGATGGCAGACCCTAGGGCTGAGAGGTTCATGCTCCTTCCCTTGCTGTTGCCACATGCCTTCTACTGCTTCGCACAGGAAAACTTGGGGAGACACAGCTCTGCACAGTCAAAGAATTATCATGGTGCACTCGTCAGAAAATGATTTCGTGAACCTGAACTTAGAGCTTCAACAACAATCCTCCAGGTCTGTAATTTCAAGTACGCTAAGCTGATTCTCCCAGAAATCGATAAAGGCTCAAAGAATACACAATTTCTTCCTTTTGTGTATTACAATCTATGATTCATATTTCAGATACTTTGCTTGACATAATCTACTTGTAATTTTTATTTCATTTCTTAAAAGGAAAGAGGGAGATAGCCTCAGATTGTATCCTGGCAGTCTCCCTGGGGGAAATGCTCCTTCCTTCTGGGAACAGGCTGTGCCATGAGTCTTCATCACCAGCCTTTGACTACAGAGGCGACTTTTCATATGATGGGGAGTGGTGGGGTGATGGCTCAAAGGGAGACTTGAGGGCTGGCTCAATTACAGGCCTTGTTTAGAGGTTGGTCATAGAAAACTCCCCAGGCTCAAATGTTACTGCAATTATTTGGAAAATTGAGACTATCTTTAAGGCAATGCATCTCTGCAGGAAATGTAGGTGAGCTGGGAGGAAACGTGGCATCAGAGTGGTCCCCAAACTATCAGAATCTCCTGGAAGCTTTTTAAGAATGCAGATGCCTAAGCCTCATTTCTGTGGATCTGTCTTGGTGGATTGGGAGTGAGGTCAGGGAATCGATATTTTTAACAGGCTCCCCCAGGGGATTCAATCTGATAACGATTTCAGCTTCTGAGATTCAAACCGTTTTATTCATCCCTGTAAGAGGAAAGGGATGCTCGGAGACATAAGGATAAGTGGACACATTCAGAGTGCTCGTCACAGTTGAGAAGTCGGGAACACTTTTCCTGAGTACTCTCTCAGTTGTCTGAAGGCCCTTCTCCCTTCTCCCCAGAGCCCAGCACTCCCAAACTCCCGTTTGCTTCTAATTCCATCCTGAGTAAGTAGATAACAGGCCGCCCCTCAGGGAGATGCTATCCCCATGCAGGCCTTTGGAATTTATAGCGTGTCACCACCATCATCACAATCATGGAGAACATTTCCACATCACCCCAAAGTACCCTCATGACCTTTGCAGCGACCCCTACTCTTCATCACCAGACCCCAGGCCAATGCGGATCTGCCTTCTGTCATCATAGATGAGTTTGCTATTCTAGAACTTGATATAAATGGAATCACTCAGTATATATTATTTTGTTTCTGGCTTTTTTTTTCTTTTCCTCTTAATACATGTTTTTTAAAATTCATCCACGTTTTACACGCATCAGTACTCTGTTCTTTATTATTACTGCGTAACATTCTATTGGACGGATACAGCACAATTGGTTTATTTATTCACATGTCAATGAATATTTAGATTGACTTATGGCTATTAAGCGGCTATGAACACTTGAGTGGAAATCTTTGGGCAGACACATGTTTTTTATTTCTTTTGGGCAAATATCCAGGAGTGGAATCCTGGGTCCTATGATAAGTATGTGTTTCACTCTATGAGAAACAACCAAAATGTGCTCTGGGGCGGCCAGACCATTTTGCATTCCCCATAGCAGTGAATGAAAGTTCCATTTGCTTTGCCTTCTCACCAATACTTGGTATTGTCACTGTTTTTCCTTTTTAGCCATTCTAGTGGGTGCAGAGTCGTATGGGCAAATTACTTTTAACTTCCCTAAACTTTAATTTTTTCACTCTTCCAAAAGGGAAGACCTCACTAATAGCTGTTTTACAGATGAAAAGAGAAAGTTTGTAGTACACAGGGCCTGGCATGTAATAGAGCTCAATAACTATAGCTGCACTACTCACGGCAGGAGTGCTCAACCTGGCTGCACGTTAGGTAGGGAGATTTTAAAAATCCAGCTTCCAGGGGTTCATGCCGGATCCGTGAAATTAGAATGGCTGGGGATGCTTGAGAGGTGCTGCTTTGTGGAGACCAAGCCTTGTCTGCCTCTGCATAGGGTCCAGCCTGGGTCTGGCCAGTATAAAGCAGCAGCAGGTAACTATTTTGACCTTGAGCGTGTAAGGTTTATATGTGTGTGCAGGGCTGAAATGGCAGTGGGGGATCAGTTGCTGTTGCAGTGACCTTTCCAGGCAGGCGGGCCAAAGACAGACACGTTTGCAGTTTCTGAGGACTGTGTGGGATGGGCGGGGAGTTTGCAGTCATGAGGTCTCCAACACAACGGGCTGTGTCTGCAGGCGTGCCGGCCGCGGGCTGAGTGGGGATCACAGGCAATTAGGCGCAGCCCGCTCACCAGGCGGCTGCAACCCGCTTTGTCGCTTCTTAGGCCGGCTTTGTGTGGTTTTAGGAGCTTTTAGGAGGCTTTTGCGGCTCTCCTCTGCAGCCAGCTGGCAAAGCGGTGGGATCAGCCACGAGGGTGTTGCCTAGGCTCTCTTTGGAGGACCACATGTATGCTCAGAGCCCCTCCTCTCTCCTTGGAACATGATACACAGGGAGGGGACAGCCTCCCCCTCCCCTCCAAAGAGACCCCTGCAACTGGCAGAACGGTAAAGCAGAACATGCCTTGGCCTTCCTGTGGCTGCAATTTCTGGAAAGGCTTTTCTATATATAATCCTAAGTAGCTTAGTAATTTTCCAGAGAGACAGTATACCCAGGACAGAGAAGGATTTCCCCTGACTTGAAATTACAGCATCTTCTCCATCTATTTCTTCACAGACCTGGCCTCCTGTTTAGTAGATGCTGGGTACTTCTTAGGTGACTAGAACTGAGTTGAAATCAGAATTTCTAGATTTGGATATTTTATGCCCAGGAGTTGCTTGGAGCCAGACGTATCGGGGTGATGATCTTGACCTTGGCTCTATGGCATGTCCCTCCTATGACCAGCCCAGCTTTGTCCCTCTGAACCCACAGCTCACGCCCAGGCCTTCCACAGCGATGCCAGCTGCCGGGTCCCTCCCCTGCGATGCTGCACATGATCTCCACCCCTGGGGGTCTGCAAGCCTCCTCTCCACCCAGCCTCTCACTGAAATGTATCTGCCCTGAGTCCCTTGGCTTCTCCTCCCCTGCCAACTGAGAAAACAAGCTGAGCGAGAAGATCTCAGGGCTTTTTTCCCGTTGAATCCTTGGGGGAGGCAGGCAAAGTTTTCAGGCACCGCAAGATGGGTAGAAGATATGTTTGGAAGAGGATGGGGGAGTAATTTCACCATCTCCCTCCATTCCAGCTAACTGCTGCTGTGCAGTTAACTACCCCAAATGCAGTGGCCTCAAATCACAAGCTTTTATTATGCTTACAGGTTCTGTGGGGCAGAAATATGGACAGATACAGTCAGAATGGTTTGTTTCTGTTCTGTTGCATGACATCTAGGACCTCAGCTGAGAAGTTTCCAGTGGCTGAGGGTGAGTCCAAGGGCTGGGGGCTGGAATTATCTGGATGCTTCTGTATCTGAGTGCCCTGGATAGGATGACTTAGAGGCTGAGCTCAGTGAGACTGTCAACCAGAGCATCTACGTATGGCCTCTCTGTGTGGCTTGGGTTTCCTTACGACACAGTGGCCTCATGGTGGTCAGTCTTCTTACACAGAGCCAGGAGCTCTAAGAGAAAGTCAAGGGCATCTGAAGACACATGAGGTCACTTTTGCCATGCACACTCTTAGTAAAAGCAGTCATAAAGGCCTCCTAGATTCAAAATGTGAGGACACGGACCGCACCTCTCAACAGGAGCGTCATATAATCTGGGTGTTAGAATAACTTGTGCTTTAGGACCTCCACTCCACAAGTCTTTGGTTGGAAAGCTGTCAGAGGAAGAGAGCGGTGGGGTGAGGCGCCTCAGCCCCTTAGGACCCTTACGTTCCCTTCTCGACACCTTCCTGGGATCCCTCCGCGGCAGCTCTTGCAAACTGTGCTGCTGGATTTCAAGGAGAGACACAGTGTTTGGTCCTCAAATCCCACCCCGAGACATTTCGATTTGATTCTCTCCTTGGTGGTGAGGCTCCTGCAGTGACAGCTTTGAGAAGGACACCGTCCTGGGAGGATCAGAAGGGCGGCAGCTAGCTGGGTGGAAGAGAGAGGGGCCGCCGTGCGCAGGGAGATTGATGAGATGGCCACGTGGAGGCTCAGAACCGGGGAGGGGCCTGTGTCCACAGAGAGAAGAGAAAGACTGTATCTCAGAGGCCAAAGAACAAGATGTGGGAGGGGCAGCAGTTTTCAGGAAAGAGGTCATCTGATAGCTCACTTCTTCTGCCAGACTCCAGGACCGGGGTAATGAGGATGTGTAGATGTCCTTACTCTGCCCCACTGAATGGCTTTGAGTGAGTAAACGCAGCATCGCAGCCCCATAGAAATGACATCAGAAGCCAGTCTGCCGTTGCAAGTCTGTTCTTGCTCAGGAGCCCCAAGTGTGGGCATCCTTTACCCCTCCACCTCCATTGTACTTATGATTTTTTAAACATATAGAAAGCACGTTGTTTGCGATTACATTGGACCTTCCAAAGGAAGCATGAACATAAATTCTGAGATGAACAGCCTAGTGCTGGAAGCCTCTCGGCTTCACTTCAATAACTTATTTCAATGAATCCCCAGCCAGAAGCATCTTACATACTTCAGTTCTTGAGAAGATGAGACATGAATGCTGGGGAATTATAAGACAGAGGGGCTTTATTGCAACAGTGAACAAGCTGGAAATTACAAGGTAATGGAATGTCAGTGGGAGGGCCTCATACCCCGCCATTAGCTAACTCAGACAATGATTGCTGCAGGATCAGCTGGGGTTATACAAGCACCGCACAGGTTTCTGCACTTTGCATCCTCATCTGGTGAAGCCCAGACATAATCACACTTGAAGGCAGAGGGTACACCTGGCTGCCGGGAGCTTTGACCTCACAGGAAAAGTCTGCAGAATTACCTCCTCTGGGAATCCTTTATCCTACAGGAGATGATTTCCTTCTGCACGCTTGTGGTGCACAGACGCTCAATAGTGTTCGGAAAAGGTGGAGTAGTGGGTCAGGCCTGGGAGTAGACACTAATCTCCCAGGATATACCTCTGCAGGTGCTGCCTCTTGCCCCTTTGTGGGATCACTGAACCAAAGGACAGCCAGAGCAGAGACCCCAGTCAAGGGCATCTTTCCTGTGTTCCTTGCCATGTAGCCATGAAGGCTCCAGGCTGTGCAGGAAACACAGAGGCAAAAGTGCAGCCCCGATTATGGGGGCTGCAACCATATATGCAACCATCGCCACAAAGACAGCAGCACACAAATGCCAGGTAAAACGTGTATACCAGGTACTGGGCTACTGTTCCACATACCTTTCTATGACCTTTCCAATAACCTCCCCAGGTAGGTGATCATAGCCCCGTGATACAGAAGAAGAGAGAGAATTCAACCTTAGTGCACACGAAATTAGGATTACATCATCCTGTCAAATATTGTTTTTTAAAATTTAGTTCTTTGAGGATCATCTTTATGATTTCTGCCCTCTCCACGTGCTGTGTATTTTTTTCATTATTTACTTATATATCTTTGAATCAGTTTGCCCATCTTGCCCAGGGTTTGCTTAGTTAAACACAGCAGAGGGGTGGGGTGCAGCCTAGGAGGTGCTGGGCACTGGACCAGGTCCCGTCCCACTTGAGTCAGGCTGACCCAGGTAGGAAGTAGAGTTTATCAGGAAAAGCCTTGAACCGCAGTCTCGGCATGCGTCAGCATCTCAGAATCCAAGATGAGGCACAGGAGAGGTGGCAGACCTCACTAAAGGAAAATGAAGGATGGATAAAGCCTTGACACTAGGTGATTCTGTGGGCAGCCTGCAGGGAGAAGGAAGTAATGTGCATCAATTGACAACCTCAGTGGTGACCTTGAATGTGGGGTTTTGGTCCCTGGGAGGAGCTGACCAGAGCAGAGCCTGGGCATAGTGACTGGGTGCTGGAACATTCACCAGGTCGGGGGCAGCATGAGGGGTAGACTCTGTTTCTAGAACTGAAACCAAGGCAGGAAATGAGGCTGGAACTCTCCACAAAAGCCCACGTGCCTGGGCCTTGAGGGCAGGAGCCAGAGGGCCCACCGACTCCCTGTGCCTCGGCCTTCCTTAATGCAGGGGAGCAGCTGCAGGTGGGCAGAATCAGCAGGTGGACCTGTGAGGCCCCGGCTGCAGGGAGAGGAAGGCTGGGAGGCAGGGAAGCAGGCCTGGCAACTCTGGCTGCGGTGGAAGCAGCCTGTGTTTTCTGCTAAGATAACAAAGGTTTGCTTTCACTCCCTGATGGGAGAAGAATGCAGGTCAAGTGCTTGCACACATGAGCCCTCGGTGCTGCTGACCGCCCTCAGGCTCACCTTCCTCTGAGCCTTCCAGGGCATGTGAATGAGAAATGTTTCCAGTTTGTGTTTATAAGCGCAAGCAAACAAGAGCTGGGCTGTCATCCCAAGTCAGAGGTAAAAATGCAGCTAATTATGTAAAATGGGATGAAGCGCTAAATCCAGAACCATTTCAGAGGGAAGAAAAGAAGAGAGGGAGGTGTGTGGGAGGGGGGAGCATTGGAAGGAGTCAGGGTCTTCTCTGCCACTTGCAGCCTTTGGTGCCTGCTCTGTGCCCCCTTTTCACTTTCTTCTGGAAAACAGCAGGATTAGCTAATGTCTGAGGTATGAAATTCAGTTCAGTTTATCCATCATTTTCTAGAAGCTTATTATGCGCAGAAAGGAAGGGAGGGAGGGAGGGAGGGAGGGAAAAAATTACTCAAGAAAATCCCCAAAACAGAACTCTAACTATTTTGCATGTAATGCTCTGATGTATTTTCTGATGTGTAATTTGTTTTCCTGAGTGCACCTACTCATCGGGATAGAGTGGCCTGTGTTCAGATGCGTGCTGTGAGTCACCTAGAGAGTGTTACTCCTCCCCATTTTAGAAAAGGAAGAATTAACATGTCTGGAATACCTACTATGTGCCAGAAACTGTAAGGACATTTGATGTTCGTTATCTCATTTGACTCGAATCACACAGGTCAAGCTAAGCTGTGCTGCAGTAACAACCTCTAAACCCCAGTGGCTTAAACATTGCACATTTATTTCTTGTTCACACTGCATGTCCATTGCAGGTGGGCTCTGCTTCTTATGGGACCCAGGCTGAGGAAATAGCCTTTATCTTGGGTGGCACAGGGGGCCATTCTCGATAGAAAGGTAGCCCTGGAGGGTACACACCAGCAGCAAAACTCTCCTGCCCCAAAGTGACATATGCTCAGCTTCATTCATAACTCATTACATGGTAGTCACATGGCCCCATTCTGCCCCAGGGGATCCAGGACGCATTAATCCTACCTTGTGACCAGAAGGCAGAGGTGGGGAAATATTTGCCAGAAAGCACCAGTGGCTTCCACAGTTTCTTAAAATAATCCCTAGCTCTCAGGGTTACTGTATTATTCTCATTGTACAGATGAGGTTTCTGAAGCTAGGAGAACTTGACTAACTTAATCAAAATCCGAAGAGTTTTTATGCCTTCATACAATTTCTTTTGCTTTTAGTATTTGTGAATCTGTTTCCTAGAAAAAGCTAACATGTGAGTAGACTGATGAAATCAGATGTCTCAGCCACAGAACTGGTTGCCAAACTCTCTCAAATGGCAGGCACCTTGCAAGGTCTTGCCCAGGCGGCCGGCCATGTCACTGGCCTCTTTCCTGTGAATACCTTTTTAACTATAAAATTTAAACTAGGGTGAGATTCTCCAGACAGAGTCCCATAGAATGTTAGTGACATTGCATACGAAAAAGTGTTCCATTAAATGTACTTAGGGAACATGTATTTTGGAATATGCTGGCATACTCCATGTTAAACAGATTTTATCACTGCAGGTATTCTTTTAAAGGATTGACTTTGCATATATGACTTGTGACTCTCCGAAAGGGAGACTCTAGCATGTGATGTATCCCGAACACATTTGCTTACGTTTTCTGGGAAATCTATTAACATGGAAATGCTGGACCAAGATGTTAATGTGTGACAGTGATACTCATTGCATTGTAAGAGGTGTAGAGTCTAAACTCCTTTCATGCAGTGGTTCTGGAATAGGAAAATTCAGGACAGGAGCATCAGTTACCACACAAACAGAGCCTGCATTATCGCAGGTGCTGCAGATAGAGAATCAAACAGGTATGGTCTATGCCTTCAAGGACTACATGATTTAAACAAATAATTATCAGTTATTGGCAATTATCATTTGCTAGGCTTGGTAGGAATGCAATTTTTTAAATCTTCACTCTAGCCCAGCCAGGTAATTTTCATCTTCATCTTTAAAATGAAGACAGATGACTAAGTTTATACGTAACTAAGACTCAGATGAACTTGCTTGGCCAAAATCACAGTGTCAGTCAGACACTGAACCCGGCTCCCCACCTGGGGTCTTTCACCCTGATACTTGGTGACTCTCTGCCAGGTCTCCTGCAGGGACAGGAATAGAGCTGAGGGCAGTGTCATGGGCACAAGCTCACAAAGCTCAGAGGAGGGTCGTTTTCACTCTTAAATGAGACTTCCACAACCTTCTCTCAATGCATATGTGCATGGAACTCGGAGGTCCTCAACCTTGGCAGTCTATGAGCCTCACTGCAGGAGTTTTACAAAATGCCCACATCCAGGCTGTGCGCCATCCCAGCGAACTCAGAACCACCAGGGCTGAGAGCTGCCACTGCTATTTTTTTGAAGCTCCCCAGTGATTCCAGCGTTCAGCCAGGATTGAGAAGCAGTGGCATGACCCCCGCTTGACCTGTGGAAAACACCAGCCTCACTCTTAGCTCCTGTACCTCTCACCTCCCAGTCGGAGAGTGAGCTCACACTTGAGATGTAGACATCAGTCTGTTCCAAGAAGGATTCTTTTGGGTGTTAGAATAAACGCCTTCTCTTGGAAGGAGCAAAGACTTTGGATTTGGACCATCCAGGGTTCTGCCCCTGCTGTGGTCCATGCTCTGGAATGCCTGCATCTCTCTGGGCCTCAGCGGGTTTTTTTTTTTTTTTTTCACATTTCTAAAACTGGAACTTTAAAAAAACTTTTTTATTGGAGTCTAGTTGCTTTACAATGCTGTGTTAGTTTCAGGTGTACAGCAAAGCAAATCAGTTGTACATATACATACATCCACTCCTTTTTTTTTTGGATTCTCCTCCCATATAGGCCATTACAGAGTATTGAATAGAGTTCCCTGTGCTATGCAGCAGGTTCTTATTAGTTATTGAGTTTACGTATAGCAGTGTGTATATGTCAATCCCAATCTCCCAATTTATCCCTCCCCCCATACCCTGGTAACCATAAGTTTGTTTTCTACGTCTGTGACTCCACTTCTGCTTTGTAAATAAGTTCATCTGTACCCTTTATTTTTAGATTCCGCATATACGTGATATCCTATTATATTTGTCTTTCTGTGTCTGACTGACTTCACTCAGTAAGGTTTTTTAGTGCATCTATAATAACACCCTCGGCACATATGGGTGCAAGGAGGAAAGGAGGTGATGTTCAGTGCTTGACACAGAGCAGGTGTCAAACGTGACAGTCCCGTTTCTCACCCTTCACTGTTCCCTCTTCTCCCTGTGCTTTAATTTAAACTGAGTCTATCATCTTAAGAATCTTAAGAATTTCATGGCTTGTCCTAAAACTAAGATTGGTGACGTTGCCATGAAGTCCTGCCATGGGACCTGGGAGGGCGTGGAGTCAGTGATGGCTTTTATCATTTTCTATTGGTTCCAGCTACATTATGATTAGTGCTACCATTATGAGAGCCTTTGTTTAGCTTGAGGAAGTTGAGTCAAGTGTTCATTTAAAGCAGTGAAGCTCAACACAGACAAATATGTGTACGCAGTCTCCATTCTTAGATGCACTAATTGCTCACCCGACGCTCTAAATTCTAATTAAAACCATTCCACCGGATGATTTTATTTTATTCCTTTCAACTTGTAATTAAAGCATTTACTGGCCAACTATCCGAAAGAAATGAAGAGATTCCACTTGGGTGTTTGAAGAAGAAAATGGGATGAAGGCCCCTGAGGGGGTGATTTGGCTGTGGTTCAACAAGATCAACTCCTTGTTGACTGGAGATCATTCTGGGGGAAGCATTGACTCTGCTTTTGGACGTTCGATTTAGCTAGATGACAGCTAAATTCAAGAATTCAGTTCTCCATGCATTTATTGAATGCCAGTGCACGTCCAGGGACAGAATCATTACGTGAGTCTAGTGGTCACCAGTCAGGAATTTGTAAGCGGCAAACCAAGCCACAGGTAATGACCCACGCTCTCAGAACTTCTTCAGAATGCCCTGCTTAGGTCTACTTTTCCTTGCTCTCATCTTCCTGATTTGGGGTGGTTGTTTCAGTGACCACCAGTTAATGACTATAATCAAATGGGTCCCCACAGCTCTCTCAGCTTTTACTCCCTCACTGGTCCCACCTTCTACCCTGCTAATCACAGGCAGTTTTCTGGGGGGGAGGGGCTGTGTACTGGACAGACACCCCCCACCTAGCTCTAGGCTAGCTGTTATACGTACGGAGTTTACTATCCTTAATATAAAGATAGTCTTTACAAACTTCTAAGAAAATCTGAGGCCACAGTAGATAAACAAAGACCCAAATCATTAACAAAATAAAAACATGAATAGCCAAATATAATGCATTTTAAAACAAGCATGAGACAGCGTTCTTCATCCACCAAATTAACAAAGGATGATAAGCCGTAATGCTGGCGAGCAGACACAGTCCAAGGTGCTGGTGAGACTAGAAACGGCATCAGTTCCTCCCCTACCAAGCTCAGGGCCCAGGACAAGAGTATAACTGGGGGCCCACATACCATGTGCCTACAGATTTAAAAGTTACACACAAAGCTAAGACGCGTTAAGGATTTTCAGTCTTCCTACCTTGACAAATACACCTTCCTAATGACTTGGGTGACTTTATAATTCTTGGGCCCTCAGGAGTTCTTCGGTAGAAGTTGGCGGGCCTGGCCCCTAGCAGCTCCCACACCTCTTCCCTCCCCAGCTCCACCTGTGCTAGGAGGGACTCTGTACACAGGCGGGTAGGCCCCGCAACTGCACATCCAAGATCCTTCCAGGTAACCCACCCACCACACACAGCCTGGGGCATGCACAGTACAGTTGAGGTCTTCTCTTGAGAAAACAGCCCCAGGGAAGAAACTCTGAAGCCGTGGAATCAGGTGTGGTACCCGAGGAAGGCAATTCCAAGACCCCAGGCACTGGAGCGAGATCTAGAAAGTCAGAGGTCATGGGCTCCCAGTGGGTTATCCCCTTGACCCATAGGAAGTGCTGTGGCCCGAGAGAGGCCAGAGAGGAGCCCAGGGAAGTGTGGGGCCAGGGCAAGGACCCTTCTTGCCAAAGTCGGTAGTAATTGGTGTTATGTCTCTGGGAAACAGTTGGACAAGTTTAAAATGTTGGAGACGCATTGTCCAATTGTTTCCTCGAAACAATGTCCCAGACATCCAGTCTCTGAGAATCAGAATACAGAAGACGCGACAAAAAAGTAAAACAATAATTACATATAAAATATTATCTAGTAATACGACTTATCATATCCCTCTCAGAAAAGCCACGGCCTAAATGTCTAACAATAAGTCAATTGCTAAATCAGTTATGGTACTATCCACATATGGCTTATAATGTTCAGAGTCAAAAATAAGAAATAATGTAATACGTGATGTTAAGTGAGGTATTTAATACACAGTAGCAAGTGGTTAAAAAAAACAAGATTTAAACATTATGACTTAAACCATAAAAAAATATTTAAAGGTAAATGTGGCAGAATAGCATATTAACTGCTGTTGATGAAGTGGCTGGGCACGAGGGAAGGAATTCTAGGTAACGTTTTTCTCTTTATGTAAGCCTTTATTGGGAAAATTTTCTGAAGAACAGCTTATTAATTTTACTCTCAAGAAAAGAAAGTACAAATTACTTTAGATGTTTTGAAATAGCGAGTGAATGCACAATGTGAGTTGTCGTTGTGGATCTAGTTTTTGCTTTGGGAGTGCATTCATAGTTGCTTATTACATTGTTAAAAATAAATGAATTAAGGTACAAGCCAGCAAACAAACAAACCAACCCTATAGTATGCAGGGAGTAATGATCAACGTGTGTGGTTGAGTCAGAATTATGACTAATTCCGTACAACTGAGGTCCAAATATAAAAATAAACAGTAAATTCATGCTAAATATATTAAAATAAAGATATAAACAGAAAGGAAGGGCCACAAGGAAAAGTAAAAACAAAGCCTTGCTCACTATAAATGTAAACACAGTTGATGGTGACATGATTTTTTTCCTGAGCTTCCTGGCAGGTAGAGCAAAGAAAGGCCCCTGTTGATCCCTCTTTCTGTTTGTAAGCAGCACCTAGAGGGGCACGTAATTTACCGCATTGCAGTCTTGGTCTGTCTCTTCCATGTGCACTGCCCGTCTGTTACCGAACACAAGACCAAGTGCCCGGCGCACAGTGAGGCCAAACAATACCAAAATGTTGGACTTTGGAGCAGAGAAAGGTTTACTGCAGGGCCATGCAAGGAGATGGGTGGCTCATGCCTTAAAAACCCCGAACTCCCTAAAAGCTTTCAGCAAAGCCCTTCCATAGGAAAGGTGAGGGAGGGGCGTGGTTAGCTGTTGCAAACTTCTTGGTGTCAGAGCCTTTGTTCTTGAGGTCAGGTCGGGTCAGGTCACCATGTCCCTGTAAGCCTCCACCAAAACAAACGTTATTCCCTGTTCTGACAAGAAAGGGCAGGGTCCCAAGGCTCAAGTTCTGCCCTCTGAGGTCCAGGCCCTGGCTAAGAGGAGGGGTTCCCTGCGGGGGCCAGTTACCCCGCCCAGGAGCATTCGTCCAGCACCCAGTCTGGGTCCTCCCGCCAGTGTCCAGGTCCAGCCGAGGAGGCAGAGCTCAGCTGGCGGCGCCCTCAGGGCCAGCCATCGTCACTGAGGGACCCAGGCGCCCAGGACCCCGCCGGCCCTCGGGCTCCTCAGGCCACCCGAGGCGGGGAGGGGGAGAGGTTCGCTGCTGCTTCAAGGCCTGGGCCCGGCCAGTGGGCCGCCGTGCGAGGGCTCTGGAGCCCTGCAGGACATAGCCCTCAGCCTGTCCCTGGGCCCCCCAGCTCACCCGGCAGCCCGAGGCCAGCGGGTCTGAAGGGCCCTGGGGAGAAGGCCGCGAGCTGCCTCTCGCCACACTCTCTGCTGCGAGGACCACGCACTAATGGCTGCGTGCCCGCCCCGCCCCTATTACATCTCTAGAGGGGGTCTTTTCTGTCTTTGTATTTCCGGTGTATGAGAATGGCAACAACAACAAAAAAGAGGTTGAACCGAGCTGTTTCTGACATCTAATGTACTTTGAGCCTCAGTTGTTGAATCAAGACATTCCTCTGCCCTCCCAGGTCCCAAGAAGATTCCACAATGACTTAGCATTACCCTGGGTTGGATCTTTGCAGCAGCCAGAGAGGGAAGTACCTGTCTCTAATTTAAAGGTGGCTACAGAGAAGAGCTGATCAGGCAATCAGAATGGAAAAAATAGAGAAGACATAGAAGTCCTGCCGGCAAAAGTTTGGGGGAGGAAATTTCCTAAATACTGTGCGTTAAACAGAGCAGAGTTTGGGGGGTCTCCGAGAGCACCATCATTTGTGACACTAACTGCAAGTTCAGGGTCCCCAAGACCACCCTTAGGTTTGATCATTTGCTAGAAGAACTCACAGACTCACTGAAAACCATTAGACTCAATGTTACAATTTATTATGGCAGAATAAAACCAATTAAAATTAGCAAAGGGGAAAGACACGTGGGGCAGAAGCCAGGAGAGTTTCACATGTAGAGCTTCTAGTTGACCTCTCTGGCTGGAGTTATGGACAGCACTGTCTTCTCCTAGCAACAATGTACAACAACACTCATGGAGTACTGCCACCCAGAGAAGCTCACCCAAGTCTTGGTGTCCAGAGTTTTTATTAGGGCTTCAACATCTAGACATACTTGCCCACCCACATGGCTTGCCTCAGTCTTGAGCTCCTCCAAAGCTTTAGCTCGTACCACATGGCCCAAGCCCTCCATTATAAATCATCTAGACTGTAGGGGGTGGCCCAAGGCTCCCAAGTAAACAAAGACACTCTTATCAGGCAGGTCATTCTAAGAGCTTAGTGATGACCTCCTAGGAACCAAGGGCAAAGGCCAGACCTATTCTTGGGTAAAATTATTCCTTTAATATACAGACAGACATATGTGGATTCTCTAAAGCCAACTCTACGTGATGTCATTGGTTATGAAGGTTTTTTATTTGGATGGTGTGTGCTTTAGGTAATCCACATGGCTATTCCTCTTTCTCACCCCTTGTTAGCAAGAACAGTCCAGAGCTGGAATAAGACAGGCTGTGGAGGTAGTGTTTCTAAATAGTAGTGTTGCAGGTTGGGTTCCCCAGAAAACAATCTCTGAGATGGAGTCATACGCGCACCATATTTTAAGGAATAGCTGCAAGAAGCAGAAGAATAGCCCCCCCAGATGTCTGCCTCTTAATCCCTGGAACCTGTGCATATGTTACCTTGCATGGTACAGGGGACTCTGCTGATGTGCGTAAGTTAAGGATCTTGAGGTGGGGAGCTGATCCTGCATTATCCGGATGAGTCCAGTAGCATCTCAAGAGTTCGTACAGCAGGGAGCATCAGAGGTCAGGAGGGTCAGGGTAACAGAAGGTGTGACAACAAAAGCAGAGGGCTTAGAGAGAGATTTGAAGATGCCTGTACTGCTGGCTTTAAAGATGGAGGAGGGGGCCGTGAGCCAATGGAGACGCCCATCTCGAGAAGCTGGAAAAAGCAAAGAAAGAAATTCTGCCATAGAGCCTTCAGAAGAAACACGGCCCTGCCAACATCTTAATTTAGCCCAGTGAAACTTACGACCTCCAGAACTAGAGGAGAACACATTTGTGTTGTTTGAAGCCACGAAGTCTGTGGTAATTGGTTACAGCCGTCACAGGAACCCAATGCAGTGCCTCTGGGAGTGAGAGGGAGAAGGGGCGGGGAGAGAGAAATCCACGGTGATACTCAAGGCTCAAGGTCAGCCTTGACCAATGGCCTGGGGACCTCTAGACAGAGCCCTCCGGAGCTGCCTGTGATTGGGCTGAGGTGGCCTGGCCTTCACGCCCCGGCTGCTGTTGAACCCAAGTGTGTGTGCAGAGGCCAAACAAACTGAAATATCAGAGTGTGGATCGGAGAAGGGTTTATTTACTGCGGGGTCACGCAAGGAGAGAAGGGTGGCTCACACTCAAAAGACCCCAACTCCCCGATGGGTTTCAGGGAAGAAGTTTTTATAGGCAGAGTTTTGGGGGGAGGGCTGCAGGGTGTGTAACTGTCCTCTGATTGGTTAGAGGTGGTGTTCCAGAAATCTCAGTCATCAGCCTTCTGGTTCCAACCAGTCTGGGGTCCACGAGCTTGTGCACAGCCTGAATTTACCATCCTGCACCTGGATGGGGGCCTTAGTTCCTGTAGAAGAACTCAGAGATCTGTATCAGATTGGTTTGCACATCACCCCTCCCAGTCCCGGGAGGAGCCAGGCCCAGGCTGGACTGCTGTTTCTTTCTGCATTCCCTCACTCCCCTAACGAGTAGCAACTGTCTGAATCTGCCCTTTGGAACTCAGGGAAGGTCTAGGAGGCTGAAACCTTTTTCCTACAAACAAGAAATGGGGGACACGAAAAGGCTTTTGTCCCTGGAAGGGCCCCCCAGGGTCCTGCTCGGTTTCACTGCATCTACCCATCCTCACCGCAGCGGAGGTAACCCCGAGGTGGCTGATGCCGAGGTCTACCTGCCAACGCACCCCCAGCTTCTGGGGCAACAGGTTCTTCCTTGTAAGGGATCTGGGCGTTCTATCCTAGTGCCCACCCACGTTGGCCTGTGGACACGGTCACTCCATTCCCCCTAGACTTCTTGCTTGAGTCAGAGGGAGGAGAAAGCAGATAAGTCCCCTTGCTTTGTTCTTGGGGGATGAAGGCATTTTCATGAAGGTTCCAGCAGAAGTTAATCCTCCGTGGGTTCAGTTAATTAATTCATGCAGACAGCAGAGAAAGAAGGCTGTTCACAGAGGTAGCCCATTCATGCTTCCTCCAAATTGCATGGTTGCATACCAGAAATAAGCTAAGGGTTCTCAGGGGCTGAGGCGGCTGCCAGGATGCAACCCTCAAAAAAAGTCACAAGTCGGGCTTCCCTGGTGGCGCAGTGGTTGAGAGTCCGCCTGCCGATGCAGGGGACGCGGGTTCGTGCCCCGGTCCGGGAAGATCCCACATGCCGCGGAGCGGCTGGGCCCGTGAGCCATGGCCGCTGAGCCTGCGCGTCCGGAGCCTGCGCTCCGCAACGGGAGAGGCCACAGCAGTGAGAGGCCTGCGTACCGCAAAAAACAAACAAACAAACAAAAAGAACAAAACAAAACAAAAAAGTCACGAGTTCTGGCAGAGGACTGTGGCTAGAAGAGGCTAACATAATAATAGTAATAATAACAGCTGATACTTCTTTATGGTTTATCATGTATAATTCCAAGTGCTTTGCCGCTTTGCAAACTAGAGTGTGATCTGCAGACCTACAGCGCCTAGAAGCTCATCAGAAATGCAGACTCTCAGGTCTCATCCCAGACCTACCAAATGGAAACTGCAGTTTAATAGGATGGCCAGGTCATTTATTCACAGGTTAAAGTTTGGAAAGCACTGCTTTACTGTGTTAACTCTTTTAATTCTCAAAAACAAAACAAGGGGGAGCTACTATTGTTATTTCTATTTTACAGATGACAGCATTTAGGCACAGAGGAATTAAGCGATAAATCCCACAACTGATAAATCTCTCACCAGGATGGCATTGAGGAAGTCTATTGCACAGTCTGAGCTCTTAAGCTCTCCTGCTCCTGAAAGGAGTGACTATGTTGCCACAGAGAGCTGGGTTCATACATCATGTCCTTCTTGCTGTCTGTGTGCCTCTGGTCAGGTTATTTAACCTCTCTGAGCTGCCGTTTCCTCATCAGTGAAGTGGGTCAGGATTAGCATTTATGTCACAGGGCTTTTGTGAGGCAAACTAAGAAAACGCATGGGAAGCACTTAGCAATCAGTGTTCATTTCTGTTACGATCACTGTTATTTTCATCATCATCATTGTCATTCTTATTATCATCATCATTGCTGTCATCATCCTCATCATTGTCACCATCAGGTGGAGGTTGCCAGGATGAGGACCCAGGTTCAGGGGGCTCAGGAGCTGCCAGAGCTCAGCAAGAAGTCATGAGGGTGAAGCTGAGGACTGGTCCTGACAGCTGACTCTGTGGCTTACCCACAGTACCAGTTTCTTCAACCTCCCTAAGCCCCAGTGAGGTTTGTGACTCATATTCTGTGCTCTTTCTGCCCGTGCAGAATTGATAGCCCTGACTAAATATCTTCCTGGGATACATAACTTGAAGGCAGGCTTCTCCCCAAGTTGTGGTTGCTGTGGAAACAGGTGTCCCTCAGGACCAGGAAAATGCTGGCAGAGACTTGGCTTCTCGACTCCTGGAAAATAATTGTTCACTTTCCCCTGTGCTTGTTTTTCCCAAGTAGCATTTATTAAAAGAGCACACGTTGTGTGGCGCCCGTCCTGACTCTCACCTCTGCTTTGTGTCTGTTGGAAGGAGTGTGCCTTCCAGCTTGTATCTATCTGTGTGTTTGCAGTTGGTGCTGGTGGGCTGGCTTAGAACTGGTGTTGACTCTTCGAGATCTAGCCTTGTGTTTTCTTGCAGTGCCTTGAAAACATCCTCTTATTTTCTGGGACTCCTTGTACAAGCACTGCCTCCCTTGTTTAAAAGAAGGCCAGAGTCTTCAAGGCTTCCCCCCGAGGTTTGTCTTCCTTTCAGGTCAAGCGGTTCTATTTGGATTCCCACTGCAGTCACCACGCTTCCTTCATGAGGAATTGCATCCCCTTTAATCTGTTGGGGGATGTGTGTACGCGTTCATGTGGACACAAATAACTTTCTCTTGTTTTCCTTAGCACAGCTGATAGATGCTGAAATGTTAAAAATAAACAAAGAACCTAACTAAATAGAAAGGAAAAGCAAAAATAAAAACAATAACCAGAAAAAAAAACATAGAGGCATAAAAACAGTCCAGAACTCCTAGACCGAGGGCTACACTCAGTCCCAAAGTTCTGGTCCTGCTGTGCAGGCTCCTTCCCTTCCCTGGTCCCTTTTTACCTCCCAGGGCCAGGCTTCCACCATCTCTGAACCTGCCCTGAATCCATCACAAGGGGAGCTGGTTACCTGGACACCTCTTGAAGCAAAGACCTAGAAGAAAGATTTTAGCTCTGCTATCTGCTCCTCCCCTCCCAAAGAGAAAGAAAATATTCTAGAATAGAACAGGACGTGGAGAAAATATTGGGTCTAAGCTATCCTGGACCCTGAATCACCCTTCTCCCTCTTCATTATTTCTTTAGAAGGGGACTTAACTCTTTGTGTTCAGTCAAGATAAAAGAAGAGGAATTTTGGGACTTCCCTGGTGGCACAATGGTTAAGTATCCGCCTGCCAATGCAGGGGACACGGGTTCGAGCCCCGGTCTGGGAAGATCCCACATGCCGCGGAGCAACTAAGCCCATGTGCCACAACTACTGAGCCTGCGCTCTAGAGCCCGCGAGCCACAACTACTGAGCCCGCATGCCACAACTGCTGAAGCCCATGCGCCTAGAGGCCATGCTCCACAACAAAGACAAGCCACCACAATGAGAAGCCCGCACACTGCAACGAAGAGTAGCCCCCGCTCGCCGCAACAAAGACCTAATGCAGCCATAAATAAATAAATAAATAAATAAAAAGAAGAGGAATTTGACTTAAAGATCATTCTCACCTCATCTTGAATCTTTTCTGCTTTGAAACTATTGGGACTTCCTACCTCTCTCCCTCCCTCCCTCTCTCTCTCTCCTTTTCTTTCTTCCTTGTCCTCATTTATCCCATACAATAAATATTGAGTTTCAACTATGTGTAAAGTGCATTGAGTGGAGCATTGATTTGAAAATGTCTATTTAAACACATTTTTCGTTTCTAAAATTCTTAAGCTGAATAAAACTGAACTTTGCAAATAACGAAACCGCTGTATAATTTCACTCTCCTCGTTTTGAACACGTGGTCTTCTGCAACTCCCTACATGTCTGTGTGCGTATATGCGTGTTTGGTGAGACACAGTGCCAGAATGTGTGCGCCTGTCTTTGGAATCCAGGTCTTCCTTCACGTTTTTTTATGTCCGCGGACCCAGAGACTTTTTGGAGGTGGACTTTCCAAGCCATTAGCATCGCAGCAGCCCATCCCACCGTCACCCCCCCACCTCCCCGACACATGCTACACCATCACCGCGCATGGCAGGTTGCACAAGTCCTGGGGGCCTAGGGAAAGTAGCTGACTGGATGCCTAAGGAGGTGTAGCACAGCTGCTTCTCACGATTCAAGTTCCAGAACAGGCCGTGCACCACGGGGAGCCCTTTCTCAGCTAGGTAACAGGAGGGAGGCGGCAGATGGCGCCCACACACCCCACCCCCCGCCCCCGCTTTTCTGCTGAAGCCCCCCCCACGCGAAGCACCACTTAAGCCGGCTTCTCACCTCCTCTCTCTGTTCTGGGGACTGTGTTCACGTGAAACAAAGCTTCTGCCAGCTTTTCCTTCCGAGAAGGAGGGGCTCTCCATTAAGCGTCCCCCCAAAAATTGCCATTCTGCTCTCTGTCTGCTCCCCAGCGGCCCAACTCGCTTCCCTACGTCCTTCTCCTTACCTGCCCTGTCGGGCGCATCCATCTCTGACAGGTGCGGCGCGAGCCGCGTGAATGCCGGGAGCAAAGACCCCAAAGGACGATGAGAACCGTTTGCTTTCATGGAGTGCCTTTCTTCCAAGGATCTCCGAGTACCTTTCGGACAATTAAATGTTATTGTTGTAAATGGGGAAACTGAGGACTAAATAAGCTCCTTCCTCAGAGACGCATGGCTGATGACTCAAAAGAATGCAGCCCACCTGTTTTTCTCATTTTCAGTCCCTCCAAAAGAGTGTAATTTACAACCTGAAAAGTGATGCTAATGCAAAATTATGGAGTCCGTTTTCTTCTTTTGAGCAGGTCTCTTTCTTTGACTGCCCTTCTTACCTCACCAGCCCATCATCCCCTTCCCAAGGGTCTGCCTGGCCTAAGTCTCTGAGGGTCCTTCTCTGATGCAATTCCAGTCGCAGAGCTGTGCTCTGGAAAAACAGGGCCAGAAAGGTCATTAGAATATGTGGAGGCCAGGATACCTCCCTCCCTGGAATCTTCTCCTCCCTTAGCTTAATTCATTCATCTTATGTGTGTGCGCATGTTTATATGGCCACCTGTGACATCTTCCGTGCGTGTGTTCCTGCAGATACAATAGAAGACAATATCTCATTTGGGACATAGATGACCCATCACAATGTTGATAGATTTATTTATTCCTCACAATGAAGTCTACATAATAATAGTAATAAATATTGAAAAAATAGCAGCGTATGCACACACACACATATGGATTAAGTACTACATGTTGAGTTTCATTTTAAGTGCTGTATTCACATTATCTCTCTACTTATATCAGTTTTCTGAGCCAGGAACTCTTAGTATCCTCTTATGTAGGAGAGGAAACTGAGGCACAGAAATGTTATAAAGTTTCCCCAACATCTAATAAGCACGAGGTATTGAACTTGGAACTTTAAATGTAAAATCGCAAATGCATTCCGCAAATCTGAGAAGAACTCAGCTTTCCACGAAGAAAGGGAGGTTTAGGAGATTAAGTCCATTGCTTAGGGCACACAGCCTGTGAGGTGAGAACAGGCATGGGGCCAAGGCCGGCCATTCCCATGGTTATCACTCTTTCTGCCACTGTCCTCCCTGTAGTGCCAGCTCCTTCTAGAGTCTACGCAGTGCCCAGCAGAGGGTTGACCCACAACAGACATCCCATAAACATGTGCTCCTTCTTTTTATTGAGCTCATGGATTCAAAATTAAATATTGCTGTTAAATTCTGTTATCCATACTCCTGGGAGTAATGGCATGGGTGATTCAAAGGAGTGACTCATTAATCATGGATGCTTTGTTTTTACATGTATTTATCTTTGAATACAGGTTTGCTATTTGTGGGATTCATGTCACTTCTCACAAAATAATGAGGCTGTGGTGTGATGGTCTGACTCAGGAGAAGTTGGGAGTAACCATACCTCTCATTGCTCAGTGTCCTGCTGTGTCCAGCCCTGCCACAGGGTCAAGGAGCTGTCACATACATGGAGGCCACACACTGGCCATCCCGGCCGTCCTTGCCTTATGAATGGCTTTTGTCTGACTCACGCACAGAGTGGACCTGCAAAGTGGTATCCTTTCTCCCACCCTCCCTCCCTCTCTCTTTCTTGCAGTAGAATGTATTATCCTTGTCAACATTAAGAGATTAGGAGATTTTGTCGAGATTTCCAGTTTCTCTGAAAAAATTATGTCTGACAACATAAGCCCCACGTTTGCGCTTGGCAGTTAGCTAGAGCCAATTACTGAAAGGCCCCTCTTCTAGAAGGGACATGAACTCAATCTTCATCATCCTCTGTCATCTCTTTTATACCGAGGCTGAGTGTCAGTTGCCAGCAAACCTCAAGCTTAGGCAAACATTTTCCTGACTCCCAGTCAGTGCCACTCATTCCTGTTATAGATCTAGCAGCTGAAGGCATTTGAGTTCGTGAGCCTCATCTTAGGTGATGCTAATCACCTAGGATGAGTAGAAGAACACGCGAAATGTCACTCCAGCTCATCCCCGTGGTCCACCTTCCTCGTATCTTCTCTCTGGACAGGGCACCAAATGAATGTAGCATGAGATAGAATGGCTCTGCCCCTAGTGTCAAGCCCATAGAACTTTCTAACTTCTCTCAAGGAACCTAGAAAGAGATAGTCAAACATTAATCTTGAAAATTAACTGCCAAAGAAGTCCAACCCTTTCATTTTAAACTTTTCAATTAAAAAATGCCCTTTCTATGAAACCACTTAGTAGTGAGTGGGTAGTCTCCATCCCAAATAATTTATTTTAGCCTGAGGAATGCTGATTTTTCTACCCTGATATACTCGCTGTCTGACATGCGCCTTTTTGCGGCAAAAGTCGTAACTGATGTTTTGTTTAAGAGGAGGAAAATCCATGCCTTATTCCATACTCAGGGTGTGTAAATAGAAACACTGGTGCTGTTGCCAAAGGAGCTAAAGGATAAGGCTGTCAAGAACTTGAGAGCACTCTTTGCCTTACCAGAAAGTCACGGGTCAGCATATTTGACATGGACACACATTTCTGCCAATTTCGGCTCTTTTCACCGTCATTGTGGGAGGCTGAATTAGTGTTCCCAAATCTTTTTCAGAAGAGAATTTATATCTCCATTCCCTTTTCCCTCTGACTTTGCAGATCCTTCCGCTGGAGCCTACAGATTATACATCTGTATCCATTTTGGGACTTTACCATGCACTTTGCTTTGATAAGTGGAATATGGGTAATGAGTGACACTGTGCCTGTTCCCAGCTGAGGATGGAAGACGTTAGCGAATTTCTACCAGCCCTATTAAGTATCCACTCCCTGTAATGAGAAAAACATGCCCAGGTAGCTGTCGCCCCTTGGGTTTGGAATGAAAATACAGGGAACAGACCTGGATGCAACATAACCCAGCTGAGCCCAGCTACAATCAGCCACACCGCAGACAAACGTCAATCCACAGCTTAAAACAAATATTTGTTGCTGCAAATCACGGAGATTTGGTTGGTTGGTATGCCACACTAAAAAACATCTGGCTAATACAGCTAGTGAATGGGAGAAAAAGGAGATTCTTTGTTCTAGTTTGCCAATTATTGAGAATTTTGATGATGCCATACTATGTCATTATGATTTTATCTGTTCAGTCTGCAAATGCACTTTTACTAAGCTCTTTTGATTTTGTTTCGCCGTGTTCAGTATGTTTCTGTGATGGTACAAGCGAGTAAGCTTCACTGTACCACTCCACTAGACTGACATTTGTACACATCTTTTGTATTAAGTGAAGCCATCCACCTCAATAGAATCATTTGATGGGAACCACAAGTTTACCAGATATTGTGAAGAAATAAGAGGAAGGCTGGTCCCCCCAAAAAAGGGTGGGTTGAAGAGATATCTTGTAATTTGTCAAGAGCTAAGATAAGCACCTTATTTTTCTAAATAAAAAAAAAACCCTAGGTGTTTCAATCTACCTGACTCCACCAGCTTCTACTTTTCAGTAGAAAACTGAAAAACCAACTCCACTGGCTTCTGTTATCTCGATTCTGTGGGCAGCCTTGAGAACTAGTCCCATTGGTCTTCTTATCTGTTCATTTACAGTCATCTTGTCGGGGTCACAGATAAGTACCCAACTCATTAGGCGCTGACCCGTAGTGGAGCAATCATCGTAAACCACCATGAGCGCTTCACAGTTCAATTGACGTGTAAACTATTTAAGGACAAGATGAAATGAACAGGAAAGATTTTCTGGTTTAGTTTAATTGCTTCTCAGGTGGCCTCTCATTTACCAAGCTCTGCTACAAGTAAAGAACCAGAACTACCCTAGTGAAACTAATATAAAAGACCCAAGTACTTTGGGGAATACAGCTTGGTTCAACAGATCCCAGGGAACCTGCATGGCCAGATTGAAAGAAAGACTGTTTCAGTCTACTTGGTGGGCTTGGTGGGTCTTCTCTCGTTCGCATACCAATAACTTCAAATTGCATTCTCTGTAGATTTAATGAGCAGGTTGTGTTGTCCACACATTCCTTGCTCTTTAAAGTATAAAAAATGATGGCTACCTCAGGACTTCCCTGGTGGCTCAGTGGTGAAGAATCCACCTGCCAATGCAGGAGACATGGGTTCATTCCCTCGTCCAGGAAGATCCCACATGCCGCGGAGCAACTAAGCCTGTACACCACAACTAGTGAGCCCACGTGTACTGAAGGCCGCGAGCCTAGAGCCCGCAACAAGAGAAGCCACCACAATGAGAAGCCCGCGCACCACAGCAAAGAGTAGCCCCCGCTCACTGCAGCTAGAGAAAGCCTGCACACAGCAACGAAGACCCAACGCAGCCAAAAATAAATAAATAAATACATTTTAAAAAGTGACGGTTACCTTAAACATGAGTCAGGTTGTCTCTATTGTGATGTCTTTATTGAGATGCATTTTTGAGGGCGTCAAGGAAAAGATGGCTTAAAAATTGCAATAAGAATACAGTGGGGGAGATGAAATAAGATTGGCAGAGACGTGGTTGCTGAGGCAACACGATGCTTCATTGTACTAATTTCTCTACTTTTGTGTGTGTTTGAAATTTTTCATAATAAAATTGAAAAAATAATTTAAGTCTACAGTCATATCAACTCAGATTTGGGCCCTTGCTTTGTGTCTCCTTTTTTTTTAATGAAAGAATGGCAGTCAGGAGACCCCATTTCACAAAGCATGTTGGATCCTGGTGTCCTTAAGCTTTCACTGCTTTGTCGAGTCATGGAAACAACTGGATTTTCGAAGTCCGACTATCAAGTTGATGATTGGTGGTTACGGGGTGGGGTGGGGAGTGAGGGAAGGGGGTCAAAAGCTACAAACTTCCAGTTATAAAATAAATAAGTCACAAGGATGTAATTATAGCATGGTGACTATAGTTAATAATACTGTAGTACACATTTGAAAATTGCTAAGAGATTAGATCTTAAAAGTTCTCATCGCAAGAAAAAAAGGAAAAAATTGTAGCTATATGTGGTGACAGACATTGATCAGGCTTAATATGGTGATCATTTCTCAATATACATAAATATAGAATCATTACGTTGTACACCTGAAACTAATATAATCTTATACGTGGCTTAAACCTCAGTTAAAAAATAAAATGAAAAAAAATGAAAAATAGGTATGACAATACTTACCTGGTAAGGTTGACATGAGGATTAGATCAATTATACATAAAATGCATAACCTAGTGCCTGGCAGACTATATAACCTCATTGAGTGACGGCTGTTACTTCTCTTTTTACCTCTCAGATCCAGAAAGGCCCCAGACATTCAGATCAAATCGGTAAAACAATGGATGATCCAAATTGTTAATGGCCTCACACCATCCAGGTGCCCATCCACATAGAAGAAAGAGTCCAGAGCCAAAGAGCCTTGCTCCTCCAATAATGGTAAGTGTCAAGGGCTGTTTCTTCATGAGAAAATAGCCTAAGCTTTTGTGAATCACAGATAAGCTTCCGGGGGTCACTGAACCTGAAAATGCCATGCACGGTGTTATCCATGTGCCTCTGTGCGTTCTTCTGGGAAGACAGTCTGTAGCTTTTATCAGATACGCAAATGAGTCTCTTTTCTTTCATTCACTCATTCAGAAAACACTTTTTAAAAAACGCTTATTGAAGTATAGTTGATTTATAATATTGTGTCAATTTCTGCTGTGCGACAAAATAATTCAGTTATGCATATATATATACATTATTTTTCATGTTCTTTTCCATGATGGTGTATCACAGGATATTGAATATAGTTCCCTGTGCTATACAGTAGGGCCTTGTTGTTTATCCATTCTATATATAATAGTTTGCATCTGCTAAACCAAACTCCCAATCCTTCCCTCCTCCACCCCCCTTACCCCCTTGGCAACCACAAGTCTGTTCTCTACATCTGTGAGTCTGTTTCTGTTTTGTAGATAAGTTAATTAGTGCCATATTTTAGATTCCACATATAAGTGATATCACGTGGTATTTGTCTTTCTCTTTCTGACTTACTTCACTTAGTATGATAATCTCTAAGTCCATCCATGTTGCTATAAATGGCATTATTTCATTCTTTTTAAGGCTGAATAGTATTCCATTGTATATGTGCCACATTTCTTTATCCATTCATCTGTTGGTGGACGTTTAGGTTGTTTTGAATAGTGCTGCTATGAACATAGGGGTGCATGTATCTTTTTAAATTAGTTTTATCTGGATATAAGCCCAGAAATGGGATTGCTGGATCCTATGGTAATTCTATTTTTACTTTTCTGAGGAACCTCCACACTGTTTTCTATAGTGGCTGCACCAATTTACATTCCCATCAACAGTGTAGGTGTCCCTTTTCTCCACACCCTCTCCAGCATTTGTTATTTGTAGACTTTTTAATGAAGGCCATTTTGACCGGTGTGAGGTGGTACCTCATTGTATTTTTGATTTGCATTTCTCTAATAATTAGCGATGTTGAGCATCTTTTCATGTGCCTGTTGGCCATCTGTATCCTTCTTTGGAAAAATGTCTATTTAGGTCTTCTGCCCTTTTTTCGATTGGGTTGTCTTTTTGTTATGGAGTTGTATGAGCTGTTTGTATATTTTGGAAATTAAGCCCTTGTCAGTCACATCATTTGCAAATATTTTCTCCCATTCCTTAGATTGTCTTTTCATTTTGTTTATGGTTTCCTTTGCTGTGCAAAGGCTTGTAAGTTTGATTAGGTCTCGTTTGTTTATTTTTGCTCTTATTTCTTTTGCCTTGGGAGACTGACCTAAGAAAACATTGGTACAATTTATGTCAGAGAATGTTTTGCCTATGTTCTCTTCTAGGGGTGTTATGGTATTATGTCTTATATTTAAGTCTTTAAGCCATTTTGAGTTTATTTTTTTGTATGATGTGGAAAACACTTTTTGAGTATTTATTATGGCCTAGGTTGTAGAAAGTACAGCAGTGAACAAAACAGGAAAAAATGCATTGCCTTTATGGAATTTAATTTCCAGTGGACCTAAAAATTCCTAAGAATCACTGATCCAAGGAAACCAAGAAGCAAATGGAATGTGGTTTAAATCTTCCAATAGCTCTCTTTTGGTTGCATTGAATTATGGACTCCAAAATCTGTCCAATTGGGTCAAACATGTTTTCTGCAGACATAGGTATTTGATATTGTGGGCACCAATGGAAAGAATTAATGAAATTTACTGATTAATTCAAAGCCAGCAAATTTCCTCCGAGTACCCCACTATGGAACTATAGGAATAAAAGGAAGCTATTAAACAATGTGGTAAAGTGAAAAACAAACATCAAAACGAACAAAAAGTCCTGGTATTTTGGCATCAGAAGGACTTTGGTTCAAATCTTCAGCTACCTAACTGTGAAAGATTAGACGAGATACACAAATTCTTTGAGCAACCACGTTATCTTGAATTAGATATATTTATCTTGCAGGGTTGTCTTGAGTATTAAAAGGTAGAACTGGCCCTCAGTGAATGTTAGTTCTCTGTGGCTAAGGCAGTGATTCTTATAATGTTGGGACCATGGACCCATGAATGTAAAGCACACACACACACACATATAAAAACATGCGTGCAAATGTTTGTGATACTGACAAAGACTTGCCAAATTTTAAATTTTGTCCAAGTTGAAGGATTTATAAAACACAGACGAGCTACAATAAAACCAGGCACACAGTCACATACACACACACACGCAACCATCGGTTACCTTCTTTGATTAATAAAGGATTTGAAAAAGACAATACAGTAAGAGAGGTTTAATTTCAGCATAAAAGACAGTCCTTTAAGTGGAATAGATTTTGCTGAAGAACTAATATATTGAAAACTCAATACATTAAAACTCAATATAAACATATATAAATATATAACAATATATTATAGGATATATAACAATACATAACAATGTAAACTCATTAAGTTAAAAGCTGAGTATGTTTTCTTTATTTCCTCATCTCAGTTGCAAGGGTATTGTAATCCATTTGCTCCATCTCTTGATTCTCAGAACCCTATAATAAGATGGGCAGGATGATGACTTTTAGTTGCATTCAAGAGCAAAGGCTCAGGGGCGAGGTGGCTCCAGGCCCCCTCTCTATTCCTGGCTTTGCCAGTGGGTCCCTTAGAACAGAGGCCTGCAGTTGTTGGTCCAGACACTAGTCATTCTTTTAGGGCAAAGGGAGGGGAGTTTCAGCTTGATGTGAGGCAGAACTTTGAGGACAGACAAAACTGAGTTACCTCACAACTGCAGGAGCCTCGTGGTGGAAGCTGGACAGCCAGCTGAGAATATCTGCTCCCCTTTCCAACAGCATCTTCAAAGATGTGAGGTTCACACCTTCCAGGTCTTCCTTTGACTCTGGAAGAAGATTCCCAGGCCCTTCGGTTGAATTCATAGTCCATGGTGAGTTAGGAGAGAGGTTGGATATAACCAGATAGACTTGGGCTAGAATCCCATCTACCAACGTTCCTGTGAACACAGTTTCCTGTCTCCCAGCTCTCCATATTTGTAAAATCGGGACAGTAATTTAAACCTCCTCGTGTGGTAAACATTAAGGAAGGTCATACGTGTATGTAAAATTCCTGATGTCATCCTCCTGGGGCCGCTGTGTACGGTTGTGCAGGTTGCATCTTGCTTAAGGGCACCAGTTCCAGGGAGCAAATGGGGGCAGAAATCCAGCCAGTGCTCAGATCTGCTGCAGCCTGGAATGAAGAAAGGCCTTGTAGTCATTTGTGCACCCGGACTGGACCCTTTCTCCTAAGTCTGACAAAGGCTTTGGATGTTGTGGGTAGGTCCTGCCTCCTTTTCCATCCCCTCCCTTTCATCACTTCCCCTTCAATGAACCTGGGTCGTGAAATCTACTACTCCGAACCGTTCACAATTCTCCGTGGTCTGCTCAGCCCCCGTGGAAGGGACTGCAACTGCTTCCAAGCAAATGAGAAGAGGAAGATTTCTTGTTACCTCCAGGGCCTTGACAAGGATTGGTTCCATCTCTAAATGAAATACCCTTTAAATTGCACTGAAATTGCATCGCTTGTCTCAGTTAAGTGGAATCCTATGCACTATAAATCTGACTTGAAAGGGCTGTTTAATTTGACTAAGATGTTACAAAGGGTTTACCAAAATTTAAAGCATTTGTCTATGGAAAATCAATTAGGGCCCAATCCATCTCACTGATGACGGGAGTGTTCTCATTTTCGGATGGGGCATGTGCACAGGCACGCACGTGCACACACAGACGTTTGGGGTGCAGTGGCTGGAGTCTTGTGTTGCAGGAATTCCATATAGATTAAGTAGGGCTTATCGACTAATGATAAGCAAGTTATCAATTGCAGTAATTTGAGCACATTGCTCATTGTTTCTAGAATGCTCGGTCCTTACCCGCCAGCCACAGACCAAGTTTCAACTTGTTATTCGCACTTAGAGGAAAGCAAGAAAAGTGCTCTCCATTCCAGGTCCCTCGGTTTCTATTTCCCTCCAGTGACATGGGTACAAGTCCACTCAACTGGGTCACGTAAAGCTCTGGTCCCAGTATTGAAGGCAAATTATCGAGTGCACCAAAAGTTCCACGTGCTAAACCAGGGGTCCCCAACCCCCAGGCCACCGGACTGGTACCCATCCGCCGCCTGTCAGGACCCGGGCTGCACAGCAGGAGGTGAGCGGTGCGTGAGCGCTCCCCATGGCTCGCCATCGCTGGCGTTACCGCCTGAACCATCCCCCCGCCCCCCCAATCCCTGAAAACATTGTCTTCCACAAAACCAGTCCCTGATGCCAAAAAGTTTGGGAACTGCTGGCTTACATGCATCCCTTCCTCTGGGGTCACAGCCTCATCCCACCCTGCAGAGGGTCAATGGAGGGTCCTTAAGACTATAGAGAAGCAGGGGCACAATTCTGGAAATACACACCACAGTTGTCACTCATTTCAAAGACACAGGCAGCAAACCAGAAGGTTCGTTTCCCAGTTCTGTCTTCCCAGTGCCATCTGGCAGCCAGGACTCAGGCTGCACAAAAGAGTCAAGAATTAGACAGGAGCTGTTTGAGAGGAGACACATGCGAAGGCTCTTTCCATTCAGCTCGGTACCTGCATTGCCATCATTCCCCAAACCCTCCACACCCACTCCTAAGAGGCCCCCCCGCCCCCCTGCCAGCCCTCTGAAAGGATCAAGGGGAGTAACTGAGGAGAGGGCAGTCCTCACCTAGGCTGCTTTGGGCATTTGACTGACATAGCGTTTGTAACATTAGAAGAGAAGGTTTTTAATGGCATGAAAATGTCTTTAATCACAGGAGCTAAACTGCACGCAGCTCAGGTTCAAGGTGATGGAGATGCTCTTGTTCTACATCTGCATTTCCATCTCACTTAGATTAATTCATATTTTAATTGCTTCTCTCCCTGATTGAAGTACCAGAAAGGAGCACTTTCCTTCCTTTGATCTCACATTCTCCCAGGCATGGCCAAGGTCAGACGCTGGGGACACAAGCCTCCTGGGAGGATTTCCAGGAAGGGCGTGGGGAGGCAGGCGCCCCCTTATGGGCAACGGCGCTCTTCAGAGGGAGGAAAGGCTAGTGAGGATGCAGGGAAGGCACAGCTGGTCTTGCTGGCCATAGCCGGAGCACAATGGCTTTGAAACTGGTCAAAATAAACAGTCGCTCAACTCGTTGTCCCAAGCCCTGTGTTTGGATTCCTGCTTCAGCCATGACGTTAGTAAGAATGTAGCCCATTCTGTCCTACAGCTGATGGGGTTCCTAAGTGTTCAGGCCCTGACTTGTCACGTTGTTCTTTAGTAGGACAGTCACAGGGGTCCTCTTGGCAAAAACCTCCGGGATTCTGAAGGGACTTCGTGTCTGTGTCTTGTGGCCTCCTCTTGTCCCAATTTCCTATCCCTTTGTAGGTCTCACACCAGTGGGTATTTTCTTCCCTCTACCCAGAGGCAGCAAATAAGCAATGCATACTCGATTCCCCAACAGATAAATCCAAGGGTGTTCATGTGAAACAGAAGATTCAGTGAAGGTCGGTGTCACAGCAAACCCTCTAGAAATGAGCACGAGACAATATGTTTCCTAAAAGTTCCCGGGCCATTCTCCCCAGCAGGGATGCTCTCCTGGTTTGACAACTGCATGCCTGTTTCTGCAACTGTTTCTCATCCTCTTGACTCAGGTCCATGTATTAGTCTCTTAGGGCTGCAGTAACAAAGTACCACAAACTTGGTGGCTTAAACAATAGAAATCGATTGTCTGTAGAAGTCTGAGATCAGCTGTTGGCAAGGCCATGCTCCCTCTGAAATCCTTTCTTGCCTTTTGGTCACGGCCATCAATCCTTGGTCTTGCTTGGCTTGCAGCTGCTGTATCGGTCCAATCTCTGCCTCTGTCGTCACAAGGTGTTCTGCTAGGTGGTTCCTCTGGCTCCTGTAGCCATCTTCCTCTGTGTGTGTCTGTGTGCCCCAGTTTCCCTTGTCTTCTAAGGACACCAGTCATTGGAGGAGGGCCACCCTAATCCAACCTGACTTCATCTGGCCCTGATTACATCTGCAAAGAACCTATTTCCAAATACGGGCACATTCATAAGTATTGGGGATTAGTACCTAAACACATCTTTTTGGGAACACAACATTTCCTCATTTCTGGGAACTTCAAATTCCTCCTTCCTTATTAGGCTGAGAAGTTCAGTTTTCTATGTTTGTGTTCTACCCCATTGGAGCATGTGGAGTATGGGATGGGGGGTGGGTAAGAGAAAAGAGGATGGGGGCAGAAAACAGGAGGTGTCCTCCCCATCGATATCCAAAGAAGGCATCAAGGTATTTTCCCAAACAAAATCACATCTCTCCCTAATATGGACTCTCCCTACTCTGGACTCTGCCTCTAGTCTTTTAAAATAAGTTTGTTTTTTTTTTGTTAAATTTCCCCGCATCAGTAGTCATGACTTTTTAATGAGCGTCCTCCGCATAGGAGATGGTTTTCTTTTTCTTCTTTTTTTTAACTCTTGTATTTCTCACCACAACCCTGAAAGTCAGATATTATTATGTTCTTTTCAAAGATTTCGGACTGACGCTAAACATCGTGCAGCTGGTAGGTGACAAAGCCAAGGTTGGAAATCACAGCTACCTAATCCCAAAGTCAGTCTTTCTAACATGCAGTCGATTCCAGCTCCGTCACTCCTTGGCTGACCGGTCCTCCCCCACCGCTGCCACCCCCTGACTCCAGGTCAGCCCCTTCTGGTTTTACATCTTGGGTACTGCAGGAACTGCCGGCCTTAGTTTCCTGTGCTGCTGTAACTAACCACCATCAAATGATTAGTGACTTCAGGCAACGCATAATCATTTTCATGCAGTTCTGGAGGCCAAAATCTGAAATCAGTTTCACTGTGTCAGAATCAAGGTCTCAGCAGGGCCGTGCTCCCACTGGAGGCTCTAGAGGAGGATCCATTCCTTGCCTCCCCCAGCTTCTAGCTGCCAGAATTCCTTGGCCTGTGGCCTCATCACTCCAGTCTCTACCTCTCTGGTCACTCTGTCTTCTTCTCTCTGTGTGTGTGTGTGTGTGTGTGTGTGTGTGTGTAAAATCTCTCTCTGCTTCCCTCTTATAAGGATACATATGATTGCTATTAGGGCCCACCCAGATAATCCAAGATAATCTCCCCATTTCAAGCTCCTTAGCATACTCACATCTGCAAAGATTCTTCTGCCTTGTAAGAAAACACTTGTGGGTTCTGAAGATTAGGACGTGGGCCTATCTTTGGGGGCCATGATTTAGTCTAGCACCCTGCACTTTCTCGCTGTCTTCTGGCTGCCCTTCCTTTGGCTTGTGTCTTGCAGGCTCTGGGTTTCTTGCCCTCCTGGCTCCTTCCATGAGTAGGGGCAGATGGGGAGGGGTAAAGGAGAAGTTCCCACGTGTGGCCTGCTAAGAAGACCGCCACACTAGACCACTGCTAAGAGGCACCGGGGAGCTCTCTCTGTCTCGGTTTTATAAAATGGTTGTAATAATGCTTGTTCGCAAAGGAGCTGGAGATCCTCCGCTGAAGATGAACGCAGAGGCTGTTTTGGATGGTAGATAGCTGCTTTGAGCCTCCGAGATCTCATAAAATGGAGGTCTTGCAGAGCCAAGATGAGGAAGTTATCGTCCTATTGGGGAAAAGAATTATTCAGAGTGAGAAGCAGGAGGGAGGAAGCCTGTTCACTGACCAATGACAAGACTGAATATCATGGCTGCTACTGCCAGGCGGGGGGTGGGGGGAGTCGGTGCCTTCCATCTGCAACCTCACATATGATAGTCATCATGGGAGATTGGCCACAAGTGCCTGGGTTAAGAAACCCCAAACATTGATCAAGCTTTTCCGCGGCAACACCCGACATGGAAACCTTTCTGTCACTTTCGGTTTTAAGGATTTCTATCCTAAGCTGATTTCATCCCTATTGGTCTCAAAGCATAAAGCTCTTTTGCCTTACACGTTTTAGGATAGGTGGTACCCCGAGGCCAACAGCCAAAGGTCAAGGTCAGCTCTCTAATTATGAGGCTCTGGTTGCAAGAATGCATTTGGGGAGTCTTGATTTGGGATGATGGCTGCTTTACATGTGTGTATTTTAGTCAAACGAAATAAGCTGGATTTGATTGGCTTCAGCTAAGACAGAAAAGAAAGAAAGAAAGAAAGCCTGCGTGGCAGAGGCAGGAGGGCGCCAGTCCTTCTGAGTCCTTGGGAAACATTCACTATGAATGGATGAGCATATAATTTTTGATCTGTGCTGTGATGCTTTTCAAAGTGAAGGGGACATTACTAATAATTAAGTTGGAATCCCAGGCATAAGCCTGGACTGTCTCAATTTACTGTCTAACCATGAGTAACTTGCACTCCTACTTGGCTGACCATGGGCAAAATAGTAAAGTAGATTTGCTTCCATTAGTCTCTTTCCTTTTGCTTCTGTTCCCCCTGTCTCATACTCTGAAAGCCATCATTCTGGAACTTGATGGGAACCTTTTCCCACGTCTGATGTTATAATTGAGGATGCTAAGAACTCAGAAGATGGTGACTTTGGGTTACACAGTAACGTAGAGATGGACTCAGAGCTTGTCTCCTCTCTCCAGAAGAGAGGGCGGATGTTTTCATAGCTGGGACTAGCCAGGGTCCAACACCTCTTACTCCTCTGAGCCCAGCTCAGTTCAGAAACACCTATTCTCTCCTCTGCCTTCCAATGCTTTGGTACTCAGTGAGATGCCTGATAGACATCTGATGAATTACCAAATGCTAGTATACCATCACCCTTTGGGGGATGACTCACATTGCTATAAAAGGCTTCTGTAGAGAGTGTCTCTATGCAAAGGAGTGGATCTGGAATATTGGCCTCTTACCTACTGGTAGCAGATTTAGCAAGGAAAATTCTAGATATAGGAAAAATGAGGGGGTGGGGCACACATGTGGGTACTTTCTATTATTCCTGTGCAGGAGGTGAGACCAAAAGAGAGCCTAAGAGTGTATCTGTGGTGGAGGGAAGGGCGGAAGAGAAGGGCACAAGAATGAAAAGAAAGGAAGGGAAGGGAGGAGAAGAAAATAAGAGAGGGGGAGGAGAGGAGAGGGAGGGGGAGGGAGGGGGCAGGAAAGGCAGGATGTTGCGTTCTCCAGTAGCCCTGTTGAGTATAGTTCATGGTGAGGTTGATATGCTCTGGAGAAAAAGGATGTGTTTGAAAAGGAGTAGAATCCTGGCTCTATGTTTGTTGTCAGCTCTGGAAGCTACCTGGGAGCCTGTGAAGCTAATTCCCTTGTCAAGAGCGGCCTGAGTTACATAGTTAATGACTTGCCATGTCCGCAAGCGAGGTCTCCGGACCCCCGGCTCAGAGCGCTTCCTACTCTGCTTCACCATCTCTTTTTTCAGAACAAGAATGTAGGAAAGGAGAAAACAAAGCAGACACTTCCTGTACCGGTAGGAGTTATCATCATGCATCTCAAGTACCCGCATCAGAAAGCAAAGCCAAAGCAATCAAACACCAAACCAGAACCCAAGAGAACCCAAACTAGCAAGGTTATTTCCCCTCGCACCCTTCCTGTATGTTTCAGACTCACAACAAAACAAGCGTACCTCTGACTTTCACATTTCAGATGTCTAAGGATATGACATGCTTGTGAATACGAAAATCATGTCCAAAAACGCTTTTCCATCATGAATGGACTAACTGTAAGATTAGTAATTTTGTGGGATTTTACTTTAAAGAACTGTTATGTTTCTTATTTGATAAACCAGGTGTTCTTTGCAAATTCACTTCTTAATTCTTGTCTCTGATTCCACATCCACATAGAAGATATATTCCTGGTGATTTTTCTCTAAAACTGTCCCAAAGATAAAAGATCAGAAGGTCAAAAATCCTGAATCATCGTCCATCACTTGTTTCTTTGCAGGTAATTTAGGTAATTTGTCATTCAGCCCTATTGATCTTTTTTTTTTTTTTTATCATTTCCCAGATTCAGCCTTACTCTCCTGTTGCCCCTGCTCTCTCTCTGCTCCTCGTCTTTTTGTAATCCTCCCATTTCTTACTGAGTAATAACCTTCCTTCTAGTCTCCCTCGTGATGACTCCAGTCTTCCCTGCAATTTGCTGCCAAAATAACATTCCTGCAGCATTATTCTCATTCTGTCATCACTTCCACTCTCAAAAATTATTGCCTGAGACTCCCCTGGTGGCTCAGTGGTTAAGAATCCACCTGCCAATGCGGGGGACACGGGTTCGAACCCTGGTCTGGGAAGATCCCACGTGCCGTGGAGCACCTAAGCCCGTGCACCACAACTACTGAAGCCCGTGCGCCTAGAGCCCGTGCTCCGCCACAAGAGAAGCCACCCCAGTGAGAAGCCCGTGCACCACAATGAAGACCCAACGCGGCCAAAAATAAATAATAAATAAATAAATGTATATAAAAAAATTATTGCCTCAAGGAAGCAGTCCAAATTGATCACCATGGTATAGCAGGCCTTCGCGATCCAGCCGTACCTTGAGTTCTGAAAGGTTGGCTACTGTCCCGCAAAGAACAGCTTCACAAATCACAGAAACCTGTCTCTCTCCTTGGTGTGTCCTTTGGCCGCCTGTGTTCCTGATTCCTCTTTCCTTTTTCCTCGTCATCTTCTCCTTTACCAACGTTACTCAGAGTGTGGTCCAGGGTTTAGCAGTATCTGCATCCCCTGGGAGCTGTTTAGAAATGCAATACGTGGGCACTGTTCCTGACACACAAAGTCCGAGTCACCAGGCGCAGGAACCTGTGCTTTAAGAAGCTTGCCAGGTAATTCTTTTGCACACTAATGTTTGAAACATGATACGCCGGTCTAGATCGTAACGTCTCCCAACAGTGCTTGGTAGTTATTGGCTCTCCCAAAGGTAAATTATTATCGAAGTAGTTAATTATTTTGTGGCAGAGCTGGGTCTAGAACCCAGTGTTCCTAATTGCCCTTACTGTGCTGCATCACCTTGACTATCTCATTGCCCTGTAAATACTGAGCTGGGAGAAGCGGAGCGTGTAGTCTGTTTCTCACTTGAATCCTCAGAAATGGCCACTATCCTACCAGCCACATAGCCCAGCGTAGCCCTGCCCAGTGGTCACTGACCTGGGTTGCCCCACTATCCTCTGTTCCACCATATTGTTCACCACCCGTGGGACCGTGACACCTTACTGCTGTTAGAAGACACACTGTGTGCCTTTGAGATCCAAGTGCAGAGACACCTAAGTATGGAAATGGCTGGGACACTAGCGAATTCAGAGGACCATCTGGGCCTTTGTGCATTGACACGTCTACACATGGACGTGTCCACACCACAGGCTCCTTCTATACCCTCTGATTTCTACTCACTTCCAGCTTCACATGCTCTGCCCTGGATGTACTTTTGATTCCCATTTGGTACCAGGTTCTTGCCCTCAGATTTATGTCATAATTCCTGGCTCGACTTATTTTGATTTCTGTAACACATTCTTAGTGGAGGTCAATCAAAGTTGACTCTTTAGGGTTTCCTGCATTAGCCGGTGACTTCCTAGGACTCCATTTGTCCTGGTCCCAGCTCTTATCCTCAGCAAGCCCTAGTACATGGACAAGATAATGACTGGCCTCAGGGTCACCAGCAAGATACAAGAAGACTTCCACCTGCAGAGGATAACCATCACCAAGGCAACCATTACCATGTTTCCCGCTCACGTTCTCTCATACCCCTGTTTCGATGCCATCGGGTCCTCCAGTTCATTGCCATTGCCGCTCTTCTGTCCCACCTCTTGTGTGTTCACTTCCTACCCGGTCCGGCTTGGATTCCACACTCCATCCTTATCATCCCTCCCTTGCGCTCATCCTTATACCCCACTCCCCCCTCCCACCATCCTAACTTCCTCCAACTCAAATTTCAACCTCTCCCCTCTGCCCAGCGCTGAACACGGCCACAGAAGATCACCCTACAGAGCTGACAGCTCTCCCTTTAAATTCATGACTACAATTCTCAGGTGGAACCTCAGCGCTGTCCAGGTGCCCCATTACATCTCCAGAGTGGATTCTCCCACATCCTCCAACCTCTCACTCCCTCCTCCTCAGGCTTGTATGACATCATAGTTCACTGAGAAAATAAAAGAAGTGGGAGAGCGACCCGGATTTGCCGCCGTGTTATCTACTCGCCTGGCTGCAGTTTACACACATTCTCTGCCTTCCCTCCTTACAGAGTGGATGACATGGTCTGGCTCTGATGTAAGACTAATGTCACCACTCAAACACATGCCCTTCCTGCGATTATCCTGTTCTCTTCAGCACTGGTTTTCTCCCTCTTTCCAGAGCCATTTCCATCAGCTTACGAAGGTATTGCCAAAGCTCACATCCTTTTAAAAATGCCCTCCCTGAGGCCTGCCTTCTCCTTCAGCTACTGCCCCAGGTTTCTGCTCCCTTTTAGAGCCCAACTCCTCTTCCTTAATCTCATGGTCTCTCTTCAACTCACAGTGATCAGGTATTTGTCTTCACCACCCATGGAAACACTCTTGCCAAAGTGAGCACCCATCTTCCTTCTGCCACATCCGATGGTCACTTCTCTATGCTCCTTTGACTCAGGATTCAGCAGCATGTGGCACAATTACTCACCCCTTCTGTCTGGAATGACTGTCTTCACGGGAATTCTAGGTTACCGCGCTCTCCCGGTTCTCCTCCAACCTCAGCGTGGCTCCTGGGTTCTTTAAGTTTCAGCTTTGCAACCACACTCCCCCCAGAACCCAAAGACTTTGCTTTCCTGGAAGCTGCCCGGGGGGTTGTGGGAATAACACTGCCATGTTGTCAGTTGGCATCACTTATATTTTTCACTGAGGTGTAATTGACAGATAACATTGTATTAGGTTCAGATGTACAACTAATGATTCGATATTCGTAAATATTGTGAAATAATCAGCACAATAATTTAGTTAACACCCATCACCATACATGGTTACACATTTTGTTCTTGTGATGAGGACTTTTAAGATCTTTTGAGATTTATTCTCTTAACAACTTTCAAATGTAAAATACAGTATTATTAACTATAGTCACCATGCTGTACATTATGTGCCCATGATTTACTTATTTGATAATTGGAATTTTATACCTTCTGACCTCCTTCATCCATTTGGCCCACCTGCCAGCTCTCACCTCTGACAACCACCAATCTGTTGCCACTCATGACTCATTCTGTATCTATGAGGGTTTTTTTTTTTTCTTTTAGATTCCACATGTAAGTGAGATCATATGGTATTTGTCTTTCTCTGTCTGACTCATTTCACTTAGCTTAACACCCTCAAAGTTCATACACGCAAATGGCAAGGGCAGGAGGGTCTGGAGGGGCTGGTGGTTAAAGCACAGTCCCTAAAGCCAGACTGCCTTTGCTCTGCTTCTTCCCTCAAGATATTAGAATCTTTCTGCAGATCTTTGCATGGCTCTCAGATCTTGTGGTTCAGTCCTCCAGCTGATTATGGCCTCTGCTCAAAGGTGACTTTCTCAGACCTTTCTTGATCACCCTAAAGAGATCAGCACCTGCAGAGCTCCACACCTCTCTCTCCATCTCATCACCCTGCTTTCTTGTCTCTGCCAACTTACAGTGTGTAGCCGGTCTCCCCCATCCCCTAGAACGTAAGCTACCTGAGGCCCGGGACATTGGTTTGTTCACGGTGTACCTCTAGCATCCACAATGGCCCTAGCTCCTGGCGCTTGCTCAATGAATGAGGGGATGAGTGAATGAATGAATGAGGGGATGAGTGAATGAATGAATGAATGAATGTGTGGTGGGTTGGCTGTGGTGGCATTCAGAGGTGGGCCTGTCTGTGGTCCCAGCTGCCTTCATGCTGAGGGACACAGAATTCAGAATGCCTTCCCTGTGCCTTTCTCCTTCTTCTGCCTCCCCGAGGTCTGGAACAGGAGCTCCATCAATGTTAATTGTATAAATAAACAAATGCATGGATTTCAGAGAGTCCATTGCTCATGACTCTCTATTGCTTTTAGGAATAGTGACAAGATTTGACAAGCCCTGTATCCACATGGATGTTCTAATCAATAAAAATGTCTTCACAGGGAAAACAAGGCAAGATACTTGATGCCCCCGTACACTGAGGATGCGAGACCGTAGTCTTAAAGATAGTCTTTTCTGCCGTGAGCCTTCCCCTCAGCCCACCCCACAGGACCATGTCCGGCTTAAGATACATTTGCACATCCTGCCTTAATTTGCTTAGTGACAGATGCTGTTATCAGAGGAAATCTAAATCGCCTCTTCCTGTGCTAATGAACCACTTCACCAAGTGTGTGGGGATTTGAGAACAAGATAGATTTATTAATGAGCGTCTAATTAAAGGGACAGTGACAGAGCTCTTTGACGGGGTGTTGGCAGTGGGGGGGATGTTTCTATTTCTTGTGAAGACTGACACTTTTATGACAAAATGAAAATGTTTTACATTGGTGTAAAATTTTAAATGTCACAATTTCGAAATGCAATGTAGAATTAAGTTTAATTAAATGCAATCGAATGTGACATGCTTGTCCTGGATGAAGTCGAGTGAGGTCTGCAGATCTGCTGTCACAGCTCTCCCCCTATCTCGCCAACAACCGGCCCTTATGCTACCCTGAAAACCCAACTCTGAAAAAAATGACTTTCTTTGCTACTGAAGAGGATGCTCCAGGAGGTGCCTGGCTGCATGACGGACACTCAGCGCGTGTTAATGACACCCTACCCCGACCCTCGACCCTCGGTACACAGCACATGCCACACAGCAGGGAGCACAGTGAAGACGGATTCCATAATTGATCCTCCATTTCCCCCATTCTACTCCTTAGTGTAGGAATGCAAAGTGGGCTGGAAGTTGCTGTGTCTTGTCTTTGAAAGACATAAGGGCTTGTCGGCCATGTTCAGAAATGGGCCTCAATGGCTTGGCTTGCAAATCCAAGCCAATCTAACCATCGTCGCACATCCACGAAGGAAGGCTTGATTTCGCTGGATGAAGAACTGTCTACTGGGCCGTAGGCAGGAATAGGGGAGCTCCGGTGCAGGAGAAGGGAAGAGGGAGAAGGGGAGAGGTGCTCTGGAAATGGGTTGGGTACGGCAGCAGAACCAGAACGGAACTCAGTATAGGTTCTACTACTGTAAGCTCTCTTGACGTCACAGCTTGACTTTTGAGCAGCTCTGGGAGACTCTACACCTGCTCTTGCCAGCCAGCATCCCTGGGGAGCCCACCATGGTGACCATCATCATAGACCCATGATGACACAGGGGAAGGAGGGCTGCTTTTTGATCCATCTGAGAGGGAAACTGAAGCTGCAGAGGCTTGACTCCATCGAGGTCACTACAGTGATGCAAAGAAGGAGGCTAGCAAAAAGGTCTGTTAGCCTGGGGCAGGGGGCTACAGTAGAGAAACAACCAAAGGTGGCTGGAAAAAGACCATTTCTTCAATGAAAGAAATTCATTTCTTTTAAAAAGATATTCCCTAAATTATCATTAGTATCCCATTACCTTCAGTTGAGAGTAAAAAGGGTTTGCATTTTCTTTGTACACCAGCCATGTGAAGGACAAGGAGGCTGGGAGAAAGCAGAAGCTATTCCTTTACTTTTGTTATAACCAAAGATACTGTTTAAAGTGATTGGCTCAGGCTTCCCTGGTGGCGCAGTGGTTGAGAGTCCACCTGCCGATGCAGGGGACACGGGTTCGTGCCCCGGTCCGGGAGGATCCCGCATGCCGCGGAGCGGCTGGGCCCGTGAGCCATGGCCGCTGAGCCTGCACGTTTGGAGCCTGTGCTCTGCAACGGGAGAGGCCACAACAGCGAGAGGCCCGCGTACCGCAAAAAATAAATAAATAAATAAAGTGATGGGTTCACTTGCAGAGACCCTGGAGTTCAATGTCCCTAGAATCATTTCCTTATTCTTGCAGACTCACTCAAGGATTTCCCAGACAATATTGTGACTTGGAGTACAATTTTTGTAACAGACCCAGAGAACGGAAGAGACGTTTTCCAGCCATACGCATGAAAATAACTTTATCCCTTTACATAAAGAATAGTGATCATTCTATGAGAGTTCCTCGATTGGTCCACTATGTCTTGTTTGATAAAATAGAGGTGATCCTTCATGCTGTACCCGATGGAGGTTTAAAAGTGGTCTCCCCTTGGTAAGGAATCATGGTTCCCTCTTGGGCTGCTATGCTGGGAAAGTGACACAGCCTAGGGATGCCATATTTCTGCTGGGCTTGCAAGTAGTGAATACAACTTCAGCACTCTGGGTTTGAAGAGGAGGGAGAAAGATACGGCCAAATCTGGGGGACCAACAGTCCACATAAATGTTTGAAGAGCTGGGGTCAGCTCAGGCTTGCAGCAGACAGTGTTCATAGTGATATCAGTTCTGCTCTAGGCCCTTGAGACAGAGGCCTTCTGAGCTTGCATGTACTTGGGGTGATGTCAGGTAAGAGGTGGTTTCTGGTTCGGGCCAGTAGACACAGCTGGGCATACAGGCAATAGGCTCAGGCCTCCTGGGGAGAAGGCCTGGTAAGAGGTGTGATGTCTGGATCCAAGCAGAGCATTGAAGTTCAGGTCTGGGCTCATCCCAGTGGGGAACCGCTACGAACCCTACCGGAAGGACGGACCCACACGGGGTACCTGCTTCTCCATGGACTAGGGTCTGGGATCCAAGCCTGGGTGGGTGAGAGCATCTGGCCTGCAGGTTCCAGAGTAGGGTCAGAGGAGAGTTCACAGGTAGTGTCTGAAGGTGAACCTGGAGTTGAGATGCAACCGGACTAAATCAACTGAAGTGTTGGTTAGAGAAGAAAAAACAGTACGTGGAAGGCAATGGTAAAACCATGACAGGTACCGCGAGGGGGCATGAAAGTCCTGTTTGATGGGTAAGCGGTAGGACTTAAAAATAGTCCCCGAAATGCCTGGACTTAGACATAATGATTATTACACCTCTCATGCATTAAGTACCTACTATGTGCACCTTTTAAGAACCATGACTGATGCTTATAACAACTGCTCCGGAAAATTATCATCCCAATCTCTCATACTGAGAAACCGAGACCAAGAAATACCTAGTAACTTGCCCAACACCTTAGAGCTAAGAATATTGTAGCTGGAATTGAATCAAATGCATCAGATTCCAAAGGTTGCTGTTCTTTGTCGTACTTTCTCTCCATCATATAAAATTCTGTAGCTTTGCCCACAGTTGAGTGACACTCCGGTTGTGAGAAAATGGAGTGATCATCCAGGGAAGAAATTGGGGCGTAAGAATGCAGTGAGCACACGAAAGGCCTCCTGCAGCTGGGGGTCCACCACGTGCCTCCACATTCCACCCGCCTGCTCGCAGCCAGGCTCCTGTTGGCTCAAAGGTGGCGTGTGCCAAGGTAGTGGTCTTCAAGTCTTTGGTATGAGTTTGGGTGGGGCTGGAGCCACCAGGGGTGTGATTTTCACCCCTCTACGTTGAGAGGGAGGTGCTCCTTGGGTCTTGATATGCCATCACATCGTGGATTCAAGGGGTTGAGTACCACTGCAGAGTGACATGCCAAGTGATGAGAAATGCATGCCTTGGAGGACAATTTCCTGCCATACTTGGCAACAGAGTCTGTGCTGTCCTTTGAGTCAGGCCCTTTGCTCGAGGGTGATGAGGTGTGAAGCTGACAGCACAGGTAAGGTTTCTTCCCACAGATTCCTAAACTTCAGTGGGGCCAGTGCAGAGCCCTGTTGTGTGAAGAGATGGGATCTATCGAGCGTTCGTTTAAGAACAACTGGCAACGGCGCTGCTATTTGTGCAGAAGAGGTCGGGGATGCAGCCAGAGGTGCTTTGGGGGATTTTGAGGTGGGATTGGATGGCTTCTCCAGAAACCGCAGATGTCAGGCAATCCTCCACGCCAACATCCCACCCATGGCAGAGCGCGGAGGTGTAACATCTCCCTGCTGCAAAAGCTGCGGGTTTTTTTTTTTACTAAGCTGCTGATTATAGTTAAGAAACATAAATCTCTCACCATTTACGGGAGGTCCTGGTGTGCAGAGCCAGACCTTAGAATCAAAATCTGCCAGGACTGGAGCCTTTAACTCCTAACTTAGCAAAAGTGAAGCCAGAGAGAGAAAATGACTTTCCTAGGAGGACACAGCACTGAGTGGAGGACTTACCCTGGAATTTAATCTCTTAACTCCCTGAATATCAGTGATTTTTTTTTTTTCTGCAGAAGCGATAGGGTCTCCTATATCACACTGCATCCCATCAAGAACCCTATACATTCACGAAGTGAGGAAGGGGACACAGGGGTGTGGAGTCCCCGCATAGGGGTGCCCATAGTCTGTCATGTATCCAGGATCCTAGATTTCACTTTCTTTGCTTCCAGATGGAACAGTAGCCTCTCCGCTTAAGCATCCCAAGAAGGAGATTTTCTGGTTTTACTTTTTAAATGTAAGCTCTGCATAGGGTCCTCTGAAATGTCAGGCCACAGTCAAGCTTCCAGTGCCTGAAAAGGGGACTCGTATGGATGGACTCTGCCTGCTCTAGACCAGCTTTCGCTTTCTGCACAGATGCCTTCCTTGTCATTGGAGGATGTGCTGCGGGGATAGTAAGAAACAGAGAGGACTATCCCTCCTTGCCAGCTGCCCTCTCTTGTCATGCTCTACTCCTGGATCAGATAAGTACAAGGACATAAAAACAAAAAGAAAAAACAAATTCAAACAGAAATCCAAAGGAAGGGGGACTAATACCCCCACTACCACCTGCCCCAGCACACGTGACGCTACTTACATCACAGATCGAAAGACAGAAAATTCTAAAAAGTGGAAAGGGTAGACGTGTCTTCATAGGTGCCTTTCCCCGACGCTGGCATGTAGAAGGGGTGTCCCTTAATATAAGTAGTTTTACAACTCTTTTGGGGACTTCCCTGGTGGTCCAGTGGTTAAAACTTCACCTTCCAATGCAGGGGGTGCGGGTTCGATCCCTGGTTGGGGAGCTAAGATCCCACATGCCTCACAGCCAAAAAACCGAAACATAAAGCAGAAGAAATATTGTAACAAATTCAGTAAAGACTTTAAAAAAATGGTCCACATCAAAAACAATCTTTAAAACTCTTTTGTCATAAAGGTGGAAGAGAAGACTTCAGCCAGGCTCTGCAATCTCACCTCACTGGACAACTGGCCCCCCCCCCACCCCTTTTTAAGGTTATTCCAGGGGAGGATCTGAATAGCAATGGTTCAGGAAGAGTATCCTTCCCGTACAGGTCATGGGTCACCATGACCCAGGTCACTTCTGCCCCGACACTGTGTGTCCTCCATGGACTGGACTCCACCCAGCCTGTTGGTAAGAGATGAGAGGACAGATGAGCAGAAGGTAAAGCAGAACAGATGGGCTTTGTGAAGAACTTGCACCCTTCCTGACCCAAAGTTCTGGGTTATTCTTTTATAAGGCCAGATAGGCTGGAGTTTTAGTGGTTTGGGTTGGAGGCCAATTGTGATGGCAGTGGAAGTGTTAATCTCATCCAAAAACACCTTCACAGAAACATCCAGAATAATGTTTGACCACATATCTGGGCCCATGGCCCAGCCACACTGACACAAAAAATTAATGAAAACAACGTTCTTCAAATAAGCTTAAATGTGGTGTGAAGAGGGAAACGTCCAGGGGCTCTGCAGCGTTTGGAGGAGACAGGAGTGAAGCTGAGTGTAATGAGGTTAGAAGGAGCTGAAGAGGCAAATAGCCAGTACAGAATATCGAGAAGGCGGTGGATCCAGGAACTCGTTTCCCGGTATTTCCTAAATCAAGGACATTTGGCGTTGTGACTAAGAGATGCTCACCATTGCGCCGACTTACCAAGAACCCTAACCCTGGGGAAAACATGGATGCACGAGGGTGTATAGTTCCCTGGAATTTTCCTTACTGGCCTGCTCCAGTCTCAGCAACCTTTAAAAGTTCTTTGTGAGTCGTATAATAAATATAGTAACTCCCCTACATATGGACCATCAAGTTGCAAACTTTCCAAAATGTGAACGTGCCCCTGTATGCCAGCTGTTGTACTGTACTACTGTGCTTTTCAAGGTACTGTACTGTGAGATTAAAAATGTTTTCTTTATTTTTTGTGTTTGCTTTTTATGTATTATTTGTGTGAAAAGTATTATAAACCTATTACAGTACAGTACAGTACTATATAGCCAATTATGTTAGTTGGGTACCTAGGGTAACTTTGTTGGCCTTGTGAACAAACTGGACTTACGAACGCTCTCTTGGAATGGAACTTGTTTGTATGTAGAGAACTCACTGTAGTTAGAAACAGCGTTCCTGGCTCAGAGCTCCCATATCTGTCAATACTTTGTGAAAAATCGTTAACACTTACCACAGCGTGTTCTAATTTTCTGTTTGCCTATCTTGAAACACACATTAGTGGGTTGATTCCTCAAGGCAAAAACCTCACCTTCTTTATGTGATGGAATTAGCATGCCCCCTAAAGAAGAAGAGAGGAACCAAAAGACAGGTGATATAACCACCCCCCAAACCCCCAGACTTAGTTCCTTTGTGAAAACGAGATCATTCCCCATTTCTCCGAGTCCAGCCCTGACAGCATCCCACACTTTTCTCCCCCTCCTCAGCCCAACTCCCACCAGCTACAGTAGTACATATTGTGTAGATTAATATTGAATTTCTTACCTTTTCGTGGCTCGCTTTCTTTTTCTAGCCCTGTGGCAACAGGGGAATTCTCCCTTATTTGACGCTATGAAACACAGCAACTCTGTTTCAGGCTTGCCAGCTGAAGGGACTCTTGCAAATGGGTATGTTTCCACAGGCCTACACAATAGGACTAATTGCATGGGTTTGCAGTGTAAGCGGAGGTCGTTTGATTACTAGCTGTTTTGTACCATGAAAGTGCACATTAATTATTTCAGAGATGGACTTATAATTATTATAAGCCTTAAGTAATTACCTATAATTTTGGCAAGGGTTAGAAAAACTGATAGTCTAGCAAATTCAGGTTTGAGTCATTAGTAAGATCATAATTACATTTAAATTGCAAAATGAAAATTATGCAATTTATCTCCCCAATAATGCATAAACATTACAGTGATTGTAGGTTTTAATGGACTATAAAAATGAGAGCAGCAATGGGCAGTCAGGGGCAGTTGCAGCCCCTTGCTATTATTTTATGTTTTAACTGCTTCTTGCACACCATTGCTCTGTCTGCTGCTCCTTGGGTGAGCAGTGGGGCTGCTGTTTATCTTTCAGCATGAAAGCAATGAGGTCTTTGAAGGAGAGGCATAAAGGGAGACTACAGCAGTGTATCATGAGAAACCTTAAATACCAGCAGAGTATTTGCGCTAGAGCAGAGCAATAAAGCACTTCCTCTAGGGACTATCGCAGAGTTTCATACTTGAGTTTTCATTTGACTAGGGTTGTCGTATCTGTTTTACAGATGAGGAAACTAAGGCTCGGGGAGGGGATGAGACTTCCTTGCAGTTGCACTGCTGGCCCGGAACCCAGCATCTGATGCTTTGTAGCTGGTTCTCTCCACTCCGTCCTGCTATATTCGGAGTCGAGACCCATTCAGTAGCATGTAAGGCATTATATGGGTTGGTTCTGCCAGGCAAACACAGCCGTGCTGTTTTTTAGGCGTGAAATTGTGACGCTTTCACAGACGACCATCAGCCTACAGTCTTTTCTCCTCTGGGTAGCCAGCGTACTTGCAAAATGAAGCTCAAATATCCCTTCCTCTGGGAAGCACTTCCTGGGGCAGAATTCATCACCCCTTGCTTTGTTCCCATATTGACCTGATTAATTTCCATTGTGAGTCAAATTCATAAACAACAAACTGTAATAAAACACAGTATCTCCAACTGGACTGAGACGTCCTGGTTCATATATCTTGGGCAGTCAGTGAAAGCTGAGGAAATGTTTATTAACTGAGTCAATCAATTAATCACTTATTACCTGTCCGCTCTGCTCATTATCTTACATTAGATGCAGTGAAGGTTGTAAAGAAAGGTAATAGCTTCTATCTGCTCCAGGATTTTGCAGTCCAGCAAAGAGGAACAAACAGCAGATGAAGACGAAGTGACAGTACAAACATATTTATCATCACTGAGCAAACTCCACCGGTGTTAGAGTGTTTGCTGAGATAAGTTATGAATTTTTCCTCCGTTGGAATGCCAGAGGAGTTGCCCAGACTCCTATCTGCCTTGCTTAATCAGGTTCAGTTCTACCTAGATGCAAGAAGATAAATATTTCCTGTTGTCATCCTCTAATTAGAGGATGATGCCTACAATAAATATTGACTGAGCACCTAATCTGTGCCAGGCTTCATGCTGGGAAACAGGACACCAAAAGAACAAGCTGCAGCCAGTACATTGTTCGGGAAGACAGACAGGGGCAGCACAAATAGAAAGAAAAGCAGGATGTATGCTCTTAACCAGTAAGAGCTACGAGAGGCGGGAAGGAGGGTACCAAGGAGGAACAGAAGAGGGTGAAAATGCCCCCAGTGGTGGGGGCAGAGGGAATGCTTAAGGGAGACTTGAGTTTTGAGGAACACCCTGAAAGATAAGAACGATTTCAGTAGTCAGGGAAGAAGGGTTGGAATGGGTACCATCCCGAGAGTAACAACATGAGTAAAAGCATAGGATACGTTTAATTTTAATTTGGACTGTTGATCTTTCAGGCTGCATGATTTTGATGATTCTTAGGGTAGCAACTTCCATAGATTGTGGGTTCTTGTTAGTTTCCTGATCCCAGCCCCAAATTCAGCGAGGGGTACTATTTGGATGACCCGCCAGCAACATCATTCCATAACCTCATAGTGGCTCAGAATGATGGGACATCCCCATGGGTGATGCTGCTCTGCAGAAACGATGTGCTTGCATACTTGTTTTGAGCAAGAATTTAAAAGAGGGGCTAGGGTTTCCCCGGTGGCACAGTGGTTGAGAGTTCGCCTGCCGATGCAGGGGATATGGGTTCGTGCCCCGGTCTGGGAAGATCCCACATGCCGTGGAGCAGCTGGGCCCGTGAGCCATGGCCGCTGAGCCTGCGCGTCCGGAGCCTGTGCTCCGCAACGGGAGAGGCCACAACACTGAGAGGCTCGCGTACCGCCAAAAAAACTGAAAAAACAAAACAAAACAAAACAAAAAGAGGGGCTGTATGTCAAGCAACCCTACCATGGGTAAAGTGTCTATTCCAGGAGCCTAAATCTGAATGCTTAGAACACAGTGTCGTCAGACAGAACTTGCTTGATTGGGAAACTTAACTACTTCCAAAACTCTGCTCCCGTGACTCGGAGGAATCGGATGGAGACACAATTCAAGAAAAAGCTAAAAGCATATTTCTTCCCACATCACAGTTCACTGCTGGATCTTACGGGGAAGAGCAAACCAATGATCACTCCATCTCTGCCCTTAGGATGCTTAACAATTAATGGAGGGTAAGAGGCAAGATCCGACACATGCATATAGAGAGCTTTATTATAAGAGAGAACATTACTGCCATGAAGAAGTAGTGAGTGCCATAGAGCAGACGCGAGCATCACCACTTCAGCTGGGAACACGGGCTGCCATTTTCAATTAAGGCTTTGGCATTTAAACTCAGTCTTGAAAGAAAGATAGGGCTCTGTGAGTTAGAGATGAGAGAATGAATTCTTAGAGAGGAAACAGCAACTACTAAGGCAGGCAAATGGGTGGAAAAGCACACACCACATGTGTTCATTGGAATTATCGTGGTTGCAGATGACTGAAAAATCAACTTTCCATAGTGTAGGTTAAAATGGAAATTTATAGTAAGGCTCATAAAACTGTGGGATGGGCAGAGGTATAGCTGGTCACAGCGACAAAGGGGACAAGTGGCTTGAAATCACCAGCACTTACTCTCACCGCCGAAGCGCTCAGCTTGTCACTTTCACTGTCTTTCTCCTTTTGGTGGGAACCATGGTGCTGGGCTCTCCTATTAGCATTACTCCCAGGACTCAGACTCTGGTTCAAGATCTAAAATCCCATGCAAGTGCCCAGTTCAGGTTGTACCAACTTCCGTGGGCAGAGAAGGGGCATCTTGTGAAAACACAGAATTTGTCAGAATATGAATGTCACTTCTAAAACCACATATTTGGACTTGGGAAGGAACATTTGGGAGAAGCAATGGTGGGAGGGATAAAATACGAAGCATATTTCCTAGAAGAAAATAAGAAGCATGTGGGCCAATAAAATAACAGATGCCTTAAAATGTAAAATACAAGTTTTGGAAGACGTGGTTGGAAACCTTGGTCAGAGTCAGATTATGGAACGCGCAGAACGCCGGCCTAGGAGTTAGGGTCTTTGTGCTTGAGACAGTATTTAGCACGGGTGAGTTTTGAGTAGGTGCTTTCCATCGTATTAGTTCACCTGGCTTTTCACTAAGTATTAAATCAAACCACTGTGAATTAGATGAAAGGGGACCTATTAGAAATAAAGATTGAGATTTATCACAAAGATGAGGCAGATAAACTGGGTAGGATAGAAATGATAATAATATAAAGCATTCACTTTGAATGCATTTTACTTACTAGATAATGGCTAGTTTTAATTGTGGGCGCCTGTGTGTGTAGGCATAGAAGAAGCTGAGATGGTGATGTGTACTGGTCCCTGCTTCTCTGAACTATATTGTGCTGGTCTCTTGATCCCACAGGGCTGGCTCGTCAGCCCCATCTTGGTGAATCGGAGCTTCCAAGCCTGTGTACTAACTCAGCCGACAGCCAAGTTTTAGTTCCTTTCTAATAAAATATGCTTGCTGCAGAGACGGTGAAAAACGTGGGCCCCACCACTACTTTCATTGCAGTTTTCCTTTGGGGAGTGAACACAATCTCTCCTCGGAGTGTCCTCCCATTTGGCCATCTAAACTGTCTCATCTAAAGAGAAGGCATTATTTAGAGGATCTCCCAGTGACAAAGGGTCTCCAAGCTTTGCCCTGCCCTTCTTTTCGTTCCTTTTCTTCAAGCTGGATGGTACTTCCTAGGGGGCCCAGGGACTCTGGTTCTTGAATTGAGGAATAGCTTCATTTCTTGTGAATTTCCATGAATCCCATTTCGTGGAATGTCCTGCATACGGGGAATGGTAAAAGTTTTGTCCTGAAATGCTGGCTTGTCAAGAAATGACCGCAGGTGGTTTGAGTCAGGAGTTCGATAGCAACAACTGAGCTAGAAAGAGCTATCCTTCCCTGTCAAAAGCCTCAAACAACTGCGGGTTTCTGACGTCCCGGCTGGAGAGTGAATAATTCCTGTTCCAGTCACAGTGAAGGCTGCATCTTTTCTTGGGTAGATATTAGGTCTAGAATTGCTGAGAAAGGAGCCAGCCCTTCACACAGCTGTTGAATGACTGCTACCTCCGTGCACATCCAATGGAACACGAGATACGTTGAATGCCAGGGCCTGGGGTCAATACTGTACAGCGGCTGCCCAGGCTAGATCCAATTTTGTCTGCACGTATCTGAAAAGCTCCGTATGTGTGTGAGGCACACTGGGAACAGATGGCCACTCAGGGTCAGTGGGAGGAGGACCAGCGAAGACTGACCACTAAGCTGTAGGCAGAAGTCACCAAGACTGAGCCAGTGTCAGAGGTCTGCCCCAGACGCTGAGACACAGTGTTTAAAGGTGATCGTAGGCTCCGGTGTGGTTGAGCAGATGCCTGTATCAGCTTCAGTGAGAAGAGTGGAGTTGGGGTAAATTAGGTGAGTTCTCTCCATCCTTGCAAGACCCAGCAAGCTTCCAGGAATGGACCAGGGTTGAGCCCTGCAGAGACTCTAAGAGCTAAGCAGGTATGGATAGGCTGGCATTCCAAGGAGGGCTCCAAGCCCAGAAAAAGCCTGGAGCGTGAGGCAGGGTAACCGCACAAATAAAGTAGCATTCGAGCAGAGGCCAGTCTGCTGCTACGACGCAGGCTAGGTGTGTAGGAAGAGCTACAGCTGACAGGTACACGGGGGTCAGGGCTCACCCATCCGAGGTCTAGATCAAGGCTCTTTTGTCACAAGTGCCACTAGACACTGAAGCCAACGCTGCTGGGCAGCATTCCGGCTCGATCAGACCTGGGGCTTTTGGCTCCCCTGTGGGCCCCTCAGCATACCAGGCAGTGGCAGTTAGGGAAGACCAACGCAGGGAAACATCTTTGTGCCTGACCCTGTCATGGAGACATTTCTAATTAGATCCAGAAAACTAGTAATGGCAAATGAACTCTCCTGACCCTAACCACTAGGGTGTCCCTCAAAAGGATATTCATCTATCACCGTTGTTCCAGAAGGATTCCTTTTTAAAATTTTTATTTATTTATTTTTTTCTGGGGTCGGTGGGCTGTGCCTTGCGGCTGGCAGGATCTCAGTTTCCCAACCAGGGATCGAACCCAGGTCCCCTGCTGTGGAAGTGCGGAGTCCTAACCACTGGCCAGGGAGTTCCCGTGGAAGGATTCTTGATGACCTAAAATATCACTTCCAAGTCCAATAAATTTTATTTTTATTATCCCATTCCACATAGCTGAGGCCTATGGTATGTGATTAAAATAGCTTATTGTTTTATTTGATTATAAATGTAATACATGTTATCACAGAACATAGAGAAAAATGTTCATAAAAAGTCAGCGGTCTTTTATTAGGTTGACTTCTGGCTCTGAAGGATACATAGCTAAAATTGATGAGAGAAATAAGACTTTAAATATCTCAGAATAATTTTTCCCTGGGATTTTGGTGCTCTGTTTGGCCATTGATGGTGGATGTACAGAGACAGTCTTTCCATTAACAAATGCAAGGCAGGCAAACAAGGACATGGAGGCTACAAAACGGGAGACCGCCAAGGAAAGCTCTTCTTTTTGATTTTTACATGCACTTTCATTCTTCCATTTGAGCAGAGATGAGTCTGGTGTATTTGAAAATTCACTTCAAAGGAAATAATAAAATCTTGGTGCAAGAGAAATTGAGATGCTTTCCATTTTCCCAACATCAATAAAATGCTCCCCAGCACATCTCGGAAAGTCACCCTGGACAGGAAATTGACAGCGATGGTTCATTTCCAAGGTGGTGAGGGAGGGGACATTGAGGGTGGCAGCGAGCTGAGGCCAGTAGAGCGCAGGGACGGGGAGAAACTGGTCTCGTAGCAGTGGGTGCCAACATTCCAAAGCTCTGTGTTGCAAAGACCGTGGCTAATTGTGGTCTTGGTGCAGTTTTAAAATCTCTGAGCAGGGACTTGCAGCTTCCGAAGCTTCTGGCAGCATGATCCTTACTGTTGGAGGACTGTGGAAATCACAGACTCAGGAGAGCCGCTCAGATGGAAACAATAGGTGTTACAGTGCCTCCTAAATGGACCCGGATTATCCATGTGACAGGGTGGAAAAAAGCAACAAGGTCAGCCAGGAGCTGCTTCTGCCTCTGACATGTATTCTCATTACCCTCCCATGAACCCACTGTCCTGGTCATCTGCTAACTCCTTCCCCTCAGGTCTCTGAGCCCTTCGGTCATTCTTTGGCTTCCGATGCCCACCTCGGGCGTACTTTGCTTTCTTGATAGTCTAGATGTCTCAGGTGTCAGGATATTTGTCTGCCCAGCCTGACTCTTTTCTGGCATGGACTCTTCACGCCTCATCTCATTCACCCTGATACTTTGGGACGCTTCCAAGAAAGTGAATGAATTCCAATAAGGAACAGCAGTCAATAATGAATTCTATGTTGATTGTCTGGAAAAACCTTCTAGGAATTAGGACAAAAGGACAAGGCCACAGTCCACTAGAGTGGATTCAGGGCTGAGAGTTCTGTGCGTTGGGGAAATGACGGGTAAATCGGATCCAGAGGGAAAGGCAAGCCAGCCAGATGCTCCACACGTGGACCACGGTCCACAGGTTCCAGACTGAGTCTCACCCAAGCGTCAACAATCATTTTCCACTTGCAGGTTGAGAGACTGGTGCGAAATGCCTAAAGCTGGAAGTTGCAGACCTGGTATATGGTCCCAGGCACTATCATTATCCTCATTACCCCGGAGACCTGAGGTCCGTAACCCCAGAAGGAAGCAGGAGGAAGGGGGGGATGGGTACAGAAAAGCCAAAAACTAATAACTGTCCACTGCCATGCGTTACCTACAGGCCACACTTCTTCCCTTACGTGTGTTTCTTGAAGTACCGTCACTGAACAATTCAATATTCCTGTACAACTGAAAATACTCCTACCTCTTTACCAAAAAAGAGCAAATTAAACTCCTATCACTCATGCCTCCAGTTCCACGTTCAGAATCTCTGCTTGATATTTACTTCGCCTCCACTTCTGCGTGAGCCCGTCTGGATCTTCGGCAGTCTACGAAGTAGATGGCTAATTTAACTACCACCCACCCAGCCTCCACTGCGTGTGAGGCAAAAGGAAGAGGAAGGAAGAGGGAAATTAATCAAAATACAAGAAGGCATATTTGTTATTGACCACATGCATTATTTATATCTACCCACCCGTCTCTATCTCCACTTGTATATCTATTGGTCCAGGTCCAAAGTGGGCTCCTGGTCTCTTCCCCTAAAACCCGTGCAACCTTCCCATCTCTGCGGCTTAGACCAGACACCTTAGGGGCATCCTTGACATCCTCTCTTTCTTATGCTGTATCAAATGTGTCAGCAAGTCTCAGTGATTTTACTTTCAAATTCCATCCAGAATCCAGCCACTCGGCACCCCTTCCCAGTTATAACCCTGATGCAGACAACACCCGCTCCTGCCAGGCTCGCTCCATAACATCCTAGTGCGCCTGCCTGCACCTCCCTTTGCCCACTGTCCACGATTCTCAACACAGCAGACACAGGTAACCTGTGAAAAGGACGTCATGTCAGTAGACACCATCCTGCCCTAACCCCCAGGGGCTTCCAGCAGTCTCCACTAGAAACCAAACTCCCCCAAATGCCTGCAGGGCACCCGTGATTTGGCACCTGTGACTCCCTGCCTGTGACCCTGTCCCTCTCACTCCCTCTGCTCCGGCCAGCCTGCCTCTGCACTGTTCTTCCAGCAGGGCTGGCTTATCCCCACCACGTGCTGTGCGCACTGGCTAGTCCTTCCACTTGGAAATAGCCACATGGCTTGTCCCTTCATGTCCTTCATATCCTTATTCAAATGACACCTTCTCAGGGATGTCTGCTCTGACCTCGTGGTTTAAGATCATAACCCTGCTTTTCCAACACCCGATTTCCCTTCTCTGCCTTTATTTCCCCCTGTGCTCCTACCGCCTTCTACTGTAATATACATTTTACTTATTTATGTGGTTTATTATCTGCAAAAACTCCATGAAGAAAGGGAATTTTGTTTTCTTCATTACTTTGCCCCTTGTCCCAGACAGTGCTTGGTATATGGGAGGCATTCAGTAAATATTTGTTGAATGAATGAATGAAAGCTCGAACTACTTATGGGACAAGAGCTGGTGTTCCACCAGTCTGTAATGCTTCTCTCTTCCGGTACCTGTTCCACTTTCCCTCATCATTTCCCAGCACCGCGGCCAATGGAGGGCTCTCGGACAGGTTAGGATGACCCGCGTCTGTATCCTGAGCCCTTGGTGGCCCTGCCCAAGCAGAGTTGCTGTCATCTCCCATCACCCTTTATTGCAGATCAGAGTGGTGTGACTGTCCCAGGGACTCCCTGAGTTCCCTCTGTTCGTTTCCTACTCCCCATTGTGTAATAGCAGCCCAATTCTCCTTGGTACTTCAGTCAGTTTTCCCAGACAATGGGGTAACCACATTTGTCCCAGATAAATGAATAGCGGGAAATATCTAGGTGTAGGTCTCAGCTCCCAATTCCACTCTCTCTCCTAAAAGAGTCAAAATCATGGGTACAGGAAGTAAAACATTTATAAATGGGTCATTAGGTATCTTCATGAGAATTGCTTCTCTCACATTTTCTTCCTTGGTGAGGGATTCATCATGTGTTCTAGCTCTGGAGGCAAGAGCACCATATGCTGATCCCTGGTGCACAACTTTCAGAAAGAACCTTGAAGGTCTTGTCTTCCACCTGGCACTGGGATTGAGCCATCAGTAATCCCTTCCACACATCTGTAAAGTCACATGCTCCTGGGTGATAGAATCCATGATGAGAGTGAATTGCATAGGCATCAGCTCACTGTCTTTCTTCTCTGCCAAGGGAGAACATTCTTTGGTCAGAAGCAATGTAGTGTGAGACAGTGAATAACATATTCAGTAACTTAACAGATGACAATACTAGCAGAGAGGCCTGGTAGGCCTAGAAGCAGAAGCAAAATCAAATCCATAAAAAGGGGCGGCTCCAACAGTATAAATTGCACAGCCCTTTATTATAGGAGGCGTTCCGTGTAGTCAACCTGCCACCAGGTAGCTGAATGCCCTCCTACAGGTATGTTATCGTGTCGGTGCTCCTTCATGTCCAAGCTTGATTACTGATGTCGGCATCCTGGTCAGTCTAGAGTGACAGCTGGTGACAGAAGGGCCTTAGTGAGAGGAAGTCCCTATCGCTGAGCTTGCTGTTAGCCTGCGTCTTTAGAGTAATAGTTGCCATTTTGTTCACGGGGTCCTTTCATTGGGTATTTGCAGAGGAGGATGATTGATGTCGAAGAAAGGGCCAATCTCTCCATCTAATTATTAAGCACCCTGAATAGCGGGGGGCCTTTTGCTGAGCATTTACATCGGATACAAATATTCTCATACCCTGGTCAAGTGTAAAACTATATTCTACCCCATATAATTCCTCCCCCAGCTGCCTCGTCATCAGTGTCCGGGTCTTGCTCCTTCCAAGTCCCTGTCGTTGTAACCACTTTACCTGCTCTCCTGGAATTCTTCATTTGCTTTGTGTCGTCTGTATTAGCAGCAGACCGATTGATCTACAGGAATCCTAGGTGATCGTGGGCAATAACATAATTAGCTGCTTTTGCCATGGTTTATGATGATTTGGAGGAGGGAGAGCTCTGAGGAATGACAGGAATGCTGAAGAATGAGACTTAAAAGAACAAGGACCAAGGAATCTCAAGGGTCTAGGTAGCATGAATTTTTTTTTTTCTTTTTTTTTTGCGGTACGCGGGCCTCTCACTGTTGTGGCCTCTCCCGTTGCGGAGCACAGGCTCCGGACGCGCAGGCTCAGCAGCCACGGCTCACGGACTCAGCCGCCCCGTGGCATGTGGGATCCTCCCGGACCGGGGCACGAACCCGCGTCCCCTGCATCGGCAGGCGGACTCTCAACCACTGCGCCACCAGGGAAGCCCGGTAGCATGAATTTTGATGGTCCCACCAGAGGGACCATTCCACCTGCTGGAATAGGTAAGTATTACCATCTTCATGGTCATCATCACAGGTCAAGATTCACATTCTGGTGCAGAATGTCGAATCAATCCTGCCTGGGCGCCGTATCTCTACTTCTTGGCTATTCCAGACTCTGTCTCGTGGGAGGGGAGCAATTTCCCAAAACGACATCAATGTGCCAATATCAAAGGTGAAGTGGACACTGGGCAGCCATAGGCTCTACAGATTTCTGTTGTGCTGGACTCCTCGCTCTAAAGATCTTCACGATGTTCAGTGGGGGTGGTTGTGTTGGCTGGGTGGGGATGGGGTGATCGTTACTCATGAATTTACTTAGAGAGTTGGTGCCTAGTAAATGCAGGACCCTTCCTACCGCCCACCTCTCTCCTTTCCCACTTCATCTCCCTGTCCACAGCCTGAGCTGCTGATCCCACTGTTTGATGTGTGATAATCACATATTATCACACATGGTAACCCCTCACATGCATCTCAGAGGTGACCTTTGCCCCCGTGACCTGTACTCTCTCTTTTTAAGGACCATCCTGACACACATGAGAGCACACTACCCGCTTTGGGGTTGGGAAGGTATGGCTGTACTTTTCCCAGGCTGCCGGCCCAGCCTCTGTTTCTGGTTACATCTACTCTCTTCTTTCCAGGCATGAAATCCTATAAAAGCCCGCCACAAAGGAAAGAGAAGGAAGCTCATAGCGCCCGTGCTCCGCCTCCTGGCAGGGTGTCGTTAGGTCTTAATGAAGCTTGGGTCTGCCATCCCTGAGGCCCTTTTTAATTTCCTCTTGATCTGGCTCAGCCCCCTCCTTAGCCCCGAGAACCCCCAGAAGGCCTGGGTGATTCTTGTGCTCAGGTGTCACGCAGAACTAAAGCTGGGGACAAGGAAAGAGAGAGTGGAAGGAACTGGAAAGAGGCTTTCTATGGCTTCCAAGAGCAGCATCGCTGTGTCTCTAAGACATTGAACCTGTGTGGCTGTCTGCTGCGTCCCAGCTCCTCGAGAGGGGCCTGGAGGGGGAACACAGGCTGGGATGTCAGAGAACCTTGGTTCCAGCTGCCGCTCCGGCAGTTTGCTAGCTCTGTCCCTTGCATATTTCCCCTCCAGCCTTGGCTTTCCTCTTCTGTGGAGTATTGTAAAGAGCAGTGTCTGAGTGAACACGGTTGTGCACATGCATGCATGTTTATCATTCACGCAAGTAGTCAGACACTCTGCCATGCATTTTATCTACATTATTGTATTCAATTACCACACCTAGCTTTGGGGCTGAAATAGTAGTAAACCTATTTTATCGATGAGAAAACTGAGTAGTTAACACACGTTTTAGCTGACGTCGGAATCCGGTCCGACTCGAAAGCTTGTGCTGACACGGTTGGACTCTGCTGTCCCTGTCCTGCATTACGAATGCCGAGTCGGGGGTAGAGCGGCCACTTCGTCATCGTTGCTGTTCTATTTGAACGTATGCTTAGTTTCCAGGCCTGTGAGTCTCGCTGACTCCACTTGGGCCGAGTTGCCGTGAGCAATATTTCGTCAGTGCTTGTCACCGAGAGCATTTTTATATGCTAATGAGTATTAATAATTCATGTTCAGTAATCTGCCTGGTGTTGGTCCCACCCCCCGTTTCTCGCTGGGGGACAAAGTAGATGAGAAATAATGCTCCCTGGAGGCCAGGCCAGGCCATCTGCATAGCTGTCTCTGAGGAGGGCTTGGTGGGCTGAGTCTCTGCTGTTGAAGGGGGGATGAGGATGACACAGGGGAGGTGACAAGGCAATGCCAGCCTCGTCTGGGGACACACAGCCTTCATGCTCTGTGCTGGCAGCTGGGGGGCTGCCCCTGTCTGCACTGGCGTGGCGCTCTGCTGCCTACCATTTCTTTCTTATCTGACTTTCCGCAGCGATTGTTTCAAATCAGTTGCCTTGTGATTTTCTGGACTTTGTTGAGCCTGAGTAAACTCTCCCTGGGAAGCAGGCCTAGCAGGTCATGAGGGCTTTTCCTATTTAGGCTAATGTCTGTGTTACCCTTGAGCTTGGAGGAATTTTCCAAGCCACTAATTTGTACTTTGCCAGGAGACAAGTGTGGTGAGTGAGTGGCGTTATTTTAGGCTTTCTAAATTGGAGCACCGCTTTTGGGTACTAGATGTTCTCAATTTCTCATTTCTTTCAACTCAGAGACCTGGCAGTTTTGTTGTGTTCTTCAAAAGGGAAGTGAGGTTTTTCAGAGAAGTATTTCGGGCCCCTCTCCTCAACGTGCTAAATGATGGCTTTGGGTCTGCAATTTAATTCAACAAATATTTATCACGTGCCTATTAGTTGTCAGGCTCTGAGCTGAGTGCTGCGGGGGGTATAACGATTGATTTATTCATCCTGGCACCCATCTAATTATTCATACATTTTTGAGCACTGCTGTTGACCCGTTACTGGCAGGTGCTAGAGCTGGAGCTATTTGTCAATTAGGACTGTATCCTGCTTCAAGTAACAGAAGACTGAACAGAAGCGCCTTAAAAAAAAAAAATAAGCGTTTCCTGGCATTAGTTAATAGGCTCTGTGATGTTCAGGATGATATTTCTGCTTTCATTGAGCCTCTTCCTCACAATGGCAAGATGGCTGCAGCAGATCCGGACGTAACTTTCAATTCAAGGCAAGAGAGACGAAGTAGAGGGTGGAGAAGAAGAGACATTTTTGTAACGGAGCCTTTTGACAAATCTAGAGGCCTTGTTGCTGTTTTTTAGGGGGGTCAGTAGGTAAGGAGAACTGGGGGCCATCAGCCAGCATATCCTGTAGAATGTCCAGGTGTTGCCCGGGCAGAGCTGAAGGTACGGGAACACCAGGTACTAGGAAGGAAGCTACAATCATTTCCCCACCATCCAGATTCTTTCCTGTCTCAGGCATTCTAGCGACTTTCTCCTGTATGAGTTCCCTATGGACTCTGAGTTGACTTTCCCCGGAAACTCAAGGCTGGGGTTGCCATGGAAGAAGAATAGAAAGTGTCCTCCATGCTGTCACCCTGTCAGGGAGCAGGTCACAAATTCAACCTAATCAGGGCCCCATCCTTATGACCCCATTTAATCTTAATTACTTCAGAGGCCCCAACTCCAAAGACAGCCACACTGGGGGTTAGGACTTCAGCATGTGAATTTTCAAGGGCCACAAACATTCAGTCCATAACAATAGCCTTCTCATTCGTTCTCAGAAGAGAAGAACTCAAGGCATTATTCACCATCTGCCCCATAAAGGGGCAGATCACATGGCATAAAAGAGGTGTTCATGCCTGTCCATGAAAAAGACCTTTTCCTCAACTCCAAGGACACGTCTAGTTACAGGCATCATGCCCGTCCCATAGTAGGTGCTCATAAATGTTTAATAAATGAATATGTGGCATACAGCTCATAACATTGTTCGGACTGTTAAAGCTCAAAGGAAGTGATGAATACACTAAAATCTGTGTAGTGGTAGACTTCACAGCCTGGTGAGACTTGAGAGTCAGCAGAGAAGTGATCCAAATTATGGACCTTGTAAAGGTTTATATCCAGGGGAGACATTCTCCATACCCGCATGTACTTTGCAAATCTGAAAAAGGAGCATCATCTTCTGACTAATTTAGGTGGATGTACAGGCAGGGTTGTTGTCTCAAGGATGTGTTGATTTCATAACCACATCAGTGATGGAGAAAATGGGTCCTCTGTCATTAATTATTAGCTTCAAACAAAATGTAAAATACACAAATTATTCTTTCCTAGGATCAAAACCTGACTTTGTCTCCCGCTAAATTATTAAAGGCGAATGAGAGCTTGAGGTGGTGGGAGGGAAAGAGGGAATCATCTGGAATTACTGTTCTGCCCTTTACTATTTTCATGACCCTGGTCCAGGAATTAAATGTCTATGATACTCATTTTGTAAAAGCTAATATTGCCCTCCCCACTAGGTCATGGTAAGGATCAAATCAGATCATTTTTCTACAGTACTTAGCGTCATGCCTGGGACTTCACCAGTAACCTGTAAATGTTAGTTCTATCTGAATATGTGATAACACAAATCATCTGGTATCCTTTTCAGAACATGGACGTGGACATGGTGCACGTTAGGGTGTGGAGCGGGCAATTTGCTCCTTAGATGAGGCCGTTTGTCTTCCAGATGTATTAGTTTGAAATAAATCCATTAGGCTTCAGTCTCTCTAAGTGACATGGTTAGATACAGGTTTGCTGTTGTGATTTTAGTCAGAGACACAGCAACCACTCTAGATGTTGCTATCAGAAAGGGATTTAACCCAGGGAATTGGGTGCTGAATAGGAAAAACCTCAGTCTTTCCTCCTGGGTCTCTCCTTTACTCCCATGCTACCATCAGACTCACAGCAATTCTGATACCAGATGTGCGGGGGTCTTCCCCCACCAAGCAATTCTCTGTGACATCAGCTTGGTGTGCAACAGTTTAACTCAATTCTGACGCTCTCAACCTGGAGATAGAGTCAGATCCCACAGGTTAAGGCTTAGTCCTACAACACTCCCCCGACCGCCCCCTCCTTCAGAATGTCAGTTGCAAATCCAGGTTGTCATTTGTGCCTCTGACTGATGGGGCTATAAATTGCACGTTCCCATGACTCCCTCTTCATGTTCGATTAATTGGCTAGAGCAGCTCACAGAACTCATGAAAACAGTTACTTACATTTATCATTTTATTAAAGGATATGATGAAGGATACAGATGAACAGCCAGATGGAGAGACACCTAGGACGAGGTCTGGGAAAGTCCCAAATGCGGGAGCTTCTGTCCCCATGGAGTTGGGGTGCATCACCCTCCTGGAACAGAGATGTCTTCACCAGCCCAGAAACTCTCTGAACCCCATACTATTGGGATTTTGTGGAGGCTTCCTCCTGTAGGCAAGGCCAATTATTAACTCCATTTCCAGCTCCTCTAACCTCTTTGGAGAATGGGGACTGAGGCTGAAAATTCCAAGCTTCTAATCGTGGCTTGGTCTTTCTGGTCACCAGCCCCCATCCAAGAGCCAACCAGAAGCTCACCCAGGAGCCCACCCAGGAGTCACCCCGGAGCCACCCAGGAGCCACCCAGGAGCCACCCAGGGTCACTCATTAGAGCAAAAGATGCTCCTACCGCTCTTGTTATTTAGGAAGTTTTAAGGGTTTTAGGCGCAGTGTTTCATACATCGGGAGAAAACAAATATATATTTCCTATCATAAATCACAGCATCATAGGTGCTGCATGGAACTTTGGCAAAGCTGGGGATGCCAACACCAGGGGAAATCAGCAGTGATCCCAGGAAATCAGGCAGTTGCAGGAATTGCAAGAAACGGCCACCCAACGAGGCAGGTGATTCACAGGAGAAAGCTTGGAAAAAACCATGAAACATCACGCCACCTTCTGCTGAAATCTGTGCACCTGCCCACCTCTGTCCAAGGCTTATAATTGTTTCTGCTTCTCTCCCACCTGCCACATATGATGTGAGTTCCTGTCATTGGCAGAACCTAAATAAGAATCCAAATGACAAGGGAGCCCGTGAAATGTAGTTTTCTGGATCCTATCAGTGGCCGTACAGGGAGAGCTTAGAATGGAGAGATGCTGCTGAGGACCAAGGGAGGGTTAGCCCTCATTATTCATGGATTCTGTATTTACAGATTCACCCACTGGCTCACTGAAATTCATTTGTAACCCCAAATCGATAAATATTCATAGTACTTTTGCAGCCATTCACAGCCATAAGAAGAGTGGCGAAAAATTGGTGTTGCCAACATACACTTTCCCAGCTGAGGCTGAACAAGAGGCAATCTGCTTTCTTGTTTCAGCTCTCAAGCCGTGAACAAGTATCCTTTCCATGGTCTGTTTAATGCCACGTGTTTGTGTGTGTGTGTATGTGTGTGTGTGTGTATCCTTTTTCTATTGGTGATTTTGCTATTTAAAATGGCCCCCAACCAGTGTTGAAATGCTATCTAGTGTTCCTATGTGCAAGAAGGCTGTGATGTGTTAGATAAACTAGGTTCAGGCATGAGTTATTGTGCTGTTCTGTGGTAATGAATCAACAGTATATATTAACTAAAGTGTCTTTAAACAGAAACACATATAAAACAAGTTTCTGTATTGATCAGTTAATGGATGTGTGACCAGAGGCTTCCAAGAACTTAATTCTGTATGTATGCTAGGGGCAGTGATTCAGTATTCGCTAATTCAGCACTTGCTGTGACTTCTCAGCAAGTACCTACTACGAATAGCTGGTGAGAATCAAGTGTAATATTTAGTGCGTAATGAGAGATGCGACAAGTGTATCTTTGATACATTTCTGAGCTTGTAGTTTTCTTTGTGGTGGTGAGGACAAGAGGCTCACTGAGGCTCTTCCTTTGATGTCTTAGGATGTCCTTGTGAGTATATCCAGTTAAGAAGGGAATTGATTCAACATGATTTGACATACTCAAGATCATCCCAAATTCACATGCAGGAGCTGGCTTTGAAATTGAGACTCTAGAATTTCCAGCACGGTTTTCCCAAGTCTGTGCACCTTCTCTGGTAGATTCTTTTTTTTTTTTTTTACCACTTATAAGATTAAGCAACTGCCTGAACCTCCAATGTTTTTCAAACTTTAAAAGGAGAAAGATAGAAGAATTCATGCTGTCACCTTGATGGAAGGAGGGAGATAACAGGTTTAGCCCACTGTCCCCTGGCAGTAAGTTTGCCCTTGTTTTACATATGAAACACCCAAAGCCCACAAAGGTTAAGAGGTTTGCCTGAGGCCACCATGAGGTCAGAAAACCTGCCTACCTCAGTGTCTTTCCTTTTTGCTTGGTTGCTTTAAAATACAATTCAATTGCTTGTAAAATAAGGAAGTTGAACTAGCAAGACTCTGAGGTCTCTTAGAAATCTAAAATTCCATGACTTTGTGACTCTGGCATTTATTGAAGGTTTAAAACTGTTTAACACTATGTTTGGAGCTGGGGCTGACCTGGTGAGGGAAGATATAAGAACAGAACACACTGAATATGCTACAGGGCGTGTGCAAACAGGTTACAGAGACATAAAAATTTAAGTAATAGTACACTGCATTCTTTATGCCTTTGACCAAGTAACACCTCCTCCAGGAAGGCAGCCTTGATTTCTACCATCTTCTCAGTTGTAAATTATTTTATGCTCTTAACTGCTATAGCATTAACCCGGATGTCTCCTTAATACTAATGACTAAAATTATTGATTGCATATTACAACCATTGCATTTTAGATAGAGGTAAAATTAATCTTCAAAACAGCCCTGTTAGAGATCTGTCCTTACTAGCGTCATTTTATACATGAGGGTATTATCTTTCCTCTTCTGACAGTCTCTTGTCAGCATTACAGCTTCTGACCACTCTCTCCTCTGAGATACTATGTTTCCTTTGATTTTTATCATTCAGCATCTCCTGGTCCTTCCCTGCACTCTCTGACCATTACTTTTTCCACTTTCAAATTTTTAAAAATTTATTTTGATCATCTTTATTTAGGGTTAATTGACATATAAGAAACTGCTGCTGTTAAAAATATACAATTTTATAAATTTTTATTTATGAATATACCTGTGAAACTGAAACTGTATAACTCAGATGGGGACTTGAACCCACGGTCTTTTAACTGAGATCACACACCGGGTCTCAGGACTTAATGAAGCTCATGTTCTTGATGTCTCATCGCAGAAAGAATTCAGTGAGAGACCAAGTGATAGGTAAGAAGTGGATTTATTTAGAGAGAAACACACTCCACAGACAGCGGGTGGGCCATCTCAGAAGGTGAGAGGCCCTGAAATATGGCATGATTAGTTTTTAATGGGCTGGGTAATTTCACAGGCTGATGAGTGGGAGGATTATCCCAACTATTTCGGGGGAAGGGGCAGGGATTTCAAGGAATTGGGCACCGCCCACTCTTTGGCCTTTTATGGTTAGCCTCAGAACTGTTATGGTGCTGGTGGGTGTGTTATTTAGATGCTAATGTATCACAGTGAGCGTATGATGAGGCTCAAGGTCCACTGGAAGTTGCATCTTCCGACATCTTGGACCTAGTTGGTTCTAACTGTTGCAGGAAGGGTACCCCCTTCCAGGGCCCAAGAGTGGGCTCTTGTCTAACACTCGGAAATGAATTGTCCGAGGGGACACACGTGCTGACAAAGTAAGAGACTTTATTGGGAAGGGGGCCCAGGCGGAGAGCAGCGGGGTCCTCACAGCCACAGCCACGTGGCTCCCAGTCTCGGGTTTTATGGTAATGGGGTTAGTTTATGGGTTGTCTCTGGCCAGTCGTCCTGACTCAGGGTCCTTCCTGGTGGTGAGCACATCCCTCAGCCAAGATGATTCCAGCCAGAAGGATTCTGGGAGGCTGGTAGGACATACGGACTGGCGTCTCCTCTCTCCTTTTGACCTTTCCCGAATTCTTCCAGTTGGTGGTAGCTTGTTAGTTCTTCATTCCTTACCAGGACCTCCTATTGTAAGATAACTCATACAAGTGGTTACTATCTTGCCTGGCCAGGGTGGGCCGTTTTGGTCAGTGGTTCCCCTAACATAACCAGTTTTTGTCATGTCCTATGGCTATGTCGTTCTTTTAAAAGTTGTGCCCTGCCCCCCTTCCCTCCTGTTTCAAAACCAGCACCACAATCAAGATAATGAATGTACCCATCACCCCGAGAGTCTCTTTGTGTCCCTGTGTGTCCCTTTGTATCCTCCACCTATCTCTCCCCTCACCCCAGGCAACCATTGATCTGCTTTCAGTCAGAGTTGAGGCCGTACTTTATATTCTCTAGAGTTTTATATAAATGGGATTTCATATAATATGTACTCTTTTTTTGGTCTGACTTCTTTCAATCAGCAGAATTATTCCGTGGTTCATTCTTGTGCCTATTGTTAGTGAAATTTTTTTTTTCTTTTTTTTTGCGGTACGCGGGCCTCTCACTGTTGTGGCCTCTCCCGTTGCGGAGCACAGGCTCCAGACACGCAGGCTCAGCGGCCATGGCTCACGGGCCCAGCCGCTCCACGGCATGTGGGCTCTTCCTGGACCGGGGCACGAACCCATGTCCCCTGCATCGGCAGGCGGACTCTCAACCACTGCGCCACCAGGGAAGCCCTATTGTTAGTGAACTTCTTTATATTGCTAAGCAGTATGCTATCGAGTGCCAGTTTTACCACGTCCTTGCCCACACTTGGCATGGTCAGTCTTTTTAATTTTAGCCACTGTATTAGGTATGTAGTATCACATTGTGGTTTTAATTTCTGTTTCTCTGATGACTAATAATGTTGAACATATTTCCATGTGCTGATTTGCCCACCTCACATACTCCTTGATGAACTATCTATTCAGATCTTTTGGCAATTTAAAAATATGTGTTTTCTTTTAATTATATGTTGAGAGTTCTTCCTACATTCTCGATGCAAGCACTTTATCAGATACACGTTTGGCAAATAATTTCTCCCAGTCTGTGGCTTTTCTTGATAGTGACTTTTGAAGAGCAAAAGTTTTCAGTTTTTATAAAAGCCAATTCATTAATTTGCTCTTTCATAGGAAGTGCTTTTGGTGTCACATCTAAGAAGTCTTTAGGTAACAAAAGTTCAGAATGAATTTCTTCTAAGTTTTCTTTTAGATGTTTCACAGTTTGATATTCAGTTGTATGATCCATTTTGAGTTAATCTTTCTATATGCTGTGAGGTATAGATAGACATTTTGGGGGGAGGGGGAGGAGAAATTACCCACTTATTCCAATATCATTTGTTGAAAAGACTATCATTTCTCAACTGAATTGCCTTTGTACCTTTGTTGAAAACCAGTTTTCCATATATATGTGGATTTAGTAAGTCTTAAAATCAAGTAATGTTAGTCCCCCAGCTTTCTAGTTCTTTTTCACAGTTGTTTGGCTATCCTAGGTGCTTTGCATATCCATACGAATGTTAGAATCTATTTGTCAATCTCTTAGTAAAAATTATTTTTAATTTAATTTCAAATTTCCACTGTTCATTTATAGTAATAAAATTATGATGATTTTTGCCTTATAATCTTCAACCAAGCTAATCTCACTTATTAGGTTTTTATAGGTTTCATCCTATTTTCTACATCATCAACTCCCCTACCTTCCTGGGGCCTGTGAATTAAACTGATAAAAGAAAGATTAACAGGAGAAAAAGGAATAGTAATTTAATTAATATTTTAAATTTTACATGCATGGGGGATACAGAGAAAAGACGTGAAAACCCAAACAACTGGTTAGACTTGGAAGCTTATATACCATTTTAAAAGTTGAGAATTATTTTGTGTTTTTTTTAACAGTTAATATTTATTTATTTGGTTGTGCTGGGTCTTAGTTGTGGCGGGTGGGCTCCTTAGTTGTGGTATGCATGTGGGATCTACTTCCCTGACCAGGGATCGAACCCAGGCCCCCTGCATTGGGAGCATGGAGTCTTAACCACTGCACCATCAGGGAAGTTCCTGATATACCTTTTTTTTTTTTTTTTTACATCTTTATTGGAGTATAATTGCCTTACAATGGTGTGTTAGTTTCTGCTTTATAATAAAGTGAATCAGTTATACATATACATATGTTCCCATATCTCTATACCATTTTAACGAAGTGTGATAAGGAAAAGTAACTAGACAAAGGAAAGGGGAATTGGGGCTTCTAGCGGTAGTAAATTGTGGAAAGATAAATATATGGGGAAACGAATGGAAGATAAGGGTTATTTTAGTAACGTTTGTTTATACAGACTCTTCTTGATGCTGACTTTCTGTCTTCTTCATGGCCATAAAACTCCCCTGGAGAAGGAATTTATAGCAACCTCCTTTCTCAGAATTTTCTGTTTTTAGTCAGATAAGAGAGGCTCCAAGAAGTTGTCTTGCTGCATCTGTTGATTCTCAATTGCCTTCCTCTTGAAACAATCCATATGCCAAGGTGGCATACTTCGGGGTGGCATATTATGATCCCCTTCACAATCATGTCATCTGTAATAAAGACAGTTTTACTTCATTATTTCCAATACGAATGTCTTTTCTTTCTTTCTTTTTATTACCTGACTGCACTGCTAGAACCTCTGGTGAGAGCTGATATCTCTGTCTTGTTCCTGATCTTAAGAGGAAAGCGTTCAGCCTTTCACCGTTAAGAATGATGTTAGCTGTAGGTTTTGTTTAGATGTGCTTACCAAATTTAGACGATTCCCCTCTCTTCCTAAGCTGCTGAGAATTTTTATCTGCCATGGATGTTGGACTTTTTTTCAGTAGAACCTAAGAAGTCTTTGAGTGACAAAAGTTCACAATGAATTTCTTCTAAGTTTTCTTTAAGATGTTTCACAGTCTGATATTCAGTCTCATGATCCACTTTGAGTTAATTTTACTATATACTGTGAGATATGGATAGACATCCTTGGGGGGGGCAGGGGACATTATTCAGTTGTTCCAACATCATTTGTTGAAAAGAATTTTTCTGCGTCTATTGAGCTTCTCTTGTGATTTTCCTTTTAAGTTCATTAAAATGGTGAATCACATTGATTTTCTAATGTGAAGCCTTCCCTCGGGAGTCTTTTTGTGTTTCCAAGATAAGTCATCATCCCTGATCCTCCATTTCCTGAGCAATGTTGGGCTGTGAGCCAGAACAAGTGTGGGTAGGAGGAAGAAACTTTCAAGTCTCAAGGGTGAAAAACAAGTCTTATTAGTCAATCAGTCCTAGGATTCTGCACTGAACCAATTCAAAGAAGTTGATGAATGTAGTTTGGCTGGAGAGGGAGAGTTCTGGGGACAGCTCATGGCTTTTGGAGAACTAGAAGAGGTCCCTTAGGGGCAGACAGAGGCGGGGCTCTGGGCACCTTCATGACACTGTTCATAGGTCATTGTCATTTTATTTATCTGTGGAAGGGAAGATGCAGCTAAAAATTGAGAACTTCCCTCCTATTACTAGGATTCCACTGGTCCTTGGTACATAATCTGTCACCTTCTTTCAGTTCTTCCCTGAAGCTGTTAATCAAATGATTAGCTTAAAATCCAAATCCAGGCATGTTACTGTCTACCCTGTAACTCAGCTGCCTAGGAAATAAACTGTCTGTCCCTTTATCATGACTTACAAGGTCCTTTATATTCTACACCCAACCTACCTGTCCAAGTCCTTCTTCCATTGCTTTCCAAGCACACCCAATGACCCCGAAGGACCAACATTTCTGACGTTCAGAAAACAATACACCTTCTCTCCCAAGCCTCATTGCCTTTGTCGGCAGTGCCTTCCCCCCATTTTCAATCTCTTTCTGTCTCTCTCCTTTAATAGTCTCAGGTGTAGAGTTATGTTAATCTCGGTTTTAATTCATTGCACACTATCATCTGTTGCCTCCAGCTCCCCAGAACCCCAAATGATGCTACAATGGATTTGTATGAAAATTTCCCTGGGAGATAGATGCTCAGAAGTTGAATTGCTGGTCAGAGAGCATTAGTGTACCCAATTTGACTAAATATTGACAGATTGTTCTACAGAATGGCTGCTCCAATATCTACATCCTCTGCATCTCAGAAACACTTGGCATTATCCAGCTTTCTAGATTTCCCAGTCTGATAGGAATTAATTACTGTGATTTTGAATGTATCATCGTATGCTCCTTGGCTTTTAACATTTCCTCTGTCAATTTCCTGTTTATATCTTTTGCCCTCTTTTTTCTTGCCTTTGCCTTTTTCTTCACCTAATATTCCCTTCTGTCTTCTCACATAGGACTCAGTTCAAGCGCCACTACCTCTCTGAAACCTTCCTTGATTACCTCTTCTGAGTGTCTGTGACATTTTGCTTATACCCATATTATACATTCATTTCCTTTTTTGTCTCTTATGTTAGAATACGAGACAGAAATAGATAATAACCCCATTTCTTTATAAAAGTACATAACACAGGGCTTGGCACAAAGCTAGATCTCAGTTATATTTAATGAGAGGAGAAGAAGAATTGTGCAACGAGATTAAAAATATTCTTAGGATAACTTAATCTATGAAACCAGAGAGAATGCTACAGAGAAGTGTAGATTATCCAACAGCATTGGACATGCTGGCAACAGAAGACAAGTATGTTTAGAGGACAACCCTATGTCCAATTCTTAAAGCAAACGTCTGTTCCTTTTGATCTACATCTAACCATGCCGGGTAAACTCCCTGCTCTATAACCATACACATTCACAGTGTTTGTTGACATTGGGCCAAAAGGCATCAAACTGAATTCAGATGATTGGAAGGACGGATCTGTGAACTCAGCATCTCAAGACACTGCCAAGTACATTCACATCAATTTGCACAGCCACCAGTCCAGTTAGAGGTGTCATCTTGAGGGGCTATACTTGGAGTTAAAACAAGACAAGCACGGGGTTTAAATGTCGTAGTATGAAAAGCCAAATAGACCTTTACTGGCAAAGAAGAAGAATATTTCTATTCCCAATGCCCAGTGAATGTGGTCAAGGTTGGCCTTAGAACTGCATAATTAAGGATAAAAACTGGCCTCAGTTCTTATGAGCAAGGTCCTGTGAGAGTTGCTACGGTGGGAAAGGCCTGACCAAAGGAATTAAAACCCAGTCATCTGCTCTGCAGCCCTGGAGTGGTGAGTGCTCTAGACTGTGAGATTGGCCAGGCCTTCCAAGAGTGAGTCTGAGGACTGGCCAGCTCACCAGGGCTGGAATGTGGTGTTTGGGGTACCCATGTCCCACTGCTGCCTTGGGGTGTGGGGAGGTGGCATTTGAATGAGCCAGAGGTCACCACTGACCTGAGCGGGCAGTGTTTCCTCATGGCTTCCTGGAACTTCTACTGATGATGAGACATGCCGGGACTTGGGATGGAAACCCAAGGAGAGAAAATTGGGGTTGAAGGGGGTCAGGTCTTGGACTGGCCTTTAGGAATTATTCAGTCTTAATAACTGATCTTCAAACAGGCATGGAATACTGGAGCAGGCATCAGTTTCCAGCTCGTCTGTTACGGATGAACAGTTTGGGATGAGAATGACCGTAAATTGCAGGCCGGTAGGAACACCTTGGTCCTTGGCCGAGTGTGGAATTCCAGTTTTTCATACAACATTACCCTAAGAAGACAAGGATGATTGTAATGGGATATTCATTTTACAGAATGGGTAACTGAGACCCTGAGAGGATAATTGTTCTTGCCAAACATATTCATCATTCGTTCATTCACTCATTCACTCATCCAGTGAACACTAAGTAAGGGCTTACCATGCACCAATACCTTTGCCGTCTTTGGAGACACAGAGGAGAACAGGACAGATAGGATCCCTGCATTCATGAAGTGCACAGACCTAGTTGCTCAAGATGGCGTGTGATTATAGCCATGATAAAAATCCTCTGAAGGAAATGAACAACAGACTGGGAGAGTATAAAACAGGGAACTCCAACTAGTCCGGGGGAGGCCAGCAGAGGTAGTGAACTCACCCTGGAGGGAATGGTCTCCCTGGGGAAGAAACAGTTAAGCTGTTTCTGAGGTGCACAGTTTCACTGCCATGGAGACTGGTAGAAAGGAGGCTGTACTCTGGGGACAGCACTGGGAGGGAACCAGCCAGAGAGACAGCAGGAGCAGAACAGAACACTCCCCAGGCCACTGTGAACAAGGTGATACGAAAAGCTCAGCCTCTCTGTGCACCGGGGCCCAATCAAATCTCGGAGACAGAGTTTTGGGTGAAGTAGAAAAGAATAGCTTTATTGCTTTGCCAGGCAAGGGGGGACACAGCGGGCTTCTACCCTCAAAAACTATGTCCCAACCTGGGAGGATTTGATGAGGGGTTTTATAAGCAAGAGTTCAAGGGTGGGGCTACTGGCAAGATGAGGGTGTGTGCAGGGTCTCAGGTGGGCTCCTAATCTTGATGAGCTTCTCTGGTCCCCTTCATCTCGCCTCAGCTGGTTTCTTTTTTTCTTTTTTTTTTTTTTTTTTTTTTTTGTGGTACGCGGGCCTCTCACTGTTGTGGCCTCTCCCGTTGCGGAGCGGAGCACAGGCTCCGGACGCGCAGGGTCAGCGGCCATGACTCACGGGCCCAGCCGCTCCGCGGCATGTGGGATCTTCCCGGACTGGGGCACGAACCCGTGTCCCCTGCATCGGCAGGCAGACTCTTAACCACTGCGCCACCAGGGAAGCCCCGCAGCTGGTTTCTTGACTGCCCCTCCCTTGATTAGCAACTGTTCCAATCTGTCCTTTGGAACTCAGGGAAGGTCATGGAGGCTGGAATATTGCCTACAAGAAATGGGGGACAAAAATAAAAAGGAAAAACTTCCGTGCCCAGGAACCCCACAGGGTCCTTCTAGGTTTCAAAGGGCGCTGCTCACCTGAGGAGAGAAGGAGAGAAGCAGGGAAAATCTACAGCCCTTTTCACGTCCCAGGAGCAGGGTCCACCCCCTTTTCCCGTGCTTGGAGGCCGTCGTTTATAAAATTCAAGTGTAGAGAAGAATTTCCTTTGCTCTTACCAAAACAATGATCGAAATCATCATTGTTCCCACTCTGAGTCAAGAATATCCATCACAATCTCATTCTTGGAAAGTTAACAAAAACACATATGTGCGTTTACTTAGCACTCACATACCGCTGGGATCCTGTTTATTTCATCTTCCCAATGATGTGAGGAACAGCATTTTTCAGATTAGAACTTTAAGACTCAAGGAGGTTTGGGCTTCCCTGGTGGCGCAGTGGTTGAGAGTCCACCTGCCGATTCAGGGAACACGGGTTCGTGCCCCCGTCCGGGAAGATCCCACATGCCGCGGAATGACTGGGCCCGTGAGCCATGGCCACTGAGCCTGCGCGTCCGGAGCCTGCGCTCCACAAGGAGAGAGTGAGAGGCCCGCGTACCGCAAAAAAACAAACAAACAAAAAGACTCAAGGAGGTTTATATCATCTGCCTCAAAGTCATTTAACAAATAACTTGGCAGGGCCGAGATTTATACCCAGGTCTCCTAAATCCAGCCAGTTTACTAGCTGACTGTCCTCTGACCCTAAATTCCTTGAGTCTCAGACCTTTACCTCTGTGTTCCTGTGACCACAGCCTCTGGCGTGGGCTGGGTCCTGAGCTGAGGACAGGGCTGGGAGCTTGGTGGGTGTCTGGTGCCCACGGCTCCTGGCTCTTACCCTCTCACACTTCCGGGGACCAGGGTCTGGAAAGCCTCCTCTTTCTTTGATTTGAACTGAAGTGAAAACCTCTCCCCCGCCTCCTGCCCTACACATGTTAACACACGCGCTGGGAGGAAAGAGGAGACATGTTCTCGCTGTGCTGTCGCACAGGAAGAGGGTTCTGAGGTGTTAGCATATTCTTTCCAGCTGGAGTTCTAATGAGCCCAGCAGGGGAGGCTGTGTGCTAGTCCCGGCTCAGCTGTTCCCTCTCCCGGGGTCATCTGACGCTTCAGCCGTTCAGGGGCCCCTGAGTTTCCAGATGATGCTTCCCAGAGAGGGGGCGGGATTTCCAGGCTGCACACCCAGTTGTCCATACAAGTAAGGAGGAATGACAAGGCGTAGCGGTCCCTTCTCCACTGCTCTGATCCAGGTGAATACACATCTTCAAGAACATTGGCTCCTGGCAGTGGTTCCTTGCAAAACAACCCTCCAGTCATCGCGCGGTGCACGTGCAGCCTTTGGTCCGTCCGGTGAAGCTGTGCAGGCTTCGGAGCTGCCGCGCCCTCTCTGGGACTCTGGGACCTCAGACCTGCCTTGCCTTCCCGGCCTGCTTTGTCCCCCGGGGCCCGGCCTGCAGACTGAGTTTCCCAGACTTTGTCTGGGTTCAGCCAGTGGAGGAATCCGTGGGAAACTGGAGGCAGTAAGTTGGAAGGAGCCAGAGTACCGCTCTGTTTCTACCCCGCCTTCAGCAGCATTTCCAGCATCTACTGTATCTCCCTCTAGGCCCTCAATCTCTCTCCTCCCCGTCTCTGTCTCTATCTTTCTGTGGCCGTCTTTCCCCTCACTCCCTTTTTCTCTAATTCCCTTCCCTCATGTCTGTTTGACCTAAAGGACCACCAACAAAGTGCTGCTGGGTAATACAGGACTTATTGGCTGTTCATATTGCCAGTGATCCCATACCTATTTTTGCAAGATATCTTAGAAATCACAGACTACTCCACACTCTGTCCCATTCTGGGGATGGTGCTGGCCTGTGCCGGACCTTCTTAGGCATATTAAATCTCATAGGTTAATTAATAATATGTAATACTTAGGGCATTTGGCTGGTAACACGATGGTCCACTTCATAAATTCTGGACACCAGATAGTCCAATGTAACCCTTGGCTATGAAATGACCACAGATTTTGAACTACTAGTTTGTCCTTAAGGCCTTGACATTACCATGGATTCCTAATTGTACCCCTGAATATCCTCAGGAAGTGGGGATTTTTGTTTGTTTGTCTGTTTCCCTTCTAGGAACCAACACCTGTAGACTTCTGCCCAAGGTTACAGGTTATTCTCCAATAATGCAGACTGTGGTGTGGGGTCCACCTTAAAGGCAAGTGCACTACAGGGACCTATTCATAAAGAGTCACTTGTTAGTGACAAAAAGAAACAACAGGAAATCCATGGGCATTAGTCAAAACCTATAGGGGAAATATAGTATTTATCCCTGAACAATCTGTGGTTTTGAAGAGTGGGATTTCATAGACAGTGTGGGATTCTGAACAACACTTTCTCACTGCCCTCGTCCTATGCATGAGTCTGCGTGATGAACGCTGGAAATCTAGACCTAAATCTAGGCTAGGTTGTTCCTCAAGCATCCCACGATGGAGAGGGGGAGTGAAAGTAGCAAATGCATAATTGAAATGAATGTGAAATGTGCTGGCTGAGTCATTAACTCAGACTTAGCAAGTTGAGGAAGATCTTCATCACAGGGAGTGAAGCGTGAGATAGATCTGTACCATGGAAGGTACTTGGCCATGTTTGTTGACTGAATACATGAGCACATGAATGCCAGACAAAGTAGATTTTTTAATCAACTAGAAACATGTGGGTCAACCAGAGGAAATAGCATAGTCGGTGCAATAGGAGAGAACATGTCGTTTTAAACCGGAGCATCCGAGTGTCTTTTTGTAATCATTCTCCTGGATGTTTCTGAATTGGAATTTGCGATCCTGGAGCTTACGGCTTCAAGGTAAATAATGTGACAGCTGTGGAGAGAGAACGCCTTTCTCATGTCCAGGTCCCAAGTTGGAATGCCCTGGGCATAAGAAGAGGGAAGGTCCTCAGAGGTGAGCCAGGCAGTCAGAGCTAGGGGTTCCTTCACCTATAAACCCACAGCCTGGGCTCTGAGTGAGCCTCACAAGGCACCCCTCCCCCCCACCTACTACCCTGCAAGCCTGTCACCATGGAAGGTGATAGGAACCAGGGAGAGCAGGGCCTTTATTGTACAGAGGGAACAGCACAGGAGAGAAGTCTTGCCCTGGCAACACTGCTGTTCAGAGGCAGGACATTTTATTCAATACCATGAGTGCCTGATCGTCCATCATTCATTCATGTATCAGCAGGCATTTACGGAACACATACCTGTGCTTCCTGCTGTCCTAGGCCATGGAGGTAAAGTAGTTTGGGTCTCTGCACTAACACAGATCCCATTCTCGTGGGGAAACAGGAGAGGAAATGGACAATTACGACGGAGCATATGCTGAGAGCTGTAGCAGGCACAAGGGCTGCGCACACAGACTCTGCCCAGGGTGTGAGGGCTGGAGAAATTCCACTGGGGAGGTGCTGTAGTGAAGGTAAAAAGGTATCTCTCGTCATGTTCACAGTTGAATGAAATCTGTGTATGTGCGTGTGCGTGCGTGTGTGTGCATTTTCTGCTAGCAAGAGGTGGAATGAAAAAAAAAAAAACATTCAGGTTTTAGCCTATAGCTTTTGAAATCAACCCTGAGCCATGCTATGCCTTCATCTACATCTGGAGATCCAGGAGATGTGAAAAAATAGTAACAATATGGGAGTTTCTTTTGGGGGTGCTGAGGGAGGAGGAGATGAAAGGTTAATTTTTGAAAATAGGCAGTAGGAGAATTTGACATTTGACTAATCTGCTGGAGTAGTATGCATCGTGTGTGTCTGCTTTTGTTCTAAGATATATCAACTTTTCTTCAGCAGAGGCCTAAGGGATCAGAAACAATGAGTTGATTTAAAATAAAGGTTATGAAAAATGGTAAGGCCCTGGAGACAATTTACGTGAATTTCCAAAGCCAAGAGATTGTCAGCTGGGGCCATGAAGCCAGGACTGACTGGGCTTCCAGGGACAAGCTTGCTTATTTTTTTCCAAGTAAAACTGGGAATTGCTTTTTTTTTTTTTTTAATATTTCCTGAGCTAAAGTGGGTCAAGTCACTGGTGAGATCTCATTTGCCCATCAAGTCCTAGTGACCAGCTGTGAAAATGTGAAAAATGGATTAAAGTCAGCTCTGCTGGCTGTGTTTACAGAGTGCCAAAGAGCGGAATCCAGTTTTCTTGCCAATGAAATCAAAAAGTTATCCAAGTGTCGATGGACTGAGTGTTTTTGCAGTCCCCAAATTCCTGCGTTGAAACCCTGACTCCCATTATGATGGTATGTGGGGACAGGGCCCTTTGGGAGATAATAATGAAGTCGTGAGGGTGGAGCCCATGATGGGATTAGTACCCTTATAAGAAGAAACCGGAGAGCTTGTACCAAGGAAGGGAAATGTCATGTGAGGACACAGCAAGAAGGAGACTGTCTGCAAGTTAGGAAGAGAGCCCTCACTGGGCAGTGAAAGCCAGCACCTTGATCTTGAACTTCCCAGCTCCCAGAACTATGAGAAAGAAATTTCTGTTGTTTAAGACATCCAGCCTATGGTATTTTTGTTGCAGCAGCCCAAGCTGACGAAGATACAAGCTAACTTATTCAAATGTTTTAAACCATGCCCCAAACTCAGAATTACTAGCTTCCTCCCTTAATCAGCTCTTGTTCTTATCTTTCTTAGTTGATCGAATTGCCCACTTTCCCAGCCTAGAGGATCATCGAGTTACATGTGTCCTGTTCTCATCAGACACATTCAGTGACCAAGTCTAGCTGAAGTCTGCTCCCTACCCCTCCAAGACATCTGTTTTTTTCTTCCACGGAGAGCCTCCTACCAGATTTATTCTAGCTTTAGTGTTTCTCTTCCAAACCGTGTTTCCACACCATTTTATCACAGTGATCCTTTAAAAACAACCCAGAACTTAAGGCTATTTGTTCCCCCTTTGTCTATGATAAAGACGCAAAAATCCTCACACCGCGTATAAGACCATTTCCAATTTGGCCACAGCCCACCCTTCTAGTTTCATCTTATGCCCCCCTCCCCTTCCATTCCCTTCCACCCTTGCATCCTTCTCTGCAATTGAAAGGACTTACTTCTTCCTCCTTCTCTACCTACACCTGCGTCCATGTCTCTGATTCTTTGCACACATGTTTTCTATGCTTAGAATGCTGCCTCCATCCTGTTTTGCCTGTAACCCATACCCCACACTCAGGGCCAGACTAGGGCAAGGAGAGTGAGGCCCCCACGGCACAACTGTAAAGTGCTGGCTCTCAGGATCATGTGGGTGCCTGAAAGCAAGTGTCGCCTTTGGTTTGCTCCCTGAGCCCTCGCTGGCCTCACTGTAGTCCCAGCCCCATCCCCTCTCCTTATTCCTCACCAGCTGAATGCTTCCTCCTTAGAAACCCTGCTTCTTCTCTCCAAGGCAGAGGTAGCAATGCTCTGCTTTTCAGCTTCCTGAGCTACAGAAAATAATCTCCTCAGATGTATTCCTTTGCATTCTGTTCACAAATCTGTTCCAACATAGATTCAATTCAATCCATTGGGCATTTAATGAGGATTTGCCATATTGTGTGAATAAACAAATAGCAGTGTAGCCATTTTGCTCTCACTTGCAAAGCTTCCCAAGATTGATTCTTGAATCGAGTGCAGGGTGAGTGCTGATCAATATATCATACCCACATCGGTGTACGCTTAATCAGTTGACATCGGACTTGTTTTCTGTATCTGTGACAGTAGACATTTGTAGAGGAAGATTCTAAAACACAGACAAACTCATTTTGCAAGTCCCTAAAAGATCATTCTTTCATTACAGAGCAAATAGATATGAGAAAATCAACTCTTTAGGAGGTAATTTATGAAGATTAGAAGGTAATATCCTTTTTCAGTCACACAAGGTATTGATTATGTCAAATCCTCCAAAGCATCAAGGGTAGGCGAATAAACATCTACTTGCAATCCATCTAGCTTTAGTTCCTGTGTATATAAATAGTGTTTCTGTGACGTGGGAAGAAGCAGTTAATATTGCCACATATAGATCCACGGCCAGTGACAATGAGTAAATAGTTTGGGGAAAAGGTAAAGGAGCTTCTAAAGGGAACGGCCAAGAGGGAAGTGCTGTTGGTTGAGAGCACACCCTCGAGGGCCTCCTAATATGTCATGTGGAAATTAGAGGGCACAATGTATCATGAACACTATCCATCAGTTGCAAAGAGTTAAAGGCAGCTCTCTATATCATTTCTGGTTTATGAGTTTGCAAGGATTTCTCATGGTTGAAGAAAATGGTCAGAAATTACAAACAAGCTCATTTAATGGATACCTTTTATTTCAGCCAATACTATGAATTTTTTTTGGAAAATAATTGGTTTGCAACTTGTGTTAGCCAGGTCTCTTTTGGTTGACAGTGATAGAAACCAAAAGAGGGATTTTTTTTTTTTCCTTAAATAACTGCTAAGACAGGGTATTTATAGCTTCAGGCATTCCTGGATCCAGTGGCTAGAAGGATAACATCAGAAATATGTGTATATTTTTTTAGCTCTGCTTTATGTGTGTTGTCTTCATCAACAAGCAGGCAAAGATGGCCACCAGAAGATCCAGTTTTATCAGCTTATAAACTTGTGAGAAAAGAGCTTCTAGTATTGCAGCAAAACGGTTGGTTGTGCCTCATCTTGATGTAGTTCGGTTCATGTGCCTGTTTCTTAATCCATCACCATGGATAGAGAGAAACTGCTCTGAATGCCCAGATCTGGGTTTCCTGGAGCCAGGAGTGGGATTAGACCTGCCGTTAGTTACATTGTGTTAGCTGAGAATAGGGGGTAATACCCCATTTGATCCAGTTTTCCAAGCTTGTTCATTCATTGGTTTATTCATTCATTTATCCTGCTTTTTATCCAGTCTGACATTCTCTGCTTTTCAATCTGTTTTATTTATATTGAATGTATTCATTGATCTATGGTCGTATTGAAGCCAACCATTTTGTTATTTGTTTTATATTTGTCCCATCCGTCTTCTGTTCCTCTGTTTTTTCTCCCCTGACCTCTTTGAATTAATCAGATATTTTTCATGTTCCATTTTAACTCACTAAATAGCCTTTTAAACTATAATTTTTCATATTAATGTGTAGTGGTTGCTCAGGGGATTATAATATACACCCTTATAACCTGCTTTGATTTAATACGGAACCACTTCACATAAAATATAAGAATCCTGAACCAGTACCATATGACTGCATTTACTGTTCCCCTCAGATTTGTGTTGTCCTTGTACTTATCTTACAGGTACGTACCTTATAAACCCACAAAACATTATTAACATTTTTAAACTAAATATTCCTTTGCCTTCGAAGAACTTAATAAGGAACAATTGACTTCCTTATCTGCTGATATACAGTTGATACTCCATTATTAATGGTAATGTTCTATTAAGTCTCTGTGAACACTGAGTAAGTGAATGTTAAACTGTTGTCCCTAGGGAGATACAGGGTTAGGTTCCTGCAGGACTCTGGTCAACAACTAATTAACAATGAGCCTTGTTTTATGTGTGTTTATGTTTAAAGACACCTTAGTAATATATAGAGCTGTAACTCGTGCCTGAATTAAGCTTACCTACACACATATTTTCTCATAAGGCACACATCACAGCCAACCGCACTTCAGTATTACATTTAGGGGACATTTTAAACAGCAAAATCCCAACCAAAGCACAGAAATGTGAAAACCATGGCACTAAATAAAATACAAAAAGGTCACTAGTTTACAGGATGAGTGCTGAAACAAGAAAGCAGCACGTCACTTCAAGTGGGAACAGTGCACATCAGGCAACTCAAAAGTTTCCCCACTCTGCACACGTCTATGAAGGACTGCAAAATAGTTACAAATATTCATTTTGGGTTACACATTTAGTGAATAGGTAAATTCACCAATACAGAATCCATGAATAATGAGGATTCACTGGATGTATCGTTTCTGGTATCCTTCATTCCTTACAGAACTTAACTGCGGTCTGGTTTTATTTACTTTCAGCCTGAAGAAGTTTCTTTAGCATTTCTTAAAATTCAGGTCTGCTGACAATACATTCTCTCAAATTTTGTTTCATTGGAATGTTTGTATTTTGCTTTCTCGTTTGAAGAACATTTTTACTTGATATAGAATTTTAGGTAGAGAGTTCCATTGTCCCTTCATCTCCATTGTTCCGAAAGAGAAGTTATTTATAAATACTACCATTGTTCCCCTGTATATAATATGTCATTTCTCTCTGGCTGCTTTGAAGACATTTTCTTTATCTTTGGTTTCCAGCAGTGTAACTATGATGACCTACTTATGGTTTTCTTTATATATATCCTGCTTAGGGTTCTCTGAGTTTCTTGGAAGTGTAGGTTAATGGTTTTCACCAAATTCTTGGAAGTTAATATTTACTTCTTTATATATTATTTCTGGTATTTTTCTCTCCTTTAGGGACTTCAATTACACATATATTAGAGTATTTTATATTGTTCTACGTTCTGAGAACTTCAGTTTTTTTCAGACTTTTGTTTTCTTTTAAGTTCTCAATGACTTTTTTTTTTAATGTATCTCATCTGTTGTTAAGCCCACCCCGTGAAATTTTCATTTCAAATGTTATATTTTAAAGTGCTAGATTTAATTTTCGTTCTTTTTTAAATACAGTTCCTCTTTCTCTGTTGGTATTCATCTTCTGTTCACTAATTAGAACCATCTTTTACTTTATGTCCTTGATCGTGTATTTAATTACTGCTCACAACTCCTTGTTTGTTAATTACAATGTTGAGTTATCATATGGTCTTAGTCTATTGACTGATTTTTCTCTTGACTGTGGACCACATTTGATTGTTCTTTCCATGTCCAGTGATTATTTTGTACTAGACATTGTGGATGCTGCATAAACTCTGGATTATTTTATCTTCCTTGGATGAGTTGCTTTTCGCTCTAGCAAGTGATCTAACTACTGGCTACTTAGCTTGAACTTGTGAATGTTCTGTTCTATCCTTTGTTAGGGTGGGTCAGTTTCAGTTTTTCTCTTAGAATGAATCCTTAGTCCTGGGAAATTGTCTTTACATGTAAGGCATGACCCTTCTTAGAAATCAACAGCCCAAGATGTTGATCAACACTTTATAACTTAAGATTCAGACTCTGAACTCTATCTCTCCTCAAGCAGGTCACAGCTGAAATCTCACCTCAAGTTTTTCAATTTTCCTGCTGTTGCTCTCTGCTGGGTGACTTGGCATCTCCCTTACGTATGCATAATTCAGATGCCAGTCAAGGATTTAAGGAGAGTTTACATGCAGATTTAGGGATTTCTCCTTCTGTAGATCCTCCTTTGGACCATTTTCCTCTCCTTAAATTTTCAGCTATTCTGGAAGCCCCAAATTCTTCCTTCTGACACCCCAAGATAAAAGGCTGCATATTTTTGTTTGAGTTCTAGGCAACCTACACTGAGCATACTGGGATAGTTCTCAGAGGAAAAGCTAAATAAACATAGTTGTCACCAATGAATTTTCTCTCATTCAAGCATTGAATCCATTCCAATTTCTGCTTGCTTTGATTGTTCTCCAGTGCCAAAAGAAAAGTTGTTCTTTGTTTCGTTTTGTTTATCACAATTGTATCATTGTTATCTGCATGAAGCTTAATCAGATATAAATTATTTCACAATTACTGGAATTGGAACTTTCATTTATTCTGTCTTTAACCCATTTATTCAATGAGATACTTCCAACCTATGATTTGAATCTGTCAGTGGTGGTATAGGCAGCCCCATGGGGAAATGAGAAAGTGGATATTTGGAGAGACCCTCTTGAGATGGCTGGAAAAGACATCTTCCTGGCAGAAAAGCAAACTGAGTAGAAAACATTTGGGGAGAGAACAAAGATTTTCTCTTGGTGAAGTGGGAAAAGGTTACACAGTGTGTAAGCAATTGTTCTCAGAGAGAGCAAAACGATTCCCTACAACTCTGAGATAACCAGTGAGTGCTGGTAAGGTTTAAGTTTGGTGAACTTTTATACCTGTGTTTGTTTACTCTGTTTTGTTTTGTTTTTGAGCAGCTTTGATATGGAGAAAATCAGGGTTTATAATAACAAAACCAGGCTTAGTTCAGTGATCTGGTTTTCTCAGAAAATCTTTATTCCTTTTGGTTTCCCATCTTTTCCATTTAAAATAATAATAATTTATTATGTATATATAATTTATTATATTAATTTTATAGATTAAATAAATGATATAGTTGAAGGTATACATATATGATATTATATATATGTATTATTTGGATAGATACATACTTTCCTTCCTTTCTTTCAGTACTTCTGCCAGAGCTGAAACCCATGGACTTATTGAATGTCTTATTCTCCATGTCTATATTCTATACAACATTGCTTCTGATGAAGGAAACTATTTTACAGCAAAATAAGTGTGCAATGGACTCATACCCATGGAATTTACTAGTCTTACCATGTATCACATTACACATAGGCAGCTGGTCAGAGAGACGGGAAATGGTTTCATTCAGAGTTGATTGTAGTACCAGTTGGGAGGAAGCATGCTGGAAACCTGATGTTGAATGTACCTTCAATAAGTGACCAACATACAGTGCTGTTTCTCATAGCCTGAATACCCAGGTCTGGGAATCAAAGGACGCGATAACCAACTCACAGATAATTGGCTTCCCATCCTTGCCATTTTAGGTTTAATTTTCCACAGGCGGAGTGCTTCCAACAGAGTGCACAGGTAGGGTAAATAGGAAGTTTAGCGTACCACCTGGTCATTTGGGGGCTGTTTATGCCATTAAACCAACAGGCAAATAAGGTTGTTCTTCTGCTGGCTGAAGTGATAGGTCTTGATTATTTAGGGTAAATTGGGTTGCTGCTACATAAGGCTGGCATTCCAGATCATACTTCAAACCTGAGATCCTCTGGAGAAGCCATTTTTTAGTTCTATGTTCAATAAGAAACCATACCAACCATATGAGGGCAGGGCCACCCAGTATTCAAACCCTTCACGAATGACGTTTCATATCACCACACAAGGTCAAGAACCCTGACCAGCTTGGGCCCTGATTGAAAACAAAGGGAGCATGAAATGGCAGTGGGAGAGGACAGTTATAAGTATCAACAGTGACTCGTTACAGAAATGGAACTGTTTTCCCACATGACCTCTGAATAATACATTCAAGAACAAAAGGATACTGATTTTGGTGAACTTCTAGCAACCTCTACCACACTGCGGCAGTGATCATTGGTCTTATTTTGATTAATGATCGTGTTAGAAGTGAATCGGGGCATGGTTTATTCCAAAATCAGAGTCCCTTGTCTTTAAATGTGTTTTGAAAAAAGTTGAAAATTAGGTTTTTACAAAATTTTCCAGCTAGAATGCAGATAGCCTGAAAATGAAGTGGCAGTGGAAGGGAGAGAGCGAAGTCAGGCCGCAGGTAACAAAACAGAGTAGATGCCGACTGTCAGTAAGCTTCAAAACATGATTTACTGAGTTGAAGTGTAGAGGAAAATGGAATTTGCTGATCCGGGGCCAGCCACTGATCCATCAAACCCACGCCCCTGGCTGTGGGGTTTTTTGCGGGGGAGGCAATTGTTATCTCCCCGTGAGAGGATCTTACTTCGTGTGAACAAAGACGACGCTAAGGCATGGCGTGCCATCCGTTTGCAGGAGCCTCTGGGCTGAGCTGCCGTGCTGAAAGCTACAGCCAGGCAGGAGTCACAGCTAAATCTCTGGGCCTGAAGTGGCGAACAGTGGCTTTTCCTTTCACTCTCTCTGAATGACCACCTTGAAGGCAAATCAACAGGAGTGACAGGGGAAGAGAGAGCCATGTGGCCGTGCTGTCTGCCAGCCAGAAGGGGGAATTCAATAGCTCTCTCTTCTCAACTGAGCCAGCTTTTCTGAAATCCACTGACATTTCTGCCTGTTAGAGAATGGGAACACACGCCTTTCATTCCTGAGTTGAGGGGTGGTGTTTTGTCTGCAGTGCCCTTGCTCTCCTGGCCTGATTGTTTGCTGAGTGAAAAAAAAAATTAAATCTCCATTCAAGGAGAGCCTGTTTGGGTCTGAAGAGCTGTTTAAAACCAGAGAGCTTTATCATATTAATGAGCGCTGCCGCGAAGATTAATACCAGGAAAAGGGATTCCCTAGAGAATTGAGGAGCCGAGCTGAGAATATTAGGATGTTATGATCTTCACACGATAGAAGATGACGGATAAAATGGCACATTACCCCCAGAGATAGGGACTTTTGTGTTAAATAGGCATGAAAATGAACACATATATATTTCACATAACTTGATAGATAATACAAACTCAGCTGTAATGCGCACACACTTATAACTAATTATCTGCCTAAGATCCGCTTTGTGGGAGACCCAATGCTGGCCTTCCCCGGACAATAGGAGTCAGAACTGGGAACGTAGGAATAAGAGAGGCAGAGGGGTAGACCAGCTCCAGGTGGTAGAGGGGTGCTTGCATCAAATGCTGGGACAAACACAAATTTCAGAGCCAGAAGCAGGGTTGAAGACAAAGCTACGATTCCAGGAGCTCGTAGGAGAGATGGGAGGCAATAGTGTTTTGGGGAGGATAGGTCAGTAGAAAGGGAGGCCCTGTCCAGGCTATAGGCATGCACAGCTTTGGGGCTGGGCTTGGTCACCTGGTAAGAGATGTGATGCATGGACCCATCTGGCTCAAAGGGCCAGAGGTGAGTGGATGGCTTGTCAGATTCATACAAATTTAGCTTCTTCTTTAAAAAAAAAAAAAACCTCTCTCTCTCTCTCCATGTATATATACATATATATATCTCAAAGTAGCTGAAAATGGGATGCGGTCAGTCTTCACAAGTGTAGACTGCAAGTTGATTGATATGGTTCAGTTAGTGGTTACTTTTATTTTTTACTTAATTAATTAATTAGTTTGTTTGTTTGTTTACTTACTTATTTTTGGCCATGCTCTGCAGCTTGCGGGATCTTAGTTCCCCAACCAGGGATCGAACCCTGCGCCTGGCAGTGAAAGCACGGAGTCCTAACCACTGGAACGCCAGGGAATTCCCTATTGGCTACTTTCAGAAAAACACATATTTGCAGTACTCACTCTCACACCAAGAGCAGAAAGTATGAAAGTTATATTGGGTCTGCTTGAAAGGCTTCGGGTCATTTACGATTTGTTTATTAAATATTAATGGGATTCTTGAGCCTTTAACTGTTGAGCTTTGTTTAGTTGGTTAACTGCCTTTCACCTTTGAGAAAAGGTCTTGGGTGAATAATGACACCAGGACCCATATTCTTGTGCCTCTGAACCTCAGGAAGACCCAGGCAATGGGAAAGCCAACTGAAGAAGCCTCAAAGACCAAGTTTGCTATTATTAGTAGATTATGGATTGAGAAAGGGATTTTTCAGAATCAAGGCACTGTGGTATCAGTGGAGGACGGAAAACACTGGACTTGAGGTAATTTGGCCACTTACTAGCTGTGTGGCTTTGGGGCAAGTTAGTGAACCTAGTTGAACACGAGCCCTGTACTGAGGAAGAAAGCAGTAACTGATCTGAAGGGCAGTTTGGGGAATGAAAAGAGATTTAAGGAGTTACGTCACACATATAACTCAGTCAGCACAACGCTCAGATGTAGTAAATTCGTACTAAATGGCAGTAGTGTGGCAGAATTGATTACCTTGAAACCTGGTAGCAGGGGATAGAGAAAGTAATTATGTCTCTATGGGTCCCACTGAGTTGAAGGGCCCTAGAAAAGAGAGTCAGGAAAGCCTGAGAACTGGCTTCAACAAGCCCACATTTTTGGAATTAGCATCCGTCTCTGCCCCAGTCAGAGAAAGATTGTGATCTATTCTGAGCTCCAAGAGCTGAGGGTGAGACGGGTGGGAAGGTGGAACAGAGGTGGCAAGACAGGTGGGCTCAGAGTGGCAGTAAGAAGCCAGATCTTGTGGTGGGAGTGGGTCGGGGGGTGTCCGAGTCTCAGACACTTCACCTCTGAGAAGCCAGAAGAAACATGCAACAGGGCACCATGCAGGAAGCTGATGCAGCAGCGTTATTACAGGGGAACATTCTGCCTCTGCTGGTGTCTGCTTGCGCTCTGCTGTTGCATGATGATGGCAAGAAGAAAGACCCTGGTAGACCAGAGTACAGGTGATGCTAGTGCGCCTGACCCTGTACTTTCATCATCCCAGTGGCTCCGGGGAAAGAGGTGGAGTCTTTTAGAGCCCAATTTGTTGGATAGAGACAGAAGCAATTCCTCAAGACTGCTGAATGAAAATGCTGACAGCTCAGAGATGGTACCTTGGCTGACCAGAGAGGAATGCATGCCTCCTCCCATTTTCTCCACCTGGACATATATCAAGAGTTAGACAGTTAGGGGGATCAAGTTGATCAGGGCTGGAAACCCTGTGTGACTGAGGTCTCCACTCACCACCCTCTCAGAGCAAACCTTAGAGGAACCAGCATTCTGGGACCCAGCTATATCCCACTCACAGCTAGGTTAGCAATCACTCATGGGTCAGTTAATAGAAGGAAATTGGAAAGGAGTCCTAGAAGCATTGATGGAGTTTAGGGGCACCTGATATCTTTTTTATTTTGAATCCTAAACTCGGGTTACTTTTGCCTATAAATGTTCTTCAAACCTGTATGTGGAGAGTTGATTTAATTTGCCCAAGGCAAATTTGTGTGCACGTATAATTCAGCTAATACTTCTAGAAAGGTAAACTTAAGTTTCTGATCTGGATAAATAATCATAAAACCTAGATTATTAAAATAATTAGGTATTGCCATTCTATTGCAAACTATTTAGGACTAAAACCTGAGTTCTATTTACTGAATCAGATGCTGGCATTTTGGTGCATTACGAATTTTCTGGGACACTTTCAGCTTTATGTAGCCTGTCTAATAAATACATTCACTTTTTAAGACAGCTTTATTGGTATATTATTGACATAAAATAAAGCACATATATTTAAATATAAGATTTTATAAGTTTTGATGCCCATTATCTCAAGCAAGGTAATAAACATATCCATCACTTCCAAAAGCTTCCCTGTGTTTCTTTGCTTCCTTACCTCCCTGCCTTCATGGCTTCCTCAGGTAACTGCTTATACACTTTCTGTCACTATAGATTAGTTTGCATTTTCTAGAGTTTTATATACATGAAATCACACAGTATGTACTGTTGTTTCTTCTCCCACCATTTACTCAGTATAGTTATTTTGAGATTCGTCCATGATGTTTCCTGTATCAGTAGTTCACTCTGTTTATTGCTGAGTAGTATTCCAGTATAAGGATATACCACCTCTGCATATCCATTCACCTGTGAATAGGCATTTGGATTGTTTCCAGTGTTGACCTATTACAAATAAATCTTCCAAGAATATTGACATGCAAGTCATTGAGAGGAAATATACTTTTATTTCACTTGGGTAAATATTTAGGGGTAAAATAGCTGGATCGTATGGCAAGTATGTGTTTGGCTTTTTAAAACACTGCCAAACTGTTTTCCAAAATAGTTGTACCATTTTACATTGCCATCAGCAGTGTGTAACAGTTCAACATCCTCATCAGCACTTGATATAGTCAGTATTTTTTATTTTAACCTCTTTCAAAGGTGTGTAGAGGTATCTTATCATGGTTTAATTTATAGTTCCCTAATGGCTAATGATACTTAACATGCTTTCCTATTTATGCATATTTTAATCTGTATATCTTAATAATACATATACTATTATATATATGATTGGCCAACATTTTCACCTAGTTCATGGCTTGCCTTTCATTCTCATTACAGTGTCTTTTGAGGGGGAAAAGATTTCAGTTTTTATGCAGTCAAATTTATCCATTCTTTCTTTTACAGATTATGCTTTTAGTGTCATATCTATGATATGGGGTATAAGATCAACACAGTTTTTCCTTATGTTTTCTTCTAGAAATTTTATAGCTTTAGGTTTTACATGATACACCTCTCCATTTATCTATTTCTTCTTTAAATTCCCTTAGCAATATTTTGTAGTTGTCAATGTACAATCCTTGTACACTTTGTCAGATGGACTCCTGAATATTTCATCTTTTGATGCTATTTTAAAGGGTATGTCAATTCCTGATTGTTTACATAGAAATACACTTTATTTTTGTATCTTGATCTTAGATCCTGAAACTTGGCACTTTTTAGTTCCAGTAGCATTTTTTGTGGGTTCCATTGTATTTTCTATGTAGATTATTATGTTGTCTGGTAATAAAGACAATTATTACTTCTTTCTTTTCAATCTGGTTGCATTTGAATTCTTTATTTTCTACCTGATTGCATAGATTACACAGAATGCCCAAATACAATGTTAAGTGGAAGCGATGATAGATGATATTCTTAACTGTTCCTCATCTTACAGAAAAAGCTTTCAGTCTTTTACCTGTAAATAAGGTGATAGCTGTCAGCTGTAGCTGACACCTTATTTTCATAGCTGCTCTTTATTTGATTGCAGAACTTCCTCTCTATCCTAGAATGCTGATCGTTTTGTTTACTTTAAATTTGGAATAGATGTTGGATTTTTTTTTTTTTTTGCGGTACGTGGGCCTCTCACTGCTGTGGCCTCTCCCGTTGCGGAGCACAGGCTCTGGACGCACAGGCTCAGCGGCCGTGGCTCACGGGCCCAGCCGCTCCACGGCATGTGGGATCCTCCCGGACCGGGGCACGAACCTGTGTCCCCTGCATCGGCAGGCAGACTCTCAACCACTGCACCACCAGGGAAGCCCCAGATGTTGGATTTTTAAAATAATTTTTCCATCTATTTAGATGCTTATATGGGTTTCCTTTCTTTTTTTGTTTCTTTGTTAATATGGTGAATTATATTGATTGCTTTACTAATGTTAAACCAAAATTGCACTACTGGGATAAAATTCACTTGATCATAATATTTTATTATTTTATTTTAAAATTTACTTTGCTAAAATCTTGTTTAGAATTTTTGCATCAGTGTTCATAAGGGATATTAGTATGTAGTTTTCTTTTCTTGGAATGTCTTTGTCTGGTTTTGAAGTAAGGATATTGCTACCCTCATAGACGGAATTGGGAAGTATTCTTTCCTCTTCAAATTTCTGGAAGAAAATTCTGAGTTAGTATTATTTCTTCCTTAAACATTTGCTATAATTCACCAGTGCCGCAATCTAGGCCTGGAGTTTTCTCTGTGGGAAGGTTTTAAGCTACAAATTCAACTTTATTTAATAGATACAGGACTCCTCAAGTTATCTATTTATTCTTGAATGAGCGTTGGTAGAATATATCTTTTGAAGAATGTGTTCTTTTCATCTAAATTGTTGAAATGATTGGCATATCCTTTTGTTATCTATAGAATCTAGAATGATATTACCTCTTTCATTATGGTATGAATAATTTGTCTTTCTGTCTTTTCTCTCTCTCTTTCCTTTCTTTCTCCCCCCTTCCCTCCTTCCTTGCTTGCTTCTTTCCTTTCCTCTCTCTCTCTTTTCCCTCTCTTTCTCTCTTTTCCCCCTCTCTCTCTCTTTCCCTCTCTCTCTTTCTCTCTCTCTCTTTCTCTTTCTTCCTGATTAGTCTGTCAAGAGGTTTATCAATTATATTGATCTTACAGAACCAGCTTTTGGTTCCATTGTTTTTCTGTCTGTTTTTTGCTTATTTGCTTTCAATTTTATCAATTTCCTCTTCCTCATCTGTAATGTCTCCTTTCTTTGACTCAATTTATGTTTAAGGCACAAATGTTTAAAAGCATTATGTCTTCTTAATGAATTGACCCCATTTATCATTATGAAATGATATTTATCCATGGTAATATTCTTTGCTCTGAAATCTACTTTGTAGACTAATGTAGATATGACAGCATCCTTTTGATTAGTTTTAATACAGTATATTATCTTTCCTTTCTGTTTGTGTCTTTATACTTAAAGTGAGTTTCTTGTAGGCAACTTATATTTGGGTCTTGCCTACCACTCCAAATCTAATAATCTTTGTCTTTTAATTGTGATGTTTATGCCATTTACATTTAATGTGATAATTGATAATTGGCTTAAATCCATTACCTTGCCATTTGTTTTCTATTTTTCCTCTCTTTTTTGTCTCCTTCTTCCTCTTTTTCTGCCTTCTCTTGCATTAACCGAGTGTTTTTTACGTTTCCTTTTTTAATCTTTCTTGTTACAAACATTCTTTTCAAGTATACACAGAATATTTACCAAGGTAGACCATATTCTGGACCATAAAGCAAGTTTCAGTAAATTTAAAAGGAGTCAAGTCATACAAAATATGTTAGTAGTGTTTGATTTCTAATTATATTGGTACTATAATTATATATTATACTACCATCTTATAGCATCAAAATCAGATCCTTATGGTCCATTCAATGAAGTTGACATCTATATGTGTGGCAGATGCTTAGGGCCCCTTTGGTCTTGACACAGAAATGAGAAGCTAACAGAAGGTGGAGGGGATTAGGAAGAGTTACTGAAGGGAGACATTAGAGGATATGGGTTTCTTTGATCTTGGATTTCTTTGATCCTCTGAAACACTGCTTCTGCAATGATTTTCTGCCAGTTAAGTATCAGGTGATTCAGATAGCTTCCAGGGAAGAATATAAAGGAGATTAGAATTATATGGAAAAGCCAAAGGAAACATTATTCAAGTCTATAAAATCCCCATGGATATGAAAAGGGTTACTGGGATTGCCCCACAGACCCCTGAAAACTAGAACTATTTCTGCATTCTGCCTGTCTTTTCAATGTAAATACCACAGGATAAAGGATTAGAACAAATGAGATGAGATTTAGTTTTACATTTCACTCAGTTCAAATTATAAGCTTTTTTGAATAAATGTATGGATGAAAAGTTGTCTGGCCAGGTAGATAGGATAGCACAGATCCAAAGTATAGAATTGTCTATGGAGTGACTGGTGAAATTAGGGGTGATTGATAACTGATTCAGAACTGGATTTCTATTGGTGTGACCTAATGAGACAGGTGTGATGTAAAAATAGACAATGCAGTTCTGGGTATGTTTTTGTAACTCATCAACGAACCTTTGTGGCCAGTTCACCTCTAGGGAAGGCAAATGTAATCTATGAAAATTTTTGATTTCAGTGATTAGATTTAGATTTGGTCATTTAGCAGAAGTTAGGAAATACAAATATTTCTTCTGGTAAGTTGATAATAGCATACACCTTGGCTTAAAACAGGCAACATTACGCAGTAACACAGTCATTAAGCACAAAGGCCTGCCTACTCCTTTCGCTGGTGCTTTCAGCTCTCCAACCCAGCTCTTAGGAGGTAGGAAACATGATAACAGGAATGCATCCACATTTTATGCAGCTGGCAGCACAACGACATTTTATACACATGCTACCAGTTTCCATTCAGTGGAGATCTAATCTCAGTATCTTTGGATTCTTTTCCATAGTTCATTACGTTCTAATCAGTTATGGCTCTTATGAAAAAGAACTCCTCTGAGACTCTCAGAGTAGAACAAATCCATAAATCAAACACAATGGAATTTTATTATTGTTTTCTTTTTGTTTTTCTCTCCTGTCTGCACATCTCCACTGGCTTGGAAAAGAGATGAGCTATAAAACATCTAGGCTAGTGCAAACCACCTGCTTGGGAACATTTTCAGCCAATATTATGGAGAAGCATTGGGACCAGAGAACTGTGCCCCATCCAATGCAATCTGTTATCTCAATTATTCTTAGAGAGAACTTCTCATAGATATTTTATCAACAACACCTTCGGCTACCCCGTAAATTCAGGCATCAGAGGCCAATTACATAAAGTAGATGTAAGAGATATGGAACACAGAATTTCTGAATCGGATACAACCTGTCTCCCCTCATTAACATCCCTATTTCTAGATGAAACTTATTGGCCTACAAAAACAAAAAAAGTGTTTCTGAGTAAATTAATTGTATAAACACAAGTCCCTGGAGAATGATTAAACTATTTAGGAGACAAACAACTCTTCAAGATTTGCAGAAGCACTGCTTCTTTAAAAAAAGAGTCATGCTTATCACAGATGTCTCATCTCTTCATTAAAGCAGATCCCCTAAGGATCTTTGCTAGCAATGTTTTGTTGACCCAATTCCAATGACTCTATGCATTTGAAAAAGAATTCCATTTATTTTGAAATATTCGGTAATCCATAATCCCAGAATAATGATTTTATTGAGTTGGTTTGACATTACAGCTTCAACTTTTACTGACAGCATCGAAGAAATAGCTTTATTATTATAAAATCCAAGATTTTCTTCAGAACACCTTCCACTTATTTCTCAGTGTCATAGAGATGATAAATTTACTTTAGAATTAATTGATGGCAAACATTTAGTTCTCCTGAAGGATTTATATCAAACTTCCTTGTGAACAGTGAAAGGTATATAAGGAGCATGTTTTCTTTTTGCTCTGGTCACAAGTGATTTGAGAACCAATTTCACAGCTAAACTTATGTTTAAATAGTCTCTCCAGGAGATTCCTGTGCATGGGAAAGTTTGAAAAAGCATTGCTCTGCATTATTTATGACAACATCTTTACTAGGGTATTTTCTTCACTCTTCTTAGGGGACAAAATTTGGCGATTCAAATCTGATGCTGTCACGCCACTATCTTTTAAAGCTACTTGTTATGGACTGAATGTGTCCCCTCATAATTCATATATTGAAGTCCTAACACTCTGTCCTTGGAGATTGGACCTCTAAGGAATTAATTGAGGTTAGATGAGGTCATAAGGGTGGAACCCTGATCCTATAGGATTAGTGTCACTTTAAGAAGAGACACTAGAGAACTCCCACCCCAACACCCCATCTCCTCCCTCTCTTTCTCTATTTCTTTCCCTTCCTGCACACAAAGAAGAGGTCATGTGACCACACAGTGAGATGGGTGGCTGCCTACAAGCTAAGAGAAGAGACCTCAGGATGAAACTTACCTTGCTGGCACTCTGGTACCTTGATCGTGGACATTTCAGCCTCCAGGACTGTGAAAAATAAATTTCTGTTGTGTAAGCCACTCAGTCTGTGGTATTTTGTTATGGCAGCCCAAGCAAACTAATGCACTACAGTACTTTAAATCCATTTCATGCTGGACAGTAACAAGTTAAAAGAGTTAGAATATGAGGATTTTATTTTTAGTTCAATTATTGTCTTATCATTTAACCTTAAATTCGCTTTTCCACTTCATTCACCTCAGTGATTTGCAAGATATCTGAATTAGACAATAAGTTTAATGAGCTTTATTTCTTTTGTGTGTATAGATTCTTCAGGGTTGGAAGAGAGCTTAATAATCATCCAGGAAAAACATTTCATTTTATAAATGAGAAAACTCAAGTCTAGAGAGCTAATTGATCATAGGAACGAGAGCAAAGCCCATATCCCTGGACACTCAATCCTGTTGATCGTTTCCTGATGCCAACACATGGCACCAGCTCCACGTTCTTGATTGCCTACAAGCTAGCTGGTTAGAAGACAGCTATATTCAATCCCATTCCATTATTCAGTGTGACTTGTCTTACGCGGAACCCTAGCCACAATGTAATTACACTGTGATTTACATTTTAAAAAGGAAGTCCAACAGACCTGAGTTCACATTTGGCGTTGTCCCATGTGACCAGGGCAGGTGCCCAGCTTTTATGAAGTTCAGATTCTTGTCTGTAATAGAGAGGAAGCAATACCTGTGTCATGAGTTGCTTGTGGGAATTCAGTGGACCATTCTCATGAAGCACCCAGCATAGAGTCTGGGGTGTTCCATAGATGTTGGTTGTCTGGACCACGTATTTTCTTTTCCTATACAATCAACTATTAGCAAGGGGTAAACTTTTACTTGAGTTCCTGTCTGGTCACTTTCTTTCCTATCAGTATGGTTTTAAAGAGCGTTACCTGACTGGCCTTGGAAGAAGTAAAAGAAGGACAGAGAATCTGAGATAGACCTGCTAGTGACTGCAGCAGTCGAGATTGGAAATCAGGGGGTAATTGCCAGGAGCAGGAAGGAGGGGAATTAAAACTCAGATTGGGAAGTCCCTGTATGAGATGAACTCATAAGCAATCTGAAGGTCAGTCACTTACATGGAAAAAGAACAGTTGCAGGAAAATGAATTTCTCCTGTGTGATGGGGCTCTGGATGTGATTTATGAGGGAGCTCCAACCGAGGATTATTTGATAAGCTGACTGCATGGTGCCTTGGACCTTTGATGAGGCAATTGCATAAAGGCCTGTGATGCGAACATGCCATGAGACAGAAGTTAAATGTAAAGCACAAGAGCAGCTGCTGCTTTTTTATTAATTTACAAAAGTTCAAGTCGTGTGCAAGTTCTCAGATTTGGTTCGAAGCAAATAAATCTGTTATCTTGAGGTGAGTTGCAATTTCCCAGGAGAGAATGTAACTCTTGAATTAATATTTTTTCATATGCTAGAAAGATATTTTTTCATTTAAATTTTGATCAAAATACTAGATGCATATGTTTTTAAAAAATCAAATAGTTCAAAAGTTATTTAACAAAAAAGGAACAGGCTTCACCTTCTGATCCCCAGTTCCTAACCAGAGAGGCTACAACTTTTTCAGTCCTCCTTTTATTGTTTCTCTTCCAGATAATATGTTTATAGTAATACATCTATATGGAATCTAAGAAAAAAAATGTCATGAAGAACATAGGGGTAAGATGGGAATAAAGACACAGACGTACTAGAGAATGGACTTGAGGACATGGGGAGGGGGAAGGGTAAGCTGGGACAAAGTGAGAGAGTGGCATGGACATATATACACTACCAAACGTAAAATAGATAGCTAGTGGGAAGCAGCCGCATAGCACAGGGAGATCAGCTTAGTGCTTTGTGACCACCTAGAGGGGTGGGATAGGGAGGGTGGGAGGGAGGGAGATGCAAGAGGGAAGAGATAGGGGGACATATGTATATGTACAACTGATTCACTTTGTTATAAAGCAGAAACTAACACACCATTGTAAAGCAATTATACTCCAATAAAGATGTAAAAAAAAAATAGGTCATAACTTACCAGTTGTAAAGCATATATGCTGACTTGCTAATATAAAAGAGGAAAATCTTGGTCACTTTTTCTTCCCTCTCCCTTCCAGGGTCACTGTACATAGAATGCAGCAGGAACTCCATAAGTCCTAATTTTTGATAATTATAGTTTGTGTTTTTATCTTGGTTCTGCTTATAATTTTAAATGATATATTTAAACCTCTATTTCTTCTTGCATCAACATTAGCAGATGACTGAATTTATACCGTCAAAGTTGGGCCCTTTAGCAATCACATCCTTTTCTGTATTTCCTCTCCATCTTGCCCTCCATACTCCAATTTCTATAACCTAAAACATCACTTTCATATGGTGAAGATCAAGAACTCAATCATGGTGTTCGCAAACCAAAGTGAGGGCTTCTTTACTTTTTTCTATAGGTTAATTCTAAAACTTGGAGTTTTGTAAATTAATATATTATGTGTGTACACACACATAATATATTATATATATTATTATGTTACTATATATTATATATATATATACACATATGTCCTATCCTATCACGACTATGTACCATTTTCAGCCTGCAGAGCCCTATAGTATACTAAGGTTTTGTTTCCTTCTTGGGAATAATGCCACTAAAGAGAAAAGATTCCTTGAATGTAGATTAACTAGGTTTCTCTCTCTCTCTCTTTCCTGATGACTCTATTAATGGCTCAGAAACACTCGCATTTTATTCTGCCTCATATTTGGGTCCTGAGTTTCTTCCCCCGACTTGGAGTTCCTTCCTTCCTTCTTTCTTTCCTTCCTTCCTTTTTTCCTTCCTTTCTTCTTCCTGGTGATAAAACAATAATATGTCTTGGGGCTTCCCTGGTGGCGCAGTGGTGGAGAGTCCGCCTGCCGATGCAGGGGACACGGGTTCGTGCCCCGGTCCGGGAGGATCCCACATGCCGCGGAGCGGCTGGGCCCGTGAGCCATGGCCGCTGAGCCTGCGCTTCCGGAGCCTGTGCTCCGCAACGGGAGAGGCCACAACAGTGAGAGGCCCGCGTACTGCAAAAAAAATAATAAATTAAAAAATAATAATAATAATAATATGTCTTTACCATACCCTCAGGCTTGTCCAGTCCATCAACAATTCCATCTATTAGAGCATCTAGTTCCTCTACTGGAAACTTGCTTCCTTGGATCCCTTCAAACTCCCTTTCCAATATTCCAGCTGCCTCCTGGCTTCCATCTTGGAACTTCTGTTTTTTCTACCCTACAAAGAAAAGCATGGAGGGAAGAGTTAAATGGCATATCTGTTCCAAGGACAAGTAAATGCTCAACTAAGTTCTTTGCTCTGTTCTTCCTCTCACTGCCTACTTTTATTCTTCCAGACCTCTAGTATAGAGTCTGTCCTGGGTTATTCTCAGAAGGCCAGCTTCTCCACCACTGTATCCCTTCCTTAGCGTATTGTGAGCTGAGGCTTTCTCGGTTTTATCCATCAATGTACCTCTTATCTGACTTTCATCTACTCATAATGTATTGAGACCTCTCAGCCTCTAACGATAGCGTTCCACTCACACGCCCCTTGCCTCAGTTTCATGGGGATTCTTCTTTATATTTTATTTGGATTTCTCTGGTGTCTCATGGGCAGAGTTGGTGGCAGTCAGTTTGTCTCCCTGATGGGGAGAAAACAGAAGCTAGTAACAGGTGTTGAGTAGAGATTAATGAGCTTGTCAGGTGAGGAGCTGGTCAGGTCCTGCTTATTTTGTTGATTCCAGACTCTTTTTACCATTCTGTCTTGTCCCCAGCCTTCATCTGGCCACTTTTCTAATCACTTGTTCATGGAGCACACAGAACGTGAAGTGAGCAAACGTTGGGGGAATTCCTCTTGCCACGATTGCTATGATTATTTTTTTTATTTTATTGGGGTATAATTGTTTTACAATGTTGTGTTAGTTTCTACTGTACAGCGAATGGAGTTCCCTGCGCTATACAGCAGGTTCTTATTAGTTATCTATTTTATACATATTGGTGTATGTATGTCCACGATTGTTGTTATTTTGTTCTATCGTCAAAGTTAACATTCCACTGACAACGGGAAACTGGTGATTAATAAAAATCATGCCTGTCTCCTGAAAGTACAAACATTTGTATTAATTAAAACAGTCACTTGGAGACACTTGAAGAAGTGGGCAAGTGTGTTGCTTTGCATGGCAATGAGTAGAGCATGGGTTTTTAAATAGTTGTTCAACAAGAAATATAAATGTGTATGAAGACTGTCCTTTTTTGTTGGGTGGGGTGGGGAGGGGTGGGCGAGTTGCCAGGGCTGCTTTTGGTGCAGAATTCTGAGAATCAAAGTGGAGATTCACCTGTGGTGGAGACACCAAGAGAACCAGAAGGTATACATGGTGGGAAATACAGTCATCTTGGGGGCCAGTTTGTGTGGCTCCCTTACACGGGCATGTTATGAAAATAAAAGGGGTCAGTGTAGAGTAGTAAGTCCCAGGGTCCTGGAGTCACTGACTATTTTCTTCTTTGGTGCCTCCCTGCCTCTACTGTGCCTAGGACTCCAAGGAGGGAAGCATCTTACAGTGAACAGAGTTCAGGCTTTGGACTCTAGACCTTCAATGTCTTCATTAGCTGTTTCATCTTGGGCGACTTTCATAAGTTCTCTGTTCTGTCGTCCCTCATCTGTGAAACAGGAAGTGAGGATAAAATGATGAGGGAGGAGGGAAAGTGATCACATTAAAAATGGCCACTAACACTCAATGAGTGTTTTAGGGTGGGAAACAGAAAAATAGAAGAAAAAGCATGGTCTAGATCCAAAAATCACTCAGAAAAAACTCTACACCTCATCTTTTAAGTTTCCTAGGATGATGAGTGATACCTGGGACTGGATTGGCTCTGGACACTGGATCTGAACTTTGCTCTCTAGAGAACTGTTCTAGAGCTATTAGCTTGGGGAGGTCTTGGTTAGTTGTTCCTTCAGAACAGCAGGGTTACATCTTTTTGACCTTTCAGGTCTCTCTCCCTCACGTGGCTGGGGGTAGTGTGAGGTGAGTGAGATGTGCAGAGGGTAAAATATAAGGAGGGGCTTACGTCTCAAGGTGACACCTAGTCCAGGACCAGTGTCACCCAGCTAGGACGCCCAAATCCCTCCTGTCCTCAGCACACACAGGTCTGTGTTCTTGTCATTTGTATGAGCTTCCGCTCGTAACAAAAGGAAGGACCTTTGCACAAATAGGTCCTAGTGTCTAACAAGGACGGAGCTCTTTCTATTTATTTGAAGCTTTTAAACAACTTAAAAACAAGTTTCTGGGACTTCCCTGGAGGTCCAGTTGTTAAGGCTCCACGCTTCCAATGCCGGGGGCCCAGGTAGAATTCCTGGTCGGGGAGCTAAGATCCCACGTGCCGCGTGGCACGGCCAAAAACAAAAACAAAACACCAGATTTCAGGTTCAACATTGACTCATGCTGTGATGACTTTGGGCAAGTTGCTTAACTCTTCTGTGCCTTGGTTGGGGATAGAATGGGGCTAACAGGGCTGTGGTGAGGCTTGCATGAGTGAATGGCTGTGGCGTGTTTAGCATCGTGCCTGGCACTCCAAAAACGCTCAGAGTGGCAGCTGCCTAATAAAGGCAGCTAACAATTCAAGCTCCTTCTAGAGAATTAGATTTCCAACCCTGACCCTTAAGATCGCTGGGTGATTCCCTATAATATTATAGAAAATTCCACTTCAAGGTAGGAAGGAGCTGACTGTTATTGTCCACGTGCTATGTGACTGGGGATATCTAGAGGCTTTGCCTGTGCCCACTTCTTTCCTCCCATAAGAGGTAAGACTGATTTTTCTAAGGAGGAGCCCAGATGTTGAGAAGTTAATCAAACCCTCCAGACCTCATTTTACAGAACGGGAGGCACCAAAAGGCAAAGGAGCCACCCTAGGTATGTGTGCCCGCCCGCGCATGTGGTCTTGCTGGTCACACCAATTTCCTGAGTCACATTTTGGAAAATGGATCTATTGAAAGAGTTTGGGTAGGGGGGATGCCCCTTGGAGGAATGAGGGAGAATAGTTCCCAACTTCACCATTAAATGACATCCCTTGTTGCCAACTGCTACCGTCCAGGACAGATGGCCTGCCTTTCCTATAGGACCCAGGCAAGGTCTCCAGCCCAAGCAAAAATTTAGACACTTGTAGGCACAACTCTGTGTGTGTGTGTGTGTGTGTGTGTGTGTGTGTGTGTGTGTTGGGGGGAGAGAGAGAGAGAGAGAGAGGGAGGGAGAGGGAGAGAGAGGGAGAGGGAGAGAGGGGGAGAGGGAGAGAGAGAGAGAGAGGGAGGGAGGGAGAGAGAGAGAGGGAGAGAGGGGGAGAAGGAGAGAGAGAGAGGGAGGGAGAGAGAGAGGGAGAGAGAGAGAGAGGGAGAGAGGGGGAGAGGGAGAGAGAGAGAGATGGAGGGAGAGAGAGAGAGAGGGGGAGAGGGAGAGAGAGAGAGGGGGAGAGAGAGAGGGAGGGAGAGAGAGAGAGGGAGGGAGAGAGAGAGAGAGGGAGGGAGGGAGAGAGGGAGAGAGAGAGAGAGAGGGAGGGAGGGAGAGAGGGAGAGAGAGAGAGAGAGAGAGAGAGAGAGAGAGGGAGGGAGGGAGAGGTAGGTAAGTCGTTAAAGAAGTGGCTCAACTAAATAAAGGATCTCATTTTGTGCGTTATTTTTATTCCTCAAATGTCTGCCTTTCCTCTCCCGCCTCGAGGTTCCTACTGAAATCTGACAATCAGAGTTGAACTTCTCTGTCAGCTTCCATTAGGCAAATCAAGCAGGAAAAAAGAGAGCGGGAGTCTGGCCTTGGCAGGGAGCTGATTCAGCAGTGCTAATCTGCTGGGGCTGGTGGGGGCCAGCTACCGAAGAGTTTAATTAGTCGGCGAGGTGCTGTCTCCGCCCCTGGCCTCTCCTTCCTCTTCCCTCCACCCTCCAGCCTCTGAGATGAATCTCTTTCCCTGCCTTCTCTGCCTCTAATTTCTGGGAATGTAGCTGGAGCAGCACATAGCCGGGGGTGTCCTTCAAGGGCGTTTCCTCCAGGGGAGTGGATGCGCTTGCATTGGCGGTCTCCCTCCCTCCAGCTCTTGGCTCACCTACTGTGAGCAGAGTTGACCCCTCCTGGAAAAACGAGGCTGCAGTGGGGCTAAAGCCACCGCAGTTTCTTTCCCAGGGGACTAAAAAGCACCCCATCTCCCTCTCTGATCCTGCCTTCACCTTGCCTCCTATATTGGTCATGCAATCATTCATTCAAAAAAAAATTACTGTGTCCATACTGGGTGAAGCATTCTGGCTGAGGTGGGGGTAGGATTCAGAGATGAGGTCTCTTCCCTCAAGGAGCGTAGGATCTAGAAGGGGATGCTGAATGGAAAGAGGGGAGAGGAACAGGAGACAGGTGGTCGTGGTCTAGAAAAGTTAATTGGGGCCAATGGACCACAGCCAGCCAAAGGACAAGATGGAAAATAATATGTGAAATGAGGTTAAGAGATCTGGGAGCTCTGGGAGTTTAGAGGAGGATGACCCACTTCTAGAAAAGAACACTTCAGGAAGTGTCCTTGGAACTGGGTTTTCAAGGTTGAGTAAGATGTAATCAGGTAGAGAGGGGCAGCGGCTGATCCCCCATGGGAAGCTGGTAACATCGCGGAGCATCTCACACTCCATCTTGGAGGTCACTAAAGTTCTTCAGCTATAACTGCTCCCCTGAGCTCTGCCCCACCTCCTAGCCTCAGCCACTCCTGCCTCTTCAACTGCTCCAGCGTCACAGCTGGACACAGCCATGGTGCCCCTTCTCCCATCCCCATCCTTGCCAACGTTAGGTCACCGCGTTGATGTCACTTCTGCAGGCTTCTTGCAGCTCCTCCATGCCAGTTATCCACACTGAGGCTGGGCATGGTCCTCTCCACAGCTGTGATGCTGTGATGCTGTGATGCACATCTTCTTTCCATTCTCTTCATTCGGTGGCTCAGTTTCTTACAGCACCGTGAGTTTCCTAGAATCTTACAGTCACTGTCTTTAGGATTTTGGATCAGTTCTCCTAAGATGAGGTTCAAAGATGGTAAGAGCTACACCAGCCTGAAAAACGCTTCTGTTTGCTACCAAAAAGCCGTCATCTCGGGTCTGCATCCCACGCTGGCATCTCTATGATGTGGTCTGGGGGAGGAGGCTCGGGGAGGCGCTCTGCTTTCCAATCGTGTTTGAATAATCTCAGCCTCGAGTGGTCATAGACCCAAGGACTCCTATCAGTCTCTACCCACCAAGCCTATAAAATCTTCAGGCAAACTGTGCCATTGGTGGGCGGTTGCTTTGTCAGGGACTACCAGTTCTTGTGATATGTCCTGCTCAGGGCTACTATCTCTCTATTTAATTGAATCAAACTAAGCTGGGGGGTGACCAGGATTCATTGGAGACCTAGCCACAGAGGCTGGGTTCTCTCACTTCTCATATGCCTTCTGGAAATGCACCCAAACGTGCGCGCGCACACACACACACGTGCACACACACATACACAAGACAAGGCTGCTGCTTCTTCCTCATGGCAACTTTCAACTTTTCAAAGGCGACAATCATTTGTTTCTAGTTCCATCTCATCAATTCCAGGCTACACATTCCAATTTCTGCTGGGTGAAACCATGCATCGATGCACACAGGTGGAAAGGTGAGCCCCCCCCGCCCCGCACCTCTTGTCTCTTCCAAATCCCTTCCCTACACACCATGCTACTGCTTATTCTCTGGGGTGTTCAATCCCTTTCTCCAAACAACTGTGGATATTAACCTAGCTCTGCAGGTCTTATGATATATTTTTAAGCATAAACGAGATAAGATGTGATAAGGCGTTCAAAAAGCACAAAACACTAACAAATATGAAAGATCAACGTCATCATTAAAAACTTGGCAGTCTTCAGGGTAGAGATGGTTATTCCAAGACAATACTGTTTCAAGGTACCTGGATGGCGCCTCCTAGAGGATTCTGACCTTGAATTAACGTCACTAACGATGCAGAGGAAAGAGCAGGGTCTTGATGCAACCCCAGCTATGGAACCAGCAAGCTGCCAGCCTCAACGCCCCTGTCTGTAAACTGGGAACAAGTGGAGCATCTTGCGGTGTGTTCGTGATGGACTGCAAGAAAAAAACAGGTGAACCTGCCTGGTCAGAGCAGTTGAGCAGCTGCCAGGCTTCAATGGAGAATGAGTTCCATTCATAGCAACCCAACGATGAAAGGAGGGAAAGAATGAGACTCCAAATAAAGCCCTGCCTGTATCCTGAGAATAATCCCTGAACTTGGGGCACTCATTAGACAAGCCAGGGTCTGTTTGGTCTTTCATCTCCAATAAAAGTCTGAGACACAGGGATATCATTATCATGTGTAGCTCATCAGAAGTCAATTCCGGATTTGCAGGTAAATAGAATAGATCTCAGTGAGGGTCCCTCGGAGGAGCAGGCCCCAGCAGCACAGACAGCATACACGAGGTGGTGGAGGTGGGTCGTTCGTCCGAGAGGGCAGCCTCGGCAGCCTGTGACTGGGCAGAGTGGGACATTTCCATTTTCTTTCTCTGCATGAATCCGGATTTTGGCTGCCCTGGGCAAGCATGCCGAGGGAGACAGAGGACAGGGATGGGCGGCAGCACAGCAGTGTGCTAGCAAGAGCCGGGGACATTTTTACCCTGCCATCCCCTCATCCACTCTGGCTACACAAAATGAGTGTGAATTATGGGGGCCCGCTGAGCTTTTGATTTCCCTAGGCTGCCATCCCAGCAGCCACTTTCCTGGAAATTAAGTGCATGTTTTATCTGCTTGCAGAGGGAATAACAGTTACATGTTTGCCTGTCACTCTGCCACCAGCGGTCCATCACAGCCCCTCCTCCCTCCCCAATTCTGAAGTAGCCCTTTCAAAGGACACACGCATCCCTCCCCTGGAGGCTGGCTGGGATCTGGAAGTCTTCCAATTAGAGATGCTGCGTCTTTCAAAGGACAGGACTTAGGTGGAAGAAAGCAGTTAGGGAGAAGGTTTTTTGTCCGTTTCATTTATGTGAGTTATTGTTTCCTTTTTCTCTCTTCTCTTCTCTCCTTCCTCTTTTCCCCTCTTTTTTCCTCTCTCCTTCCCTCCCTTTCTTTCTTTTCTGATGGGAAGTTTAAAAAAAGGCTACTTTTTTTCTTTCTGCCAGCAAGGTGAGCTTTTTAAAGTGGCTTTTCCGGAACTTAAGCATTCAGGTAGATCACGCGGGGGTCTTGATGAAATGCAGATTATGATTCGGTATGTCTGGGGTCTGACCTCAGATTCTGTAGTTCTTACGAGCACTCAGGTGATTCTGATCCTGCCTGAACCACACCTGGAGTGGCAAGAGTCTAATCACCCATATGTCATGGTATTTCCCCAATCGAAAACCCAGGGTAACTCCCTGTTGCCTATTGAATGAAATCTAGACTCCAGAAAGCATGAAAGGCCTTTCAGCTTCTGGTCATTCACGCATTCATTTATTCAGTTAGTCAGCAACATTTATTAAGTGGCTGCTAAAGGCTGAAGCCCAATATTCCTTTCCAGCCCCATCTCCCACCACTCCCAACCATGGCTTCCACATCCTGCCCATCTTCACCTCCCAAACGTCACGACTTCCCACCTCTGTGTCTTTACCTCAGGCTCTGCTTTCAAGCCCTTTCCCCTCTGTTCTGTTTTTCAAATTGCTCCTGACCCTTCAAGATGCCCTTTAAATGTTGGCTCTGCTGCGAAGTCTTCCCTGAAATCCTCCAAATACTTCGTTATCTCAAGGAATCATGTACAAAATCCTGGCACAGCACTTGTCACCTTGTAAGGCAATGCTGGGGTTTTGTATCTGTAACCTCCATTAAACTGGGATTTTCTTAAGAGCAGGGTAGCATTTTCCTTTCCTTCTGTCTGCCCCTAGCACCAGCCAGAAACAGTCAGATGCTCCGTAAGGGTTTGATAAATGAACGAATGAATATTAGGAAAGAAGAAGTACCAACTCCCTTCTCGTCCTCTGGTGGAAACACACATACCTAATAAGAAGAAGGCTTAGAGGAAAGAACAGAAATGTATAAATTGTTCTCAAAGTTTTATAAAATAAACTTGTATTTTTGAAAAGTTCTAGATTTACAGAAAAGTCGTACAGATAGTAGTACAGAGAGTTCTCATATATTTCACACCCAGTTTCCCCTATAATTAATATCTTACATTAGTAAGGTATATTTGTCACAATTAATGAACCACTATTGCTACATTATGATTAATGACATTCCACACTTCACTGCGATTTCCTTTGTTTTTACCTAATGCCCTTTTTCTGTTCCGGGATCCCATTGTAATAATCAACCTTGATAGTCTGTAATTGGTGATTTGACATCTTGAAATCATGGGCCAAAGCCGTTGACGTTCCTACCACCCCTGTGGTTTTGCAGCCTACAGAAATCATATTACTGACCTTCCAACACAAACTCCAACATCTGTGTTTGCTTCCTGCTCAGTAGGGGACATCCCCACCCGACAAGTCCCCACCACTTCTTTATGTAGTAGTAAGGACTCTGGTCTCCACTTTCCTCTCATTCCTTCTGCTTCCTGAATGACCCTGGTGCTTCCTCGTGTGGTCCTGTATGACGGGCGTGCCCCCTCCTCTTGAGAATCGTGAGGCATAAACTCTTCTTCCAAAGCAGCTGTCTCCATGTCTGTCATCTTACCACACCTGATTAAAACAAATCCCAGGTACATTTCAAAACAATCGGTGCGGCGAGCCAGGTGGCTCAGTGACCGATAGTGATGACTTGCCTCTAAACTGCTCTTGGCTTACAAACTGAATTCGTAGAATGGCTGGCACCGGCTGTAAGGGCACCGTGGGCGATTGACATTTTGCATTTTAGCCACCACTGCCTTTTGCTGCGTCTGCTGAATTCTACTTTGGTTTGCCCCATTGAATTTTTTTTATTTTTTTGCGGTACGCGGGCCTCGCACTGTTGTGGCCTCTCCCGTTGCGGAGCACAGGCTCCGGACGCGCAGGCTCAGCGGCCATGGCTCACGGGCCCAGCCGCTCCGCGGCATGTGGGATCCTCCCGGACCGGGGCACGAACCCGCGTCCCCTGCACCGGCAGGCGGACTCCCAACCACTGCGCCACCAGGGAAGCCCGCCCCGTTGAAGTTTTGTAGGACCTGAAGGGAGAAATCCCAAGGCTCCTGCGTAGCTTAGGGTAGCTGTGGGCTGGGCACCTTTCCCAGCTGGCACTCGTAAGATGCTTAAGATGTGTGTAGTGTCTGGGCAAAGGTGGCCGGGGTGACTTAGGGTAATTGGGTAGCTGATAAGACAAAGGCACCTCTCAAGGGAGTGGGAAAGGCTTTCTCAAGGTGTTGGGGGTGGATCCGATCCATAGACCGAGCAACACAGGGAGGCCAGGCCTACCCGCAGGATCGCTGTAGACTGGGCATTGTGTCCACTCTTTTTCAAATTACTTAGGTGAAACCCCCCCACCCCAACTTTATCAAGGGTGTTTCACACATTTGTAATTCAGTTCACTTTTTTCATCACATTCCACATTCTATCCTAGGATCCCCTGACCCCCTAAATGATTCTTTTTACTTGCATACATTATGGTTCACTCTGTGTTGTAAAGTTCTATGAGTTTTAACAAATATATAGTGAGTGTCATGCATGAACCATTATAGTTTCATGCAGATGAAAAATTCCATGTGTTTCATCTGTTCAGCCCTCCTTCCTTCCCCTGTGCCCCTAGCAACCGCTGATCCGTTGACAAGCCATAGTTCTTCCATTTCTAGAATGTCATGTAAATGGACTCCTACAGTATGTAGCCTTTTCCGACTGGCTTCTTTTACCTAACAGTGTGCATTTAAGATGAGTTCCTGTCTTTTTGTGGCTTGCTAGCTCACTCCTTTTTATTGCTGAATAATATTTTATTGTATTGACGGGTCACTGTTCGTTTATCCACTCACCTATTGAAGGACATCTTAACTGCCTCCAGTTTTCAGGGATTAGGAATAAACCTGCTATGAACATTTGCGTGCAGGTTTTTGTGTGGACATGTGTGTGCAGATTAGTTGTGTAACAAATTTAATTTTTACCAATAAGCATTTAGTGAGGGGTAAATATTTAAACAGTTTGCTCAAAGCTGCTTGCATGGCCTATGATTCTGGGTATGTAAAGAGAGTTCCAAATCACTCTTTCACTCTTGTGTTACCCCAAGAGTAGAATAATAGATCTAATAGTTATCCAAGGAAGGAGAAATAAGTTATATAAATCATGTGAGAGGATTTGGTCTTGAATGCCCAGGGGGACACAATAGTTTAATTCATGAGTTACCTGGTTATTTTGAAATTAGCTATTTAGGAAGCAGATCTGGGGGGGGGAGTTGTTGAAATCTAGTAATTGATTCTTAAAATCAATTGTTCCTATAAACACAAACTGGTTTGGAAATTGGCAGCTGACATCATTTATTGTCAAGTAATATGGCTCTTCTCTACCGAACTAATTTCCCCTGCAGCCAGTCTGTCTCCTCCATGTCTTATGAATGCATTCCTTTCTTCCAACCATTTATCAACCTGTTATACCCACTCCAGGGCCTTCTCCTCTCCCCTTACTAATCCGACGCTGACTAAATCCTTCAGGATTTGGTTCCATCCTACCTTCTGTCATTAAATCATCTTAAATTGTTTTATTCTCAATGTCGCCTTCTTTTTAATTACATACCACACAGGTTGGCCCTTCTGTTAAATAATTGATGAATTAATTAAACATGTATTCAGAATCCACTATATTCCAGACTTTTTGCTTAGTCTTAGGTGACAGAGAATGTTTTCATAAATGACCTGTATTCACTTTTACTTTTCACTTCTGTATCTTGCATTTTAGTTTTCTTTTGCAATGAAATGAAGTGATTTCCACGGGTAGGAATATCTTTTTCTCCTGCATTTTCAAAAATACCCACAATGGAGATGTGTGCATTATAATAATGGCTAACATTTATTGAGTGTTTACTAAATGTTGGCACTGTTAAAAGCTTTACATATATCCATACTTGTCTTCATAGCCTCTCAACATGCTTACCATATAATTGTCTCCATTTTACAGGCTAAGAGCCTGGGTCAGAGAACGTTAAGTAGTTTGTCCCAAATTATACAGCGCTTAAGTGGCATAACCAGGATTTGAGCTCAAGCAGCCTGACACAGAACACTTGGTCGCTCCCATTTCCATTCCCCAGCTGCACATACACAGCTATCTTAATCACTATGCCCTACAGTCTCTGGCCAAAACGATGCTCAACACTAGATGATTTTGCAGTTTGTCATTCTTCATGGAATCAGTCATGTGCAAACCCCACTGTGACTTGTACACAGAAACCCATAAAAAAATAACATACTCAAGAAAATGAGAAAAGAAGCCACGGACTGGGAGAAAATGTTTGCAAAAGCCACATCTGATAAAGGACTGGTACCCCGAATATTACAAAGAACCCTTAAAACTCAACAATAAGGAAACAACCTGATTAAGAAATGGGCCCCAAACCTTATTAGACACCTCACCAAGGAAGATACACAGATGGCAGATACAGACACACCTCATTTTATTGTACTTCACTTTATTGTGCTGTACAGATGTTGTATTTCTTAGAAACTGAAGGTTTGTGGCAACTTTGTGTCGAGCAAGCCTACCATTTTCCCAGCAGCATTTGCTCACTTTGTGTCTCTGTGTCACATTTTGGTAATTCACACAATATTTCAAATTTTTTCGTTATTATTATATTTGTATGGTGAGCTGTGATCCGTCATCTTCGATGCTACTGTTGTAATTGTTTTGGGATGCCATGAACTGCATGCAAGTAAGATGGCTAACTTAATGGATAAATGTTGCGTGTGTTCTGACTGCCCTATCCACTGACCAGCCGTCTACCCATCTCTCTCCCTCTTTTCAGGCCTATCTATTCTCTGAGTTGCAACGGTATTGAAATTAGGCTAATTCATAACCCTACAATGACCTCTAAAATGTACGGGTGAAAGGAATCATCACATGTCTCTCACTTTAAATCTCAAGCTAGAAATGATTAAGTTTAGTGAGGGAGACATGTAGCAAACCAATATAGGCTGAAAGCTGGACCTCTTATACCAAATAGTTAGCCAAGTTACGAGTGCAAAGGAAAAGTTCTTGGTGTAAAGTTAAAGTGCTACTCCTGTGAATACACAAATGACAAGAAAGCAAAACAGCCTTACTGCTGATGTGGAGGCTGTTTTAGTGGTCCAGATGGAAGATCAAACCAGCCACAACATTCCCTTAAGCCAAAGCTTAATCCAGAGCAAGGCCCTAATTCTCTTTAATTCCAAGAGGGCTAAGAGAGGTGAAGAAACTGAAAAGTTTAAAGCTAGCAGAATTTGGTTCATGAGGTTTAAGGAAAGAAGCCATCTCCAGAACATAAAAGTGCAAGGTGAAGTAGCAAGTGCAGATGTAGAAGCGGCAGCAAGTTATCCAGATGTTCTAGCAAATATAATTAATGAAGGTGGCTACACTAAACAACAGATTTTCAATAGACAAAGCAGCCTTCTATTGGAAGAAGAAGCCATCTAGGCTTTTCATAGCTAGAGAGGAGAAGTCAATGGCTGGCTTCAAAGCTTCAAAGGACAGGATGACTCTCTTGTTAGGGGCTAATGCAGCTGGTGACTGGAAGTTGAAGCTATTGCTCATGTATCATTCTGAAAATCCTAGGGCCCTTAAGAATTATGCTAAGTCTACTCTGCCTGTGCTCTGTAAATGGAACAACAAAGCCTGGATGACAGTACATCTGTTCATAGCATGGTTTACTTAATATTTTAAGCCCACTGTTGAGACCTACAGCTCAGAAAAAGAAAATTCCTTTTAAAACATTACTGCTCATCGACAATGCATCTGGTCACCCAAGAACTCTTATGGAGATGGACAGTGACATTAATGTTTTCATGCCTGCTGACACAACATCCATTCTACAGCCCATAGATCAAGGAGTAATTTCGACTTTCAAGTCCTATTATTTATGAAATACATTTTGTAAGGCTGTAGCTGACATACATAGTGATTCCTTTGATGGATCTGGGCAGAGTAAATTGAAAATCTTCTGGAAAGGATTCACTATTCTAGATGCTATTAAGAACATTTTTGATTTATGGGAAGAGGTCAAACTGTCAACATTAACAGGAGTCTGAAAGAAGTTGATTCCAACCCTCATGGATGACTTGAGGGCTTCAAGATTTCAGTGGCAGAAGTAACTGCAGATGTGGTGGAAATAGCAAGAGGACTAGAATTAGAAGTGGAACCTGAAGATGTGACTGAATTGCTGCCGTCTCATGATAAAACTTTCATGGATAAGGAGCTGCTTTTTCTGGATGAGCAAAAGCAGTAGTTTCTTGAGATATAATCTATTCCTGGTGAAGATGCTGTGAAGATTATTGAAATGACAACAAAGGATTTAGAATATTATGTAAGCTTAGTTGATAAAGCAGTGGCAGGGCTTAAGAGGATTGACTCCAATTTTGAAAGAAGTTCTACTGTTGGTAACATGCTATCAAACAGCATTGCATGCTACAGAGAAATCAGTCATGAAAGGAAGAGTCAATCAATGCGGCAAACTTCACTGTTGTCTGATTTTAAGAAATTGTCTGGAATTCCCTGGCAGTCCAGTGGTTAGGACTCCATGCTTCCACCACAGGGGGCAAGGGTTCGATCCCTGGTCAGGGAACTAAGATTCTGCATGCCGTGCTGTACGGCTAGAAAGAAAGAAAAAGAAAGAAACTGCCACAGCCACCCCAACCTTCAGAGCCACCACCCTGACTGGTCAGCAGCCACCAACATCGAGGCAAGACCCCCCCCACAGAAAAAAGATTTTGACTCACTGAAGACTCATATAGAGGTTAGCATGTTTTAGTAATCAAGTATTTAATTCAGGTATGTTAGTTGTTCATTTAGACATAATGCTATTGCACACTTAATCAACTACAGCCTAGTGTAAACATAACTTTTCTATGCACTGGGAAACAAAAAGATTTGTGGGACTCGCTTTATAGCAATTGTCACTTTATTGCGATGGTCTGGAACTGAACCCGCAATATCTCTGAGGTGATCTGTAAGCACATGAAAATATGCTCCACATCGTATGTCATCAGAGAAATGCAAAGGAAAACAACAATGAGATACTCCTACGCATCTATTAGAATGGCTAAAATCCAAAGCAGTAACAACTCCAAATACTGGCAAGAATGTGGAACAAGAGGAACTCTCATTCATGCTGGTGGGAATGCAAAATGGATCAGCCACTTTGGAAGACAGTATGGCCACTTCTTGAAAAACTAAACATACTCTTACCACATGATCCAGCAATCACACTCCTTGGTATTTACCCAAAGGAGTTGAAAACATATGTCCGCACAAAAGCCTGAACAGGGATGTTTATAGCAGCTTTTTTCATAGTTGTAAAAACTTGGAAGCAACTAAGACGTCCTTCAGTAGGTGAATGGGTAAACTGAGGTACATCCAGGACAATGGACTATTATTCTGCACTAAAAAGAAATGAACTATTAAGCTATGAAAAGATATGGAGGAACCTTAAATGCATAGCATTAAATGAAAGAAGCCAATCTTTAAAGGCTACATGCTGTATGATTCCAACTATATCCCAATGTGGAAAAGGCAAAACTATGGAGACAGTAAAAAGGCCAGTGTTTTTCAGGGGGTCGGGATGGATCCAGGGAAGGAGGGATGAACAGGAGGAGCACAGAGGATTTTTAGGGCAGTGACGTGACTCTGTATGATACTATATTGGTTGATACATGTCATTTATACTTTTGTCCAAACCTACAGAGTGTGCAGTGCCAAGCGTGAACCCTAATGTAAACTGTGGACTTTGCGTGATTGTGACGTGTCACTGTAGGTTCGTCAATTGCAGCCAATGTACTCTGGGGAGAGACGCTGATCATGGGTGAGGCTGTGCATGTGTAGGGGCAGGGAGTAAGTGGGAAACCTCTCTACCTTCCTCTCAGTTTTGTCGTGAACCTAAAACTGCTCTAAAAAATTAGTCCTTAAAAAAATAGATAATTCCTCATTGTATCCCAAAGTCTTCCCAGAGATACTCCCTGACCCGTATCTCTGAGTGAGTTTGACTCCTCTCACGGGTAGCTGGGTGCCCACTTCACCTTGTCCCTGGAAGGAGTTTTCCTGTTGCTTTGGGCTAATTCTCAAGCCTTTCTTAGAACTTTCCCCAGAGTATCTTCCATGTACATGGTGCTGGAGTGGGTGGAGACATATGCATTTATTTATCGATTCAAACATGCCCAATTTATTTAAGTTGTACCGTCTGCCCTGTGGCCTCTGGGAATGTGTGTAATTCTCAGAGGCAACCTTTAAACTAAATCAAACTGAAAAATTTACCTTTAAGTAACAACTTACAGATCTAATAACCAAGGAAGGCTGCACCCGAGCACAGATGTTGTAAATCTATTATCTAAGTATCCTCTGTCCTAACACAATTTTCCCTAAAGCCTTTGAAATGTTAAGTTTCTGCCAGACAAGCACAGATGAATTCCAACAACTGGCCTGATGGATTTTTCACGGTTTTTTTCCATGAGTCATATTGCATGCTAGAAATACCCTGTAAGGAGAAGGCTATGAATGGGATAAGTCTACTTAGCCAGAGAGTATGAATCACAAAATCTGGGGTTATAATAAGGTTCAGCCTGATGTGGGATGGTCAAGTTTGGGGGTAGGAGAGTCTAATGCCAGTGTATTGAGAGGATGTCGGATGGGATTACCAGGTCTTCTGCTTAGAAATGCCGACTTGTGGTGCAGAAACATTTTCTACGGAGGACAAAACCAGCAATAGCTGGGCAATCTCAGAAGCAATGTCCAGTCCGGGGGCCAAAGCAATGTGGAATTAAGCAAGGTTGTTAGAGATTCTATTGATCATGTGGAAATTTAGAGTTGAACCTCTATCCTAGCAGGCCAAGAGGAAAAATCAGGAACCAAGGACAAAGACATCATGGGTGGGGTGGGGGAGGGGGAGGGAGGGAGACCATCATCTTACTTATCCCTGTCCAGGACTGACACCAGGTAGGAAGGGCGGGACCAATTCCAGAAGCCAGCCTAGTAGAGAGAGCCTGCCAGTTTCTTCATGTATTTCTTTGATGCTGAGCCTGCAACTGGAAATAGAAGGAAGGACCACAGTACTCAGAGAAGCAGCCAGCACTGGCTAAATAAGCCACTGCTTTGGTGTCCAGTAGCTTCATGCTCACGCTCTTAAGGAAGGAAAAATCTACTATAAATATCTCTTGGAAAATTCGATAAGGAATCAGCATCAGCAGAGTCAAAGTGAGAACTGTTATTCCCAGAAAATCAGATGCTTCTTTGTAAGATTAATTACTGGGATTCACCAAACCCTGGCTTTGAGCTGATGGAGAAAAATTGTGAGGGCTGTTCTTCGCTTTTTTTTTTTTTTTTTTTTTTTTTTTTTTTTTTGCGGTTGCGGCCCGTCCCGTTGCGGAGCACAGGCTCCGGACGCGCAGGCTCAGCGGCCATGGCTCACGGGCCCAGCCGCTCCGCGGCATGTGGGCTCTTCCTGGACCGGAGCACAAACTCGCGTCCCCTGCATTGGCAGGCGGACTCTCAACCACTGCGCCACCAGGGAAGCCCTGTTCTTCCCTTTTCCCAATAATTTAGCCCATGAGGCGGCAGCCCCTTGGCTCCCAATGTCACCTAGACATTACAGCCACCTCTACCCTCCCTTTGCCCTCCCCTCTTCACCATACCTGGTGGGATATTTTGCAAAGTGCTCGTTACCAAACTACGCTCTCACCATTGGGCTACGAAAATTCTAGTTTCTCCAGATCCTCACCGACGTGTAGTATTGCCAGTTTTTCCCCCCTTAACTTTAACCATGTTTGAGATGGTATCTTATAGCTCTAATTTATCTTAAATCATTGTTAAGCAGTGATGTGGAACAACTTTTCGTTTGTTTACCGGCCATTTGGAATCCTCTTTTGTAAAGTACCATCTCAAGAATTTTGCAGTAGCATGTTTGTCATAAATCAGGTGATTAATACGTGTGACTTTGTTTCTGGGTGCTCCATTGTATTCCATTGGTCTGGTTTGGATCTAAACTTGTGCCCATACCAGCTGTACTTTTTAAATTGAGATATAATTGACATATAACATCGTGTAAGTTTAAGATGTACAGTGTGCTGATTTGATACATTTATATATTGCAATAAGATTACCACCGTAGCCTTAGCTAATACCTCTAACATGTCACTTAATTATCATTTTTGTGTGTGTGGTGAGAATATTTAAGATCTAGTCTCTTGGCAGTTTTGAAGTATAAAATACAGTATCGTTGCCTATAATCAAATGTTGTACGTTCGATCCTCAGAAGTTATTCATCTTCTAGTTGCAAGTTTAACATCTTTAACCACATCGTCCCAATTCCCCCCAGTCCCCAGCCTCTGGTAATCACCATTCTATACTCTGTTTCTACGAGTTTGGCGTTTTTTAGATTCCATGTTTAAAGATACCGTATAATATTTGTCTCTGTCTGACTTATCTCACTTAGCATAATGCTCTCAGGATCCATCCATGTTGTCACAAATGGCAGAATTTCCTTCTTTCTCATGGCTGAATAGTATCCCATTGTGTGTGTGTGTGTGTGTGTGACACTTAGGTTGTTCCACATTTTGGCTGTTGTGAATAATCAATGATCTTAATAGGCACAATTTTATAATAAATTTGATATCTGGTAGTTATAGTTTCCAACTTTTTTCTTCTTTACAATTGCCTTGGCTGTTCTTGGCCCTTTGAATTTCTATCTAAATTATAAATTTACATTCTTAAAATATGTGTTCAGTTTTCTGACATAGTTACCCTTTCCACTGTTATTTTTAATACTTTGCTACCTAACTGTGTTTCTATATGGGGTCATTTAATATCTGCCTAAAACACTCTCTCTAGAATTTCCTTTAGGGAGCATTTAATGACTAGCAATTTTCTCAGTTTTTGCTTGTCTGAAAATGTCTTTAGATCACTCTTAGTTTTAAAGGATATTCTCACTGGGTATATAATTCTAGGTTAGAAATAATTTTCTTTCGGAACCTTAAGAGGCACATTCCATTGTCTTCTGACTTACATAATTGCTGTTGGCAAAACAGCTCTCAGGCTGTTTCAAAAAATAAATATTGTTTATGCCTTTGAAGGCAACATGTCTTTTTTATTCTAACCTCTTTTAGAGTTTTACTTTGGCTTTCAGGAATTTTATTATGATGTGCCTAGTATGGCATTTTTTGTATTTATGCTTGTAGGGAGCTATAAAGCTTTTTGAATGTGTTTTTTGTTTGTTTATTTGTTTTGCGGTATGCGGGCCTCTCACTGCTGTGGCCTCTCCCGCCGCGGAGCACAGGCCCCGGACGCGCAGGCCCAGTGGCCATGGCTCACGGGCCCAGCCGCTCCGCGGCATGTGGGATCTTCCCAGACCGGGGCACGAACCCGTGTCCCCTGCATCGGCAGGAGGACCCTCAACCACTGCGCCACCAGGGAAGCCCTGAATGTGTGGTTTAATGTCTTTTGTCGGTTTGGGAAATTTTTCAACCAGTGGGCTAAAAAGCAGTACTTCTGTCCCATTCTCTCTTTTTCCTCCTTCCAGTAATCTAATTATAAGTATGTTACACTACTTACCATGTGTTATATGTCCTGCACGCTACTTTCCATCATTTTAAACATTGTTTCTCTCTGTGCTCAGTCTGTATAGTTTTCTACTAAGTGACCTTCCAATATACGAATCCCTTCCTCTGCTATGCCTAACCTGCTATTAAACCCTTGATTTTCAATTTTAGCCTTTACTATTATTTTTTGTTCTAGAATTTCTATTTTGGTTATTTTTATAGATTCTAATTCTCTGTTGACATTCTCTGTCTTGTAACCTATTTTCCTAAATATATTACTTTAAAGTCCTTGCCTCACTATCTGTGTCACCTGTAGGTCTGATTCTTCCATTTTATTTTTCCTTTCGGCTTTTGGTCACTTGCTCCTGCCTCTTGGCTTGCATAATATGTATTTTTTTTATTGAATGCCAGACATTTTTATGAAAAGTTGTAGGGTTCTGGATAATTTTATATTCTTCTCGAGCAGACTTAAAGTAACTCTGGCTATTAGGTACAAATGCCTTCATTTAATCAGGGACCGAGATGATGGGAGACTAGATTTAAGGTTCTATGTGGGCTTGCCTATGTTTTGGTTCATACTTGCTCCTGGAGCATAGACCCTTAAGGTCGCAATTAAAACTCACCCGTGAGTGCTTAGCCAACTTCTTAGCTCTTCCTGAAGTCCAGTATTTTTCAGAGGGGACCTGAAAAAGAGAAAGGTCACCTTCTTCTCTGGATTCAAGAGGGAGAGTATTGTATTTAGAGTTAGAAACACAGGTTACTTACGAAGGGTCCAGGATGATGTCTATGGGAACCTTGATGATCTTTACAATCTTGTTGAAATAGAATGTCAATCCTCCCCTGACAGTGAGGACTTGAACACAAGTTTGGCATTGCCACTCTGGGAAGTATAGGCAGGACTCCACACACAAAGAATCTTGATGGTCCCCTAACCAACCCACTCACTTTACAAATGATGACACTTGGGCCAGAGAAGGTGGATGGGTTTCCTGATATCACATATGACCTGGTAGGTTGAGAACCAGAATCAGAATCCCTCACCCCAGCCAGGGGTCTCTTACTCTCTGCAACATCATGTCACCTCTAGGCTGTCCCATCTACCATTTTAGCCTTGCCATCTGGAAGCCTAGATTTTAAATACAATTCCAGGGGTGACTTATATGGATACTGGGAGTCATACATCGTCCACCCCCTTATGAATAAGAACCAATTAAAGTATTAGGTCAAAATAATTTATGGACTGTGTCAAGGCAAAAATGAGAAATTCGATTTGCATAGAGCACTATTGATTAGCATGCTGTACCATTGCTCTGAACACCATTCAGGATGGCGTTCAAGAAACTCTGGGATGAGAGGGAGATAGAGAGGTTCACAGTGCACAGAGAGTCTCTATTTGTGAGCCAACTAAAACATATCACCAACCCCAGCTGCCTCTGTCACCCCACCCTGTTCCCCCAGCACGACGGCACTGACAGATCTAAATATGAAGAAGAAAAATGTCTCCGGCAGCCTGTTATTTTGCTGCCTGGATTGCGTCAGGGAAGTGTAAATATAATCACATTTTATCTGCCAATCTGAAATGGATTTCAGGGGAAGGGATCACAATGTTAGGAGAAATCTCTTTCATTGTAGCATGCCTTGATTGAAAATAACTCCCTTGTTACCATCAGTAATGTGTTTAAGGGAGAAAAAAGCAGGGCAGTTCATGACAGAATTACTAGGCAATTCAATCAAAACCCCATGCCTTGCTTTGCGGGTTATGTGGGAGACAGGTAAGTCCAAGGTTTACCTCAAGAGCATGTGGACTGTTCTGAAAATCTTCATTTAAACATCGGTATCTCTGGTGGTTTACGCCGAAAACCATTGCGGAAACACTGTCCTCTCCAATGCAGACCTTTAATATCTTGGCTTGGCCAGTCCTATGCCCATCAGGAGAGCCTTTTAATTCCAGAGCAGGATGGAAGGGGCCCCCCTTGTTCCCTCTGAGTCCTAAACATGCTGCATTTATAGCATAATCATTCATCGCTTTGGTCTTACTTTTCTATTAAATGAATATATCTATACAATTGTCAATCAGACCTTCTTTTCAACATTTGATAGTCAGGATGAGTTGAAATAATTCATTCCCCAAACAGAGGCATCTGATATTTAATTGGACTGTGGAACCTTGGTGTGTGTGTGTGTGTGTGTGTGTGTGTGTGTGTACACACACATATATATAAGCATGTATTCATTCAAATGCTAAAAATATTTAAAACCAGTACGAAGCACATTGACGGGCTTTTACTCTTTCTCTGCTACAGTAGCCCTAAGAGCATAGCTACTGACCCCCAGAGAATAAGCACCCACTTAAGGATGAGAAAATGCATGAAGGACCATTCAGATTGTCCTTGCAGCAGCTCCCAGAGATCAGGCAGTCTGTTCCCAGCTGCTCACTGTTGTCATAGCACATGTAACGTCGCTTGAATTAAGAGCAAGGGAGAGCGGCAGAGATCACCTTAGGTGTCTGCCAATAATGTGACTTGACATTTTAAGCTGGTCTCCTATTACTTTTGAACTTTTCACTGAGAAATATCCACACGACACCTCCTCAAAATTGTCAAGGCACAAATGTAGCCCTAATCCTCCCCACTCAGGCATTAAAAGGGAAGGAAAACAGAAGTATTCATGACACAGTTACATTCTTGGATGAAATTACTGATCTAAATTTAGAACTAGGCCAGGCTTTGAGGCTTGCCCTTCATTCGAGGTCTAACGCATGAAAGACCTCGTGTCGGGGATTTTTTCAGGCTTGCTTGGAAGGGGGCATTTAACCCAATTTGATCTACAGTGAATGCATCGGGAGCTGATTCTCTGCCGCTGGGGGAACCACGCTGCCTGCCCTGTGGTTTCTCGGCACTTTGAGAGAGATTCTTTTTGATGTCAGTGGGAGCTCTATTTCCAAAAAAGAAGCAGACAACATAGAAAAAAGGAGAGCCAGGGTCTCTGTTTCAGAAAATTTCTCCCCTGGTTTGTCAGCCAGTAACACCCACTGTGCCCAGGGCGGTGGCAATGGCACTACTTGGAGACGGCTGGATGGGGGTTGGTGGGGTGACTTTTTCTTCTGATGAGAGAATTCGGATGGGATTCTCAGCTCAGACATTGTTAAGGCCAAACCTCTTTCAGTAGAGAACAATTAGGAGAGTCATCACTTGAGGCCATGTTGATTTTTCTACTATCTCAGCAACTTCACTAATGAATAAAAAAACAATTCCCTAAAAGCACACAAAGTCAGTGTCCATCAGCAAAAGAGAGTGAATTTGAATTTCAAATATCCTTTCTTTCACCCAGAGCCAACTGCTCAGTCAGCACAGCTTCTTCAACCCACCCCCCACCTCAGCCACACCCATAAACACCCATAATCAAGGCCCTAGGTAGGGCTTAAATTAACAAATGATTGCCCTTGACAATGTCATTGAAAACAGCACTGGAGTACTGTCGGGTTCCTCTCTGCTGTACAAGGTGCATCAATTAGCTTTTGCTGCATAAAAAATTAGCCCCCAAATTAGTGGCTTAAAACTCTACCATGTATAGGTCACATGGGTGGGCAATTTTTGTTGAGTGCAGAGGGGGCTGCTGGGAGCTGCCGCTGTTGTCATGGACTGGGCTTGCTCAAGCGTTTGTGGGGAGCAGGCCATCCAGGGCCTCACTCACATGACTCGGGGTTGGCTGGCTCTTGGTTAGGGGGACAGGGTAACTGGGCCAACATCCCCATCAGTCACCCAGCAGGCTAGCCCTGGTTGATTCACAAGCTGATGGATGCAGGGTTCCCACGAACAGCAAAGAGATAAAACCGCAAGTCTTCTTGGGGCCTAGGATTTGAGAGTGAGCGGTGTCATTTCTGCCACATTCTAGCAAGTCGGAAGACCAGCCTGGATCCAAAGAGTGGAGAAATAGACTCAGCTCCTTGACAGAAGCTCTAAAAGCCCACAGCCAGTTTCTCAATCTAGCACACAAGGATTGCTGAGGGTCAGGTTTTAATACAATGAATCCCATACATACGAACCTTCAAGTCGTGAACTTTCAAAGATGGGAACATGCTTGTGCATGTCCAGTCATGTCAGGCATGAGGGACATTGCAGCATTCCCTCCGTCTCCTGTTGCTGACGATCCTTCAGCTCTACCATCTCCTACCCCCTCTCCCTCCTCCAGTCAGTAACGCTTCTTGCCTGTTCACTCAGTGCCAGCCCCTGTATGCCAGTGGTTGTACTGTACTACAGTACCTTTCAAGGTACTCTACTGTAAGATTAAAAATGTTTTCTTTGTTTTTTGTGTTTGTTTGTTTTTTATGTATTATTTGTGTGAAAAGTATCGTAAACCTGTTACAGTACAGTACTATATAGCCGATCGTGTTAGTTGGGTAGTTGTCGAACTCACGAACAAATTACAAATGCGCTCTCAGAACAGAATTCGTTTGTATGTAGGGGACTTACTGTACCATGTAGTGTAGCTGAGAGTGTCTCATGAGCAGGGACCAAGTCTCACTTGAGCTATGATTCGTGGCTACCCAGCCTGGCAGAGAAAAGAGACTGAACAACTGAATGCTGTTGAGTGAAAGCAAGTTTTAAAATATATACCTTACAATTGTGATGTAGCGCTAGGAAAATAAACACAGAAAATGTCATAAGTCAAGATAACCTTGGTTACTTGTATTGAGATAGAAACAGCCACTGGCCCCCTATCAGGGTTCTCCTTCTAATTGCCCCCCAGCCTCCAAATGACAGAGGAGTCATTTTAAGACTTCACCATCTTAACCATGATTAAAACACCTTTGATTAACACACCATGATTAACACACCTTTGTTAATCAACTGTACTCCAATATAAATAAAAGGTTTAAAAAAACAAACAAAAACTTAGTGGGTGAAAACAGTGCAAAATTATTGTCTTGCAGTTCTAGAGGCCTTAAGTCCCAAATGGGCTAAAATCAAGGTGTCAGCAGGGATATGTCCATTTCTGGAGGTTCTAGAGGAGAATCCATTTCCTTGCCTTTTCCATTCCAGCTTCTTGAGGCTGCCCACATTCCTTGGCTGAAGGCCCCATTCATCTTCAAAGCTAGCAATGGCAGGTCTACTATTTCTCACATAACATCATTCTGACACTGACTCTTCTGCCACCTTTTCCCCATTAAAATTAAACCTTTATTTCTTAACAATTGGGCTCACCTAAGTTTTGACTTTGGGCCCACTCAGTTGATCCAGTATAATCCCCTTATCTCAAAGTCAACTGATTAGAAACCTTCATTCCTTTTGTAACCTTAATTACTTTTTTTTTTTTTTGCCAAGTAATCTAACATATTCAGAGGCTCTGGGGATTAAAATGTGGACATAATTGGAAAGCCATGATTCAGTCTACCACATTTGGTCTGCTTAGCTTCACACTAGAATGTAGAGGGTTTTTTTTGTTTTTTTTTTTCCGGTACGTGGGCCTCTCTCTGTTGTGGCCCCTCCCGTTGCGGAGCACAGGCTCCGGACGCGCAGGCTCAGCGGCCATGGCTCACGGGACTAGCCGCTCCGCGGCATGTGGGATCTTCCCGGACCTGGGCACGAACCCGTGTCCCCTGCATCGGCAGGCGGACTCTCAACCACTGGGCCACCATGGAAGCCCTAGAATGCAGAATATCTTATTCCTAGATGATGCTCTTTGCCCATTTACAATATTTTCCTATTAATGAAGAGCAAGATAATTTCTTTTCTTTCTTTTTTCTTTTTTTGATGTGGACCATTTTTAAAGTCTTTACTGAATTTGTTACAACATTGCCTCCGTTCCATGTTTTGGTTTCTTGGTCGCGAGGCATGTGGAATCCCAGCTCCCCAACCAGGGATCGAACCTGCACCCCCTGCATTGGAGGGCGAAGTCTTAACCACTGGACCGCCAGGGAAGTCCCAAGATAATTTCTAAATATCTAACTGCTATTTCCTTCTTCCTGCGGCTAAGGTGCCCTCAGATCTGAATTTTAAAAGGTCTGGGCCTCCATGAGTCAAGACTGATTTTTTTTTTTCCTCTGAAATCACCATTTGGCACTAAATATAAATATGGCTAAGGGGAAGTTTACATTGCACCTTGGAAAACAAGTTTCAGAATCATGCAAAATGAAGTAGGGTTGGGGATATCAATCTGCATATGGAAGAAGGAGGGAAGGAAGGAAGGAAGGAAAGAAGGAAGGAAGGAAGGAAGGAAGGAAGGAAGGAAGGAAGAAATATATATTAAGCACCTACTCTATATCACTCAGTGGAACAAGTCTATGTATTTATTCATTCAACAAATATCTACTGAACTCCTTCTTGATTGATACCACGTGTCCAAGTCTAGGCTCTGAGGATACAACCCTAAATGAGGTAAATAGAGTTCTTGCCCACAAGAAGTAGTGGAAGATCTAGGCAATAAACAAATACACAGATTTGTTTATTGTTCACACAGTCCTATGGTGAAACTGTCATAAACATATTGTTTATTTGTTCACACAGTGAACAAATTTGTTTATTTGTTCACACATTTGTTTATTTGTTCACACAGTCCTATGGTGAAACTGTCATAAACATATCAAGAAGGGCAGGGGAGTAGAGAGTGTTGGAAGATAGATGGCTTTGCATTATTGCCCCCATGGCTCTGGGGGCCGATGCTCCTTCACCAAGGCTCAGTATGCCAGACAGAGGGATGTCAAGTGAGGAGTGCTGTGTGATCCTAGTGGCCATACTGTCCAGTGTTACCTGGTCTTCGTATGTAAAAATCCCTGCACGTGGTACTTCTGCTCCCATGGCCAGTCCACAGACACATTATGACAGCCTCAAAAACAGGACAGTATCATCTTGCATGTGCTTCCATCTCCCGGGAGCTGCTGGGAGCCCACCTCTCTGGTCTTCTCATTGAAACTGAAGCTACTCTTACATGCAGGGACAGAGGTATACAAATAAAGGGGCTCAAGTCCTTAAAATACCCACTGCTCATCCGTCCTGTTTGCATCCCTGGACTTCCCAAATCTATGAAAACCCTCTGAGGTGCCAGTGTGAAGAACTCAACAGCATCAGCCCGGCCACTCTGTGGACAGAAGGCAGGAAGCCAATGTACAAGGGTGCAGAGATAGTTTAAGGCCATTCCAAAGGGGGAAGGCAGGCCATCTGCCATGGCCCTGGTTCCTCCCTGGAGGGGAAAAGATAATGAGCAGTCACAGCTGCTCAAAGGGGAAGGACCACCAGGTTTCTCTGCTGCCCCTCTATGCAACCTTCTTCTCCAGGTGCTCTGCAGCCCAGGTGTAATGGATTTCAATGCTGTCCTACTTCTTCTCTCCTCTCCTATGCACAGCCTTTGCATGGGAACTTGCAATCCCTTTCCTCACCACCAGGGGTAGAGTATATTTTCTGCCCCATTGATATTGACTGGGCTTGTCCACCTAAATTGCTTTGGCCAATATGATTTTAACAGACACATGCAAACAAAGGCTTGAAGCATGCCTGTGCGTTTTCCTCTTGTATTTGTGTCATGGCCATGCTCTGAAGCCTGCTGGTCCAACAAGGATGAGAGCTCAGTGGAGCAGCAGGAGCAAATCCACAGCTCAGAGCAAAGATCAGCCAGGTGAGTCCAGATCAGCTGATCCCCAGCCAAGTCCGGGCACATGAAGAGAATAAATGAGCATTGCTTTAAGCCACTGAGTTCCAAGCTGGTTTCTTACACAGCATTATTGTTGCAATTAGCTGACTGATACACAGGGGAGTGCAGTTTCCCCTGGTATAAATCTTGGTAGCAATAACAAATATTCAAACTAGAGCTTTGAAGCCATCCGAGGGAGATTCTTTTGAGAGCAGCAGCTGAACATGGGGCCAAGTCAGTCCTGAAACATCAGCTTAGAGTCTGCACAGAAGAAGTCTTATTTACTAGAAAACACCAGTGCTGCCTCACTCCAAAGATCTGGGGTCATGCCTTCTCTAAAGCCAGCAGCTCTGCTCTGCATTTGACCCCTGCTGGACGGAGTTATTTTGGATCTGTTCTTGTGACTCTGGGGCTTAAAATAGTCGCTGCTGAGCCATCTGTCTTGGGATCCATCTCACTTCTGAAACGTGTAGCAGCTGTGGCTGAATTGAAACCAGCTCCTGTTAAGAAAGTGAACAATCTCTCAGCTTTTCTCCATCCTATGAGTGTGCCCTAGGGAGAAAATAAAATAGAGGGCATTTGGCTGCCAAAGAAGGATAAGAGCTTCAGAAGAGAACCTGGGAGATGCTGGGTAGATAGAAAATGAAGACTGGGACGGCTGCCAGAGGGTCTGGAAAGGAGCCAGGTTACATAAAGTTCAGACAGAGATGCTGCCAGCTGGAGGTGCAGGAGTAAAGGGGTAAAGGGGAACAGTACAGAGCATGGCCCTTGGGATAGCAGAATAGCGAAGTGTGGTGGAAAGGTTACCAAGTCCAGGGTCAGAGGCCCCAAGCCGAAGACTCAGTCCACCAAAGTTGTCACTCTGGAATCTTCTGCAAGTCTCTGCAACTCCCAGCCTGAGCTTTCTTACCATAAAGATGGACTGAGTGATACCTAGCTCAGGTTGAGGATCGACCAGAACAATGCACACAAAGACTAAATAAACTGTCTAGACCTAAGCAAAATGTAGTCAGTCACACCCAGGTCTAGTGGTCATCTGTCTGTCCTTTTGGCTGTTTTTTGGTATATTTCCAGGACTTAGCTCAAAGTCTGGTGTATACATGTATGCACACACACCTGTGCACACACACGCACTCAATAATTTAATTGTTAAATTAGTAAATGCCATTAATACATGTACGAAGAAACATGACTCAAATTCCTGGCAACATAAGAAACAGCTGTTGTCTTTATCCTGAAACCTTCGCAAGTTGCGTTCCAAAACAGAATAGTTAATGACAGACGGTCGACTTGCTTGTCTGACGCCCACGGTAGAGCGACAAGAGCCACTGTTGCCCTGATCAGGATCCCAGCCCACAAGAAAAAGTTCATTGCCGGTGTGGAGCTGATGGGAACCTTGTAATAATGAAATGGGGCAGGCTGCTGGGGAGAATGCCCATCTTCCATCTCTTTTCCTAAGGCACATGTCTTCTTTGCAGGCATTTCCACATGGTGTGTACACGGGCCCTGGAATTGGACACACCTTGTGTTGCCACTTAAAATCTGTATGATCTTTGCAATGTTGCTTAATCTTTTCTCTACGATTCATTTTCTCCTCTATAAAATGAATACTAAGAATATACTTACTTCAAAGGGTTGTTAAGAGCAGGAGTCAGCAAACTATAGCCTTAGGCCAAGCCCAGCCTGCTGCCTGTTTGTCTAAATAAAGTTTTATTGGAACATAGCCAGATTCACTTGTTTGCATATTGTCTAAGTTTTATTAGAACACAGCCAGGTTCACTGGTTTAAATATTGTCTAAATAAACTTTTATTGGAACACAGCCCAGCTCACTTGTTTACATATTGTCTATGGTTATTTTTATGCTGCAGAGTAGCTGGGACAGAGTTACTGAAACCTGAAAGAGTTACTCTTTGGCCCTTTAGGGAAACAGTCGGAAACAGTTGGCTAACTCCTAGTTTAAGGATTAAATGAAGTAACAAATGTAAACCTTTTAATACAGAGTCTGGAACACAGCTACAGTCATGAAATATTGTTGGTATAAAATGGGGATAAATAGAAATAACTACTTTTCAGTTTTTGAAGAGAGGGTTTGTTGACGTAAGTCCAAGTGAGGGATGTGGATCCAGGCCCCACAGGAGTCAACAGAGGCGCCATAGGAGCCGATGGGAACCCCAGCTGGGTTGGCACAACTGGGTGTCCACATCAAAGGCAGAGGAAGAGGGACACAGACACCTCCTGAGTCTCCAGGAGAGAGACCAGGGCAAGAAGGGTTGGGAATCATGACACTGAGTCTGGGGGTGGGGGATGGTAGGTGTTTTGGTGAGAGTTCTTGGCAGAGAAGGGGTTAACCCATTACATAAGGAGTATTTTTAGGGAACTGCAGGGGAAAAAAAGTGCTCTCCCAATTGGAAAGCTTGTGTGGTGTGTGAGCTACTCCAGGCGCCCTAAAAACCTGCTGGCTTCACAGGCGTGCTTCAAATGCCTTTCACTGGCCACTCTCCCTTTACACGCGCATATAATTTTATCTCTTTTGGTCCACAACAATTTATCTTTTTAATACTCTCTGTTAGTAAAGCTGTGCTTGGCCCAGTCAGGCATTTCCAGCGCTGGCTTAAAAATTTCAGTGGCTCACTCAACGAACTTTTTAACAGGAGGGAAAAAAAAATACACTAGAGAAGAATGTTTAAGTAGGCTGACTGCCAGGCAAAAGGGAGCAGAAGAGTAGAGACAGAACTTCTAAAACCCTTTCTTCAAATAAAAAAACAGGATCATGCGAGCATTCTGAAATGGGCTGGATATTAAATTTTCTCATTGCAGATGCACTCAGTGCTACCAATTTTATCCTTCCTGGACTTCAAGTAATTTGGGGATTGAGTGTCCGTCACAGCCACTGAGTCCTGTTCAAGAATTATTTCTTTGCTTTATGACTAGGATGTCTTAGTAGCAAACTTCCAGAGTTATTGTTTTATTATAAAAAATAGACATAAAGACCAACTGTTGCCTGTTGCATTGTGCAAAAGGTTTTTCACCTCCAAAGCGTCATTGAATCCTCAGAACCAGTTTTCAAGGTTTAGAGAGAGTCAAGAAGAGAACGAGCACCTTTAGGCTATACGGCCAGGTCAAAGAGTCAGTGGCAGAGTCACAATTTGAACCAAGTCCATGGGAGTCCAATCTCAGTGTCCTTTCAAGTTCACAAAACTACGTCATGAATTACAGCATCCAATGTTGCCCAGAACACAGCAGGGGCGAGTGGAAACAGATGCCTTATCTGGTGGAGCAGAGGCTTCCAAGAAGGAGCACATAATTCTGGGGCATCTTGCCACGTCAGACTGACCTGCCCACCCACCCACCATTCTGAAGGGCAGCCCCCAGGGATGAGTCTGACCACACACTGCGTATCAGTCAAAATGGGCATTGTCACTAAGGTTCCAGTCAATACCCTTGACTTGCTCTCCATCTTAGGTTTCATCCTCTTTCCAATGAGCCTGTAGGTTGATGTTGCTTCTGAGCAAAGAGTCAAGGAGGACACTTTTGAAAGGAATTCAAACCAAAAGCATATTTTGATTTTCCTGTACTTGGCAGAGAGGCCACGAGGCCAAATGTGAAAAGTCCAGGTCTTTACCACTAGAAAGAGGAGCTTCTTTATGTGGAGACTTTCACCTCATTCTTGGGACTCTTTCAGTCCATGACTCTTCCGAGGGCACCATTTTCTTTTTTTTCTTTTCTTTTTTTTTTTTTTTTTTTTCGGTGTGCGGGCCTCTCACTGTTGTGGCCTCTCCCGTTGCGGAGCATAAGCTCCGGACGCGCAGGCTCAGCGGCCACGGCTCACGGGCCCAGCCGCTCCGCGGCATGTGGGATCTTCCCGGACCGGGGCACGAACCCGCATCCCCTGGATCGGCAGGCGGACTCCCAACCACTGCACCACCAGGGAAACCCTCGAGAGCACCATTTTCTAAGCTCTAGTCCCAGCGTACACTCAAGTCCATTTCCTTGGTTTCCTTTTATTATATAATGCAGAAAACAATCTGGACTTCACAGAAGGCAGTTCAGGACGCACAGTCATAATGTGTAGGTTTCTACTGTCGTCTCCTGGTTCCTCTCTTTGTAGACGTGTGGACTGTGGTTACAAGACAACTTATTCTGTCTCTCTGTCCCTTTAAACTTTATTTCACGAGGGAATCTTACCCTTGTTTTCTCTGCTCACTCTTAGACAATAGAACATCTCAAAGTTATTTTCAATTACAAACACAGATTGATTCAGAGACTACAATGTTCACACCACAATTTAAAGAGAGACTGTGAACTTGGCTGGAAGCCCGCGGTAAGAAAGGGGGCAGAGGGGTCAGTATTCTCAAATTTCTCTTCCTGCTGCTTCCACTCTGTATCCCCATGAACCCCCTTGAACCTCCTGCCCCGGCCCCCTCCCACCCTCACAGCATCAGCCTCCAGGGACTGCTATTGGAGAAGGAAAGGGCAGAAGAGGTGTAGTTGTCTGGCTTTTTGTTCTCTGGGTCTGTTCAGATGTGTACAGTTGTTGCTTTCTCCTTTGCGGTGCACTTGGAGACTAGTGGCTTGGCGTCCTTGACCTGGGCACCAGGGTGGATGTATCTATTCTAGGTTGTGACTTACAATCTTTCTTCAGCCCCTGGGCATCCAGCCGTGGTCCTCTGGCCTCTTTCTGCTGACACTCCTTGGCCCCCTGCGCAACCTGATTGAAAAGGATCCAAGATGACCCCATAACTGCCTTGTCACGTGACCTATGCCTGCTCCATGGGAACACTGGCATTCCCCATGGCCCTGCAAACCCTGTGCTGGCCAGTCCCAGTGCCACTCTTCCCAGGCTCCACCACCAAGGCAGGTGGTCAGCCCTCCCAGCACCCTCCACCTGGGATATCCTGGGTCAGGAGTCTGAAGCAGTTCACAGCCCACTTTTCCATTCTCAGACATCAGGCTCCTGTGTTTCCCGAAACAGGGATGCCTTTGGAAGCTCTGAAGGGTGTTTTGAAGCCCCTTTTCCCTCACCTCCTCTGAAGAGGCAACTCAGCATGATAGCTGTCCTTTGAAAGGAAGGATATCCTTCCAGAGTATTCCCCATCAGACCTTACCCTGCCCCTTTGCGTACCTGGATCTGCTAAGCCGTAGAAGAAGTTCTCTTTGTTTCCTTTTAAATAGCGGCATCTGCAGTTTAGAAGGAAAGCTACCAATTGTCACAAAGTGGAAACAGAGGCAGAGAGTATCACTCTACTTGCCTGCTCCCCTCTTCTCCCCTTTTCCTGGGAAAGTTGCCATCTTGCTTTGTATGATGAAAAGTTCTCCAGACACCCAATCCTTCAGGAAAGAGTCCAAAAAATAAAATGCTCATCTACATCCCCAGCCAGACCCCTCCCCATCGATTCACTGTCCGATCTGAGCTGCAAGCTTCTCCCCCGTGGATCTGGGCGTTGATGCTATGGAAGCCTTCAGTGGAGATCCTGCCTGCTTGACCCCACCCCTAAGAGGCCAACCATACAATGAGAATGAAATGCAAAATGTAGATATCGGGGAGGTCTAAAGAGGCTAGAGGCGGGAAAGCAACAGAAGCTAGCTTGCAGAAAGGAGAAGGAAGTTCCTGAGAGAGAAAATGCTACAGATGGAGGAGTCTGCCATGGTAGTCCAACCTGGTCATCAGGGCCTATGGTAGCAGGAAAGAAGAGCTGCAGGGTGATATGAAACACTGTGTCTCTAACAGTCAGTGCAACTCAGCTATGGCCCCACCTGTCCCCTCTCTTCTCTCTCAACATCAAAATAAATAAGAAAAGGGCAACATTTCCCTGCAAGCCAATGAGGAAGGTCACTGTCAGATCTGGAGACATGTGGAGGTAGAAGGACAGGCAACACTGTCACAGCCAGAAAATTCAGAGTTTAGGGAAGGATCGGCACACCCTTGTAGATGGCCCAAGCAAGGGTGGTGAACCAGCCAGAGTTAGAGGCTGCAGCAGGAATTCCTTGTGAGACAACTGTCCCCTCCCCTCTTGGTGCGCCAGAAAGATACACGAGGGCATGCAGTGAGGCCATACTGCTTGACAAGTGAGGGTTATTGTTCCAGCTGACTCGGAGACAAACATTGAAAATGACCTTAATTAGCATCTAGAAGCTTGTAGGGATGAGCAGAATAAACACATCTTAACCTCAACATAACGTCTATAAATGTACTATTCATTTGATGAGAATTATACATGCAAAGTATTAAGGGGAGTGAGTCGGGGTGGTCAGGAAGGGATGCTGGCTCAGCTATTCAGTGGTTGATGATCTCATTCAGTGGTTCTCAAAGCAGAAGTGACATCCTGGGACTTTCAAAAGATAAACAAGTCCTGGGCCCCCTACCTGGATCTCTGATTCAATGGTTCTGGATGAGTCCCAGGCAGATAGAGATTAGAAAAAGCTATGCAAATGAGGCTGATTCATACCCCTGGTTGAGAGCTGCTAAATTAAGTCTTGGACAAGTTTACATTTCTTTTCTACCTTTTCTATCTGCTTCTGTGTGACTCGTGACCATTTAATTTTTTTTTTTTAACACATCAATAAGAGAGGACCAGGGAAAAGGAAAAGTACAAACTCCAGGGCTGCTCAGACTCTTGTAAGTGGTTCAGATAAGGCTTCAGTGGCTGAGGATGCTGAGACTGAAGATTCAAGAACCGTGTACTGTGAGTACATTTTCGTAGTCCATTTACCAAATATGACCAGGACTCGCGCCACAGAAGGAAAATGATTTTAAAAAATTAAAAAGCATGGAAATCAAACCACTGTGCTATTAGGAAATGTCAGCTGATGGATAATGAGTTACTAAGTGACTGTTTCAGAAAAAAAAAAGGTAGGTACTTTTTCCTCCTCCATCACATTTAGATAAGTAGAAATATTCTAAGTTTTCCGGGATTGGAGCACAGGTAACAAGATTGGCATTTTGTTTCTGTAGGGCAGCGGTGGCTCAGAAAGCTGGAACAGTCAGCCATCTTAGAGAAGCAGGCTTAGATGTGAACTACCGGTAGCATATCTGCCTGCATGGCAAGGACGTCTCCACAGGCTTAGAGTTGAATTACCAGTAGAATATCTGCCTGGATGGCAAGGACGTCTCCACAACAGATCCTGACATCCTTTGACACGTAGATTTAGATGGCCTGGAAATCTGTGCCACGTCAGAGTGACAAAGGCCAGCTTCTTGGTGTCATCTGGGGCCTGGCCAACTAGACATTCCTGTGGTTCTGGAGAACGACCTTCTGCTTAGGAGTCAGTTCGCTGGAATTTGATATTTATGTAAAGTGGCAACCTGATTATATCCACTCAGTCTATTCAAATCTTGGGGAAAGCAGATCGCCTACAGAGACCAAATATTGGCTCCATGAGGACAGGAGACACAGGCAGACCAAAAAGACAAACGGGATGCAATGTGCTCTAGATGCAAACAGGCTATGATTCATTTCCTTAACACCTGGCGAAGTTATTCCACCAAGAGTCCCAGCTTCCCTCATGAGGAAACAAGGACTGTTCACAAAAAAGTCCATGTGTTCTCCCAGACACTTGACGGGGTTCTACTACCCCCGTCCCGTGTCCTTTGACATCAGGCATGGTCAGGTGACATGTGAGCACAAGAGAGTCATGAGCACTTCTAGGGAGTTAACAGCCAGTTTGCAGCCCATCCTGCTTTTTCCTCTGTGCCCCTGGGACTGGCAACAGTGGCTGCTCCATTACCTAGATCCTGGAGTGAGGAAGCTTGGGAGGAAAGCTGCCAGCTGAACAATCATCAGACATGTAGTGTCAGTGATTAAGAACTGTTATAAGCCACGAAGATTGGAGGCATGTTTGTTATCACAGCATCACCTAGCTGATCCTCACTGATCTGGGAGTCAGTTCATTTTCAAGGGTGTAGAAAAGAATTGAAGCAAAGTCTGCAGGGCACCTGGAATGATATTGGCATAGAGCACGTAATTAACTTATTCAATCTTAAAATGTATGTTAAGACATCATACACCAGATGGTGTACTAGATGCTGGGGACACACTGATGCATAAAACAAAAAGTGGCCTCTGCTCTCATCTGCTTACCGTCTAGAGATGATTCATAACCCACGGACATCGTCACTGTTGCATTTTATAACAGGCTCGAGTTGCATAAATGCTGGAGCAGGGAGTTTACCTATAGAGGAGGCTCTAAGAAGACATCAAAATGCACCGTGGTTGCCACATTCATTCTCAAGAGCTAAAATCATACTGGGTACAGGGCACAATATTGTTGTGGGGACCTGGGTACTTGGGTACGTATTGCATTTTGCAAAAGAATATTGATGATAGCTGCTAGTTATTTGCACTTGCTATGTTCCAAACCCGGTGCTAAATGTTTTCCACACATGATCTCATTTAATAGAATCCTCACAAGAATGCTATGAGACTGGTGTTACGATGCCCCTTGGATTATGAGCAAATTGAGGTTTAGAGACTAAACTACTTACCCAAGGGTACAGAACAGTTAAGTGGCAGAGTCTGAATTTGAATCCAAATTTGATACCAAAAAAAAAAAAAATGCAAGTCACAGGCCTATTAGACTATTTCAACCAGAAAGAAAAAGAGTTAGACTACCATTTTTTTTCTATACAGTTACACTTTAAAAATAGGCTTGGAATTCAACAACTGCCTCTTTTGCAAAAAGTTTATCTCACACAAGTTGCATTCGTTTGCCTGGATGCATTTTTCTGTTACTGTGTTGTTGTGGTTGGAACCCTCGCCATCAGTCTTGGCAAACTGGTCTCTGCACAAAGGCAGTGAATGGATAGATCAGATCAGGATGCTGTGCTTGTCAATCTTAAGGGGAAAACTTGGCCCTGATAAAATCCCCTGAGACGGGTTGCTTAGGACCACAGTGGGGAAGGCAAATCTCTCAAGTTACAGAATAGTTCAATAAGGCTGTCACCACTCCCCTACCACCCTCCACCCCCCAAGGTGTCTGGAATGCCCCCACCCAAGAGCCTGGAGCAGGATGGATGCCAGGAGCTCATCCTCATCCCCTGTGGCCGGCAGATGATTCAGAGCAGGCGCTGTCAGATCCTGTCTCTTTGAGATCCCAGTGTCATCTGTGCTAGGTGGTTTCATTCTGGGAGAAAGACAGCCACCAGCAAGGGTTCTAGAAACATTATTTCTTTCCTCGTTTGACTGACAGGAGCGAGGTGACAGGAACAGTGGGCTTTCACATAAAATGATGCCTCTGTCTCTGTGTTATTCCAGCAGCGGAGCTGGGAGTGCTGCACTCACAATAACTCATCATGTCCAAAACAGAGCTCATTATCTCTCCCTGCAAGCTGCCTCCTTTCCCCTCCCCAGCATCCCCTCTCTTGGTTAATAGCATCACCATACACGGAGTCACCCAGCTGGAGAGCTAATAAGTAGGCAGGAAGGAGAGGAAAGGCCTTGGGATGTGGAATTACAAGAGCAGGATTTAATCGGCATCGTCACAATGGAGGGACTTTGGGCAATTTACCTAACCTCTCAGAGCTTCAATTTCCTCTCCCAGCAGAGTTTTGATGATTATAATAATGATTGCGATGTATAAGATTCCCCCTCTGTCCAGCCTTGCTTCAGGGTTTTGTTTTGTTTTTTTCCCCTGCTTAACCTGTACAGTTAACTTTCTTTTTTTTCTCTCTTTTTTTTTTTTTTCAGGTTACTTTCTTTAACAGTAGTGGCCAATTTTGCCTGGCCAGGTCTGAGCCCTGTGGCCCCCTCAGCTGGCTTGTCATTAACTATTTAGTCCAGGGCACTTCCCAAGGACTAGCTTGTAGATTCAGCTTTCCCACTCACCTGAGTCTTTTCACTCCACTGTAGCCATGGGGACCTTCTACTTTTAATAAAATGCATCAATTTTCTGATTATAGAGATAATATACATTTTAAAACTGAAATTATAGAGAAGTATAAGAACAGAACAAAAGCATCACATGGCGTAATACTTCAAAGACAGCTACAGATGCTATTTTGTTAACTCTCTCCCTGTATGTGCTTACGAGTGCTTAACACCGCTGGGACAGGACACCTTACTTGCAGGAAGCAATCCGTCAATGGGCAGAGCAGGCAAGAGGGACAGTGGTGGGAGCACGTTTCTGTCAGCTAAGGAAAGACAGGACCTACTCACATGGGCACCAAAGAGTCCTGAGCAACTTCACTGAACAGTAGGGAGGTTTAGTTCTGTCCCTAATAACAGCCTCCACCCTTCCCAACACAGAATCCTTACACAAATTGTATGTCCAGAAAAAAAGCACATTTCAGTCAAAGACAAAGTATAGGGCTTCCCTGGTGGCGCAGTGGTTGAGAGTCCGCCTGCCGATGCAGGGGACACGGGTTCGTGCCTCTGGTCCGGGAAGATCCCACAATGCCGCGGTGCGGCTGGCCCGTGAGCCATGGCCGCTGAGCCTGCGCGTCCGGAGCCTCTGCTCCGCAATGGGAGAGGCCACAGCAGTGAGAGGCCCGCATACCGGGGAAAAAAAAAAGAGACAAAATATAATATAAAAGGGACCAAGACAAGAACTGTATAGAAACTATATAAGAAAAAAGGTCAAAAGTGGGAGAAAATGGCAAATGAGAAACGCATAGAGAGAAACGTGGTCTTTGAACAGAGGAATAGTGGCACTACAGTTTCATTCATTAAAGAATATTTTAATAAAGTATCAATATTTAAAAATAAAGCTCAAAGCAGAAATGTAAGCACACAGAGAATATATGGTACCGTAACAGAATGAGCTGAAACTGAAGCTGACAGAAAGAAGTGAACAAGAAGGAAATAAAAGAGAAAAATAAAAATTCTGAGAAATACAAGCTACATTAAAGAAAAGATAAAGAAGAGTTAGTATAGTTGAAAGCACAGTAGTTGATTATGGAGGAAAGGGTTGAGAAAATCAAGCAAAAATGAACATAAAAGAAGAACCAAAGAATATACATATATTCTATATACACATATATGTATATAGTATTTTTCTCTATATTATCTATCCATACTGTGTTATATCTATCTACCTACTTACATATCTATGAAGAGAATAAAGTCAAAAGAAGAAGAAGACACTAAAATAATGAAACAAAAAAATTATAAGATTTTAGTCCAAGAAAACTTTCTGTAAAATAAAGATCGAATCCACATAATGAAAGCATACCATGCTCTTAAGAAAAACTGACATGGAACTATTAGCACCAAGAGATATCCTAAGAAATAGTGACCATTACAGAAAAAGAAACAATCCTTTGGGCATTGAATCAAAATATCAAGGAAGCTGTAAAAATCGTTGGATTGGGGCTTCCCTGGTGGCACAGTGGTTAAGAATCCGGCCGCCAATGCAGGGGACATGGGTTCGAGCCCTGGTCCGGGAAGATTCCACATGTCACGGAGCAACTAAGCCCATGTGCCACAACTACTGAGCCTGCACTCTAGAGCCTGCAAGCCACAACTACTGAGTCCATGTGCCACAACTACTGAAGCCTGCGTGCTGGGAGCGCGTGCTCTGCAACAAGAGAATCCACCACTCACCACAGCTAGAGAAAGCCCACGTGCAGCAATGAAGACCCAACACAGCCAAAAATAAATAAATTAAATAAATTTTTAAAAAACTCATTGGATTGGGCCTCAAACTTTTCCATATTCAGTGCTGGAGACAGTGGAGTCATACTCCCAAAATCTTCGAGGTAAGAAATGAAGACCCAACCATTTTATACCCAGTATAACTTTTAAAGTACAAGGGCAAAAGAAAATCATGCTAGTACTGGCATAAGGATCCACATATAGACCAATGGAAAAAAACTGAGAGTCTAGAAATATACCCTAGCATTTATATTTGATTGATTTTTGACAAGGGTACCAAATCAATTCAATGGCAGAAAGACTAGTCTTTTGATCTAATGCTGCGGGGAAAACAGGATATCAACGTGCAAAAAAATGAAGCTGGACCCCTAATTCACAGCACATACAAAAATTAAGTCAAAATGATCAAAACCTTAAATGTAACAGCTAAACATAAAACTCTTAAGAGAAAACATAGAGTTAAATCTTCATGACTTGCATTAAGAAGTAATTTCTGATATATGATACCAAAAACACAAGCAACAAATGGAAAAATAGATAAATGGGACTTCATCCAAATTAAAAATATTTGCGCTTCAAAGAACACCATAAAAAGAGTGAAAAGACAACGAACAATGGGAGAAAATTTTTGCGAATCATACATCTAACAAGGGGATTAGATCTGGAATATATAAAAAACTCTAACAACACAATAATAAAAAGATGAATAATCCAATTTAAACACAGGCAAAGCATATAAATAGATATTCTTCAAAGAAGTTATACAAGTGGGCAATGAGCACACACAAAAAAAGATACTTAACATCATTGCCATCAGGGAAATGCAAATCAAAACCACGATGAGATACCACTTGATCACCACTAGGATGGCTATAATAAAAGAGATAGATAATAATGTGTTGATGAGAATGTAAAGAAACTGTAACTCTTGTGCATTACTGGTGGGAATGTAAACTGGTGTAGTCACTGTGGAAAACAGTTTGGTAGTTCCTTAAACTGTTAAACATAGGGGGCTTCCCTGGTGGCGCAGTGGTTGAGAGTCCGCCTGCCGATGGAGGGGACATGGGTTCGTGCCCCGGTCCAGGAGGATCCCGCATGCCGTGGAGCGGCTGGGCCCGTGGGCCGTGGCCGCTGGGCCTGCGCGTCCAGAGCCTGTGCTCCGCAATGGGAGAGGCCACAACAGTGAGAGGCCCGCGTACCGCAAAAAAAAAAAAAAAAAAAAGTTAAACATAGAATTACCATATGACTCAGAATTTCCACTCATAGTTACATACCCAAGAGAAATGAGAATCTACATCCACACAATAACTTGTACATGAATGTTCAAAGCAGCATGGTTCACAGTAGCCAAAAGGGGAACAACTCAATGTCCATTAACTGTTGAAAGGATAGACAAAATGTGGTGTATGCATACAATGGAATGTTACTCAGCATTATGGTAAGCGAAAGAAGCCATCACAAAGGACCACATAGTGTATGAATTCATTTATGTGAAATGTCCAGAATAGGCAACTCTATGTAGACAAAAAAAAAAAAAAAATGCATCAGTCGTTACCTAGGGCTGGTGGGGGGAGCGGGTTGGGGGAGGGTGGGAAGAATGTAGTGTGACTATTCCTAGGTACCAAGATCCTTTCTGGAGTGAGAAAAATGTTCTAAAATTGATTGTGGTAATCATTGCTCAACTCTGTGAATATACTAAAAGCCATTGAATTGTCAAGTCAAATGGATGAATTGTATGGTATGTGAATTATAACTCAATAAAGCTGTTATAGGAAAAAGAAGAAAACCATTTTAAAGGGTATTAAAACTTAGAGAATATAAACCCCATAGGGTCTTGTTAAAGAAATACTAGATGATTAACTTCAGCCAACAAATGAACGGTAGCACTCTGGTAAGCAGACTGGCTGTAAACATTGAATCAATCCAACTGTGGGACGAAGCTAAAAAAAAATTGTGGTTTCAAAACTCTGCTTAAGTATTACAGATTATAATACAGTAAATAAAGTAAGAATCTCTCGGTCCATTCTGATGTAAATAAACAAAAGGAGAAGAAGGAAAAGCTCTACCTTATAGTACAATTCAAACTAATAAGTATAAAAGGATTGATGGAAACAAAATCACTATTTGGTCCTTGGATATAGTGGACCTGTGGTCACTGATTCAGGCAGGTATTGGTTCAGACATGCTAAGGTAGGTGGGTAGTAATATGATAATGTACATAGTATTGGTATGATCTCAGAATATACCCCCACAAGATAATAAGCAGTTACAAAAGGGAAAATGATGTCATTATGGTAGAGAAACCTGGCATATACCAGCCTGACCAGGTGATCAAGGTTAATATCACCAGTGATGGGTAGCTTGAGTTGACATCGTGTATACGTAAAGCACTGTGCTGAGAACACAGCATCATTTCTGTGATATCCCTGCCAGGAATGCACAATCTGGATCTGGTGTTGTGGAGACGTCAGATAGACCCACGCTGAGTGTCATCTGGCAGCGTGTGAAGCCTATACTCTAAAATTGTGGAGGATGTGAGAGACACAAAGATAAGGAACTGTTTCAGGTTGGAGGGGACTAACAGACATGACAATGAGATACAGTACATGTCCTTGGATGGTGGCCTGGACCATAAAGGAAAAAGAGACATAGTTGAGAAGTTGAGACAGTTGGCAAAATTTGAATGGCATCTTTGGATTGGATGGAAGCAGTGTGAAAATATTGACTTTCTGATCTGGAAGCTTTATGGTGGCTCTGTAGGAGATTATCTTTGTTTTAGGGGACACATACTAGAGTCTTTACAAATGAAGGGATTTCACGTCTACAGCTTGCTCTCAAATAATGAAGAAAAAGAAGTGTGTGTGTGTGTGTGTGTGTGTGTGTGTGAGTGTGTGTGTGAGAGAGAGAGACAGAGAGAGAGAGGAAGGGAGGGAGGGGAATATGGAGCAATGCAATGAAATGTTAACACCTGGGGAGTAGGGGTGAAGGAGTTACGGGAGTTCTTTGAACTTGTTAACTCTTCTGTAAGTTTGTAATTACTTCCAAATAAATTATTTTAAAAAGTAGAATATAAATGTTACAAACCCTGAAAATGTACAAACGTTGCCATGCAATCATCGAAAATCGAAAGGTGGTTAGCTCTGGGTCTGAACATGCTATTCCTTTTTCCTGGGACCCTCTCATCCACATTTTAAAGTGATGGATTCTCTTGTGTCATTCATGGCTCTGCCCAAACATCCTCAGGAGAGGATGTCTCTGACCACCCTTGCCTCTGTTTTCTTTGAGACACTCATCACCAGCTGGCATCATACTAGATATTTAGATAACTAGCACTTGGTCTGCTGGGCTTATATTCTGCTATGTCTCTTTTTATTTATGACCCAGGATGCTATTAGGAACATGCACTGCATTTAGTTGTCATGTCTTCATCTCCTCCAGACTTTGGTGCTTAGAAAACTGTCTGGCGCCGAATAGGTGCTCATTAAATATCTTTTATTGTCGAAAAGCTGGGGTGAGGAAGGAGGGGAGAAAGCAGAGCATGAAGTACTCTGATTTCTCCTTTACAGCCAGTGGGACCAACAGATAAAATTTAGAGGGAAAACTGCTGTTTGTGTTATTTGTAGCCATTTGTGTAAGAAAGAGACTAAGTAGGTGGAGGGACTTCCTTGGTGGCTCAGTGGTTAAGACTCCACACTCCCAATGCAGGGGGCCCAGGTTTGATCCCTGGTCAGGGAACTAGATCCCACATGCATGCCACAACTAAGAGTTCACATGCCACAACTAAGGAGCCCATGTGCTGCAACTAATGTGCCAGCAAGCAGCAACTAAGGAGCCCTTGAGCCACAACTAAGGAGCCCTCAAACCACAATTAAGGAGCCCACCTGCCACAACTAAGATCCAGTGCAACCAAATAAATAAATAAAAAATTTTAAAAACAGAATATATATTTTTTTTAAAAAGGAAGTAGGTGGAGAACAGGCTCCATTTGCATCGGCTGTAGAGATTTAGCACATCTCCATCCTCCTGGACTAGGAAAGAACAGGGTACTCACGTTTCCCCACACACACCCCTTACTTCAAAGAGAATGTCTGGCTGACCCCATCCCATTTTAGGGCAGGCTATCATACTTGTGAAATCCATAGATCCAAGAATCGTACTGCCTGGGCTTAAATCCCAGTTCAGCCATTTCTTAGCTGTGTGAGGTGGAAAAGTTACCTAACCTCTTTCTTCCTTGGTTCACTCATCTGTGAAATGAGGACAATAGTAGTACCTATCTCATAAAGATATCTGAGGAGAAAATAAGATGTAAAGTGCCTAGAACAGTGCCTAGTCCAGAGTAAGTGGTAGCTGTGACTATTGTCAAAAGATTTGGACCTTTTTGTTAATATCTTTTAATCAAACCACTATGGGATAAGTGACTTCCAAATATTAAATAGACCCCATTTTTCCTCTAGCCTAGTCCCTCTAACGATGACATTATTCCAGGATTTGAAAAAGAAATACAACTACCATTCAATGTGTCCTGTGATATCATTCATGCAGAGACTGCTATATGCCCACTTTCCTTCTCCTTGTTTTCTTGGGCACACAGGGAGGAGTGTGTGGCTGGGATCTGGACAATGGGATGTGGACAGAGTGAAGCACACTGCATGATGCTCCAGGCCTCTTTCTCTCCCTCGTGTTTGGCCAAATGCAGAATATCCAGTAGAGAATTCTGAGGCTCTAGGGGGTGGAGAGTCTGAGTCTCAGAATGATCCCACTCACCCATCTTGGGCTGCAATCTGAGTGAGGAATAACCCTTTATGGGTTTAAGCCACTGAGTTTAGGGGCTTGTTTGCTAAAGCACTTAACCTGACCTGGCAGAGAAATGCAGAGTGAGCCTACAGTCTTCAAGGCACTGTTCTAGGCTCCAAGGATACAGCAGTGAATAGAATAAATAACGTCTGTGCTGTCATGGAGTTTATAGCCCTCCTGTTACAATACAGATCGTAAACTACTATACGAATAAATGATATGCCAGGTGGTAATGGTAATCCTTGCTAAGCAAAAGAAAATAAAAAAGAAACCAGGGCAAAGAGGATGAAGATTCATACAGATAATAGAGGACCGTGTGAATAGTGATAAAACAAGGCATGGGACAGAGTGGACACCTAATTTTATGAGGAAGTTAGGCTGAGCAGAGCTCTGCACTTGAGTAGGAAATTGAGCTCTGAGCTTCCTGAGGAGCAAAGGAAAAAGCAAAGCATGTTGAATTAAGTAGTTAGGATTATGGGAATAGGGGTGTGTGTGTGTGTGTGTGTGTGTGTGTGTGTGTGTATTAGATAAAATGTTTTTCCAGTAGCAAACCCCAAAAGGAATTTATTTCAATAATCCCTTCAAGGACCTCAAGTTCAGAGGATGGAAAAGGTATTAACGTTCTGAGTCGTGCGCAAAGAATTATGGATGAGTTGGGACAGAAAGTGGTGACTTCCCGGGAGGAGAGCTGGGGCCTTATTGTGAGGCTGAGCCGGCGTTGACCAGCCTCTCTCTGCCTCAGTGACCTCCAGTGATTTCCTGCAGTGAAGCTTTTCTAAATGCACAGGCTGTTAAACTCCATTGTGCTACTTTGACATCTGGAACAAATCCTTTTGTCATACACCGTCAGACTTTAAACAAATAAGAGCTAATGAGTTATCCAGATGCCGTGAGTTTGCCCCAACCAATAATTACTTTGTTCACTCAAGGGTAGTATAGAGGTAACAGGCAGAAAGATCTCTCCTGTCCCACCTTGCAAATATCTGACTTGTCTGATGTTTACAATGTAACATATTTGTTTTGCCAGGTCTGCCCTATATATCCTCCTGTCCAGAAGCTCTACACCATAATGGTGTGGAAAGAGTGTTCGTTTTGGAGCCAAGCCCAGCAGAGTTTCAGTCCCAGATTCTCTCGATCATTACCAGAGTGAGCAAGGGTGCACCAGGTTTCCTCACCGTGGGCCCCAGTTTCCTCAGCTATACACTGGAGGTAACAGCACACACTCCATAAGGTGGGATTACGTAAGAGTTTAATACAATGTCTGGCACATTGTAGGAAATCAATAAACATTTGTTCCCATTCTATCCTCAAACCACTTTTAATTAGTGTGCCCTTTGAGAAAATGGTCAGTGATTTTTTTTTTAATAGGACGTTATTTGGTAAGTTCACTTTCAGGAGAGTGATTTGTTCCTTTTAATTTAAAGCCCATTAATCAGAGTAATGTGGCCTTCCCTCTACTGGATGCCTCTCCGAAGTCTCTTTCCCTACAGCTGACAACAGAGAAAAGGCTATTTGGGATAAAAGGATGCACACACTCCTTCTCAGGCTGGTTGTTGGGGGGATTGGGGGGGATATTAGGCCACTGGATTATATTTGCGTGTCTGGTCTCTGGAGACAAAGAACATGGGCAGGGTGGACCTACTTCCAGCTACAGTAGCCCAAAGCCATGAGCACCTGTAGGAGAGGAAATTAACCAAAGATGAGGCACCTGGAGGACCAGATGAATATGGGCGGGACATCAGAACATCATCCCAAAAGGCAATCTGAGATGGAGATTTGGGAGCACGCAGAACTAAGCAGCATACGTGGGAGAGGCAGAGGCGATTGGCCAGGGGGCGGGTGTCAGCACAGACAGGAGCCAGCAAGACAGAGAAATGGCAGCTGTGGCCAGTGCATGGTCTTCCCAGACCAGCCGCCACAGACAGTGGCTGGAGGACTTTTTTTTTTTAATGGCATATAATTGCTTTACAATGTGCTAGTTTCTGCTGTACGACGAAGTGAATCAGCTATATGTACACATATATGCCCTCCCTCTTGGACCTCCCTCCCACCCACCCCCCAATCCCACCCATCTAGGTCATCACAGAGCTCTGTGGAGGACTATTTATTTATTTATTTATTTATTTATTTATTTTTGGCTGCATTGGGTCTTCGTTGCTGCGCACGGGCTTTCTCTAGTTGCGGTGAGCGGGGGCTACTCTTGTTGTGGTGCATGGGCTTCTCATTGCGGTGGCTTCTCTTGTTGCAGAGCACGGGCTCTAGGCACGCAGGCTTCAGTAGTTGTGGCACGCGGGCTTAGTTGCTCCACAGCACGTGGGATCTTCCCGGACCAGGGCTCGAACCCGTGTCCCCTGCATTAGCAGGCCGATTCCTAACCACTGTGCCACCAGGGAAGCCCAGGGGGACTTATTTTTTTAACCTTTCTTTTAATAAGTTTTAAAATATAGGTATTATAGGAAAAACTACAAAAATCAGAACTATGTCACAATGATTTGAGAACACACAAAACCCTCCTAAGTACGACCCATCACCCAGCACCCAACCTCTATCCTCTTCTCCCTCCAGGAAAGTAACTGATTCCCTGACTAGGATATAGAATATCTTAATAACTCTCTTGCTTTTCTTTATAGTTTTGCCACTTTAGCGTGCCTACTCATACACAGTGGATTTGTTTGCCTATTTCTTGAACGTTATATAAAGAGTCATACACTATGTATCTTTTATATCTGGTTTATTTTGCCCAACATGATATTTGTGAGATGCGCTCATGTGGTAGCAGGTAGCAACACGTCATTTATTTTCATTGCTGTGTGGAATTTCATCGTCTGGATATTCTGTGGTGGATTTATTCATTCTGTTGTTGATAGACATAGGGATTGTTTATGGTTTGGGGATACAACCCAAAGTGCAGCTATGAACATTCCCATGTACATTTTTGGTGCAAGCAAATACATTTCTATTGAACGTGCATGCATGTGTGTGTTGCCTAGGAGTGGGACTCATGGTGTATAGGGTGTGAGTGTATTTGTGATTAGTTGACAATGCCAGCTCTTTTCCAAAGTGGTAAAATGGCAATACCATGGAATATCTGATCTCAATGGATCTTCCATAGATAGTTCTTTGAAAAAGGTCTCAAAGCTCCCTCAAGTCTGCAGCAGAAACAGTTTCCTGACCTAATATACATCATCCTGCTTATTTTAGCAGCCCTCTCAAACCGTTGGATGCCACATACGTTCAAAGAGTGATATTGCTGTTGGATTAGAATAAGAACTACTTCTACTGGGATCAGTTTAGTATATACATATACCAAATAATATAATTCAATATACCATAATATTTTATAATTATACTAAACAATAATAGTAAATATTATATAATACGTATGAATGGACCAAATAGTAAGTGATACAATCACTGGCTACGTATATTGTCAGACTAGGTCTGCCTCACTTTCTCATTATGAGAAAATGTTGATACATCCCACAGAATAATACTAAGTATCCCTTTCCTGATCGTCCTTCCCATGCCACGCCTCCACCCAATGTTAGGAAACAACAAAAAATATTTAGCAGCAGCTAGCAAAGATTGTTACTTGCCCCAAACCCAGAGAAGGCAGCTTTCTGTTCTATTGGCTCAGTAGCTGACTCTTTCATTTAGCCTTGTCTAAGAGGTAGGAATGTACTCAACTACCCATATCCAAAACTCAGGAATTTGGAGTTATCTTTCCATCAGACTTGGTTTTGGCCTGAGAGAAGCAGGCCCAAGTCTAGGATCAGTCCAGATAGGGTAGGCTTTCAAGATAGCCTCCAAAAAAAAACTAGGACAGCAAAAAATAAAAGTTAAGCTACATAATGAACACCCTAAAAGAAAGCATAAGTGAAGCTTTTGGAAGAATTCTGCATCATGACAATTAAGGATAAAAGATAGGAAGACAGGAAGAAAGCTTTCCCATGAAATAGATTTATTTAATGAAGTGGAAAAAATTAGAAATAAATAACTGCTTTAAAAAAATGAGAACCAAATGGATACTTATTATTCAATGGCAAAAGATAAAATAAACAAAATGAAAACATCGTTATTGGAAATACGTTGGCTGCAAATATTTAGGCTGTGGACCCTTTCCCTAGAGAAATGAGTACTTATAAATAAACATAATATTTTGAATTTGATTTTAGGAGATTCTGAAATTCTCATAAACTTCTGCTTGGAATATAAAATAGTAAAACCACTTTGGAAAGCAGCTTGGTAGTTTCTTAAAAAATTAAAAGCACTCATGAGATGTGATCCATAGCTATTCACCCAAGAGAAATAAAACCATATGTCCACACAAAGATCTGTATGCAGATATTCATAACAGCTTTATTAGTAATAGCCCAAAACTCAAATCAACCCAAACGTCCAACAGCAGGTGAATGGATACACAAGCTGTGATGTATTGTATAATGGAATACTGCTCAGCAATAAAAGGGAATGAACTCTTGATACCTCTGTAAAGTACAAGAATCTCAGAAGAAGTATGCCAAATGAACTCTACTGCATATTTTCATTGATTTAAAATTCTAAAAAAAAGTCCAAACTCATCTGCAGTGACAGAAAGATCAGTGGTTGCCTGGCAAGTGGTCAGGGGTTTAGGAATGAAGAATTACAGAGACACGGGAAGTTTTAGGGCTGACAGAGATGTTCATTATGTTGATTACGGTGATGGTTTCAAGGGTGTATGCAGACATCAAAAGTTATCACGTTGTATGCTTAAATGTGTGCAGTGTGTTATACGTCAGTAATTCCTCAATACAGCTTTGTAAACCATTACGCAACACAGTCCTGACCACTTCCAATAACAGTGCACACATTTAACACCTGTTTGGAACACAATTTTGCAAGATGCATCATAAATTCTTACTGTTATTACAATACAGGTGAAATGTACAAGAATCAACCCAAATAGGCAATGATTGGGCAGTTTGTGGTGGGTGGTGTTATTCCCTGACTTGTCTTTTAGAGAAATGCCTGCTTGGAAATGTTACAGACTCACCTATCAGGGGGCTTCCACTTCTGTGGATGCAGCGTCTTATATATCAACCATTTTGTTCATGTTTACCTGCAGTCACAGATTGTTGTGTTTGATTGACCCTTTGTTCCTTGTGTTTAAAACAGAACAGATAAGTTCTTTAATTACTCCTTTAGGGACAGTTAATACATTCTAAGTGTTTCCTAAGCTTGGGAAAGTGATTGAGTGTTTCTGGTTAATACTTTTATATTCAAGGTTAATTATTGTTTTTTGATGATATTTTCAAATTCACTAATATCCTTAATAAAGTTGGCAACCATTGGTTGGTTAAGGGGACAAAACTATTAGTATGAAAGCTAGATTGTCGATGAAAGATAAGTCTATTCATTTCTTGGTCATAGACAATATGGGCAGACCCTATAAAATAAAAAATGCTTATCCTGAGTACCTTCTCTTTAACTCAATGATATAAAAAAAGAGCTGTAAACAGCCTGGAACTTATTATTTCAGCAAGACTGAATAACAACAAAGAAGACAGGGCAAAGGACACTGAGTACAAAGAATTTGGAGAGTGGATAGGAAGGTAGCCTAACTGTTCCTCATTGAATGTGATGAACTGCACATAGAAATTTACTGGAAGGGAAAGAAGCAAGAGAATGCAAAAGTTTTTGGCATTTCACAGACCTTCTCTGAACCTTAAATTTTAATGTTATCCTTAAAAAACGATGCATCCCTTGTTCTGCAAGGGAGGTGAGAACACGCAAACTTCACATCGGGCTTAAGCTGGCTTTCTGCTGATTGAATTCCACAGAAATCAGTAGAGATGCATTTAACAGTCTGGAGCGATCTCAGGGAGTCCTTCCCAAGAAGACGAGTGAAGAACTGGTACATCCCTTGAAGAGGGTTAAAAGGGAGCAAAGCAAAGCTACAGACATTGAACTAAATTCAGGTAAGAATTTCTGACACCATCACTCAAAGCGATGGATGTAATTAAGATAGAATGAAAATCATGGAACTGCTAAAACAGCAGAACTATGAAGGTAAGGGTAATACCGTTCCACGTGGCTCCTTCCTGCCTTGCTTAAAAAAGTTATTTAGTAAACATCAACAGTGCTCACAGCATATTAGGTAAAAAAAATGGGGAGAGAGAGAGATAAAGAGAGGGAAAGAGAAAGTATTTGACTGTCATAGTTTACCTTGTCATTCTCCTGCTGAAAAATGGCTAATTGGCCCTTCACTGAATAAAACAGTAAATAAACACCTTAGCAGGGATAAAAATTTGTTCATATTCTGTCCCCAATTCACCCATTTCTCAATCTATATCCTTCTCCACTATCTAGTCTTTGGATTTGATATATCAGGATAAGCATGGTACATAATCAATTACCTAGTTCCAAGTATTAAGTAGCAATACCAGACATTAGGTTCATTACTGCTAGTTGCTATCTCACACACACAACACACACCCACACCCACACACACGCCCCGCCCCCCACACCACTATCTCAGTGACTCAATGTAAAAAATCATCCAGCACTTCACCACTTCGTTCATGCAAAGTCCAGCCAAGATATTCCTGGTTGGGTGGCTCTCTGGACAGCTGTCCTCTAAGTATTGAATCTGACTCATACTCTTTCCATTTTGATCGACTACATCCCTTAGAGTCTCCTTCCAGCCTTCTGTTCTCCTGACTCACTGGCCAAGAGAAAGCAAGTGAACAGTCTTTCAGAAGATTTTAGGGGCCAGCCCTGGAGGTGGTCCATACATCACTTTTGTCCACATTCCCTTGGTCAAAACTAGTCACATGAACCCATCTAGAAATGAGGGATCTATCAGTTACGTGTTGCCATATAGCAGAACACCCCATAATGTAGCTCGTGTACTTTGCTCGCAATTCTGTGGGTTGGCCATTGATGCTGGATTTCACTGGGCTGACTCACACATCTTTTGGTTAGATGCTGCTTCTGGTGGTTGGCTGGCTGTTGGCTGGAACAACAGGTATGACCTGGCCATGAATCTCTCATCATCCACCAGGCTAGCGCAGGCTTGTTCTGTGGCAGCTCAGACTTCTAGGAGTGGAAAGAGAGCAAGTTCCAGTGTGCAAATCCTTTTCAAATCTCTCCTGGGCCAAAGAGAGAATGAATTTATGAGTGAATGAATGAAACAATCTGAAGAGTAAAAAGCTAAAGCGTAAATCTCAAAATATTCATGGCCTTTAACCAAGTAATAGCATTTCTGGGATTCCACCTTAAGAGAACAATCCTAAATAAAGGGCAAAGTGTAATTTTTAATGGTAAAAGTTAAAGACCTCATGATGCAAAGGTTATGTAACCCATTCAATGGAACATTACACAGATATTAAAATTGAGAAAACAGGGCTTTCCTGGTGGCGCAGTGGTTGAGAGTCTGCCTGCCGATGCAGGGGACGCGGGTTCGTGCCCCGGTTGGGGAAGATCCCACGTGCCGCGGAGCGGCTGGGCACGTGGGCCATGGCCGCTGAGCCTGCGCGTCCGGAGCCTGTGCTCTGCAATGGGAGAGGCCACAACAGTGAGAGGACCACATACCACAAAAAAAAAAAAAAAATTGAGAAAACAATATAAAATTGATGTAATACATTGAATGATGTAATAACATCAAAACATCTATGATTTAATAGAAAGTTAAAAAACAGGATAGTAATAACTATAGCAATGTTAAGGAAAATATTTATAATATAGAAGACTTCCATTTAAAAAACTGAGCACAAAACACTAACAAATATTAACTGCGCTTACCTGCGCGGTGCGTGCAGCGATAATTATTTAGTTTTGTTTTAATCTTCACTTTTCTTATTCTCTGAATTTTCTTTAAGGCGCAGTTCTTGTTTTTATGGTGAAAAATAAACATGAACAAAGTAAAAGCTCTAACATAGTGTTTGCTACGTGAGAATGGTCACCGGGGGCTGAGGACTCAAGGCGGGGAGGAAGGAGGGTGGATCTGTCGGTATCCCCTCCCTAGCTGAGGGGTGAGATGTGTGACCAGTTCCATCTTTGACCCCTTCCTGTGTAATGATGGTGTTCCAGGTGGCGCCACCTGCCTCCGTGCTTAGAGACGCCTTCTTAGTGGTGGTGGCACTTTTTCTCTGAGTCATTCACACTGTCCCTCTGTCTCCTGCTATTAAAGCGACTGGCTTTCCGACACGTTGGTCTGAGTTGAGGGCACCAGGCTGAGCAGAATCAGCACTAGCACCTGCGTGCTAATTAGAAAAAGGCACTTCGTGGGCAGGAAGAGCCCAGAGCCAGGAGGTGGGTGTGATGAGCAGACCCCAGGCTGGATTTCAGCACCCTCTCCACTCACCCTCCTGGTTGCTTTCCCACCTCACTCCTGCAGGGTGCAACCTCTCTCTAGCACCCATGTATCTGGGTAAACCTAGTTATGTTTGAAGCCAATGAACTCAGCGTAGTTCAACCAGCTAAGGTGAGATGTTCATTCCATGCCATCATTTCTACCTAACTCTGGATGTAAATGTTTGACTGCACTTAGACTTAAAGGTTCTAGAAGATAGATAGTGGGAAGCAGCTGCATAGCACAGGGAGATCAGCTCGGTGCTTTGTGACCACCTAGAGGGGTGGGATAGGGAGGGTGGGAGGGAGATGCAAGAGGGAGGGGATATGGGGATATATGTATATGTATAACTGATTCACTTTGTTACACAGCAGAAACTAACACACCATTGTAAAGCAATTATACTCCAATAAAGATGTTAAAAAAAAAAAGTTTCTAGAAGGCAAGGGAGACTTTATCAGAAACTTTACTCCCATAAACTCAGATCAGGGTGTTACACAAACCTTCCCAGTTGGCCTGCAAAATACTGCGTATTTAACTGATTATGCAAACAGCAAGAAAGATTCAATTCATAGCATATAAAAGCTCGAAGGGAATTTCGTAAAACAATCGAGTTTATCTGATCATAAAGAAGACTAAAGACTTCAGGAGATTAATAATAATAGAAATACCATTAGAATGGTGATAAATAATAATAGTAACAAAATAATAAAAGACTAAAAGATAAAAGACTTGACAAGTAAATAGAATGTGTGGTCCTAGATTGGATCCAGGACCAGAAGAAGAACAATTGGGAAACTTTGAATGAGGTCTGTACATTAGAGAACAGTGTTATATCAATGTTAATGTCCTAAATTTTGATCATTGTAGTGTGGTTATGATAGATATAGCATTCAAGGAATCTGGATCAAAGGGATACAGGAATTCTTTTCACTATATTTGCAACTTTTTCTTTAAGTCTGAAAAAAAAAGTAACGAACACACCCACACAAGCATAGTCCCTCCACATCATCTTGCAGATGATGACATTGAGCATCTTAGTCACGGACTCAGAGTCAGAGGGCAAGTGGGCAGCGACAGAGGGCTCAGGGTCAGAGGGCAAGCGGGCAGCAACAGAGGGAGATGTCTCTGCTCTGCATCCTCATGCAGGGTCCACCGTCTGCAATGATTCAGGCCAATGAGGCCCGTGGATGGGAGGATGCGCTTGGAAAATCACCCTCAGTCATTCTTTTTCTGAAGTCTTGGTCTACTCAGTGTGTTCAGACTCGGTTTAAAGGCTCCAGAAGCATGGGAAGGAGGGTAAGGGCCAATCCTCTGCCCTATCCAGGGCTTAGGCACCTCTGAGGACCAGTTCCCTCAAGGCACTGGGCTTTTAGGAAGTCTACAGTGTGCTGACATCCTTGCTGCCTGAGAGAAACCCTCAGAGGGGCTGTGTGGAGAAGGTCACTGCAAGGTCATTGGGCAGTGGTCATTACAGTGTTTAGCAGAGTATCTAAGGGATGCTGGAGCTGGACACAGAACTGGGTTCTGCCAAGTTCTTTCAAGGGTTTTGCTCCCAGCAGGAGAGGAATTCAACTCACTGTACAAAACGGTAGTCCTTGCTCTTTACCCAGAAATGAATGCTTCTGCTAGATGAATGGCAAACGAGGGGTCCCAGTTGGGTGTCTCCATCTTTCCCACAAGTGCATGAGCTGGGGGAGAGGGGATGGAGTAGGCTTCACCCAGATCACACAGACCTCCCCCTGAGGTCTTCCGATGTGTGAGGCTGCAGAAAGCCAGGTGGCCTCATCCAGTTCAGACCATGGAACCCAAATCTTGATAGGGTCTTTGGTTGGGATAAGGAGAGGCACATTTATTGTAATAGTCGTGCCATTCACTCACAATGACTTGTTATCCTGAGTCTTCACGGGTCCAGCTGGTTTATTCTTAGGTACACCGGTCTTTGGAAAGCAAATGCTCCTTACTTAGACTGTCAACAAATATTGATGTCTTGAGCCTCCTTTCTACCTGGTGAATCCAATTCCTGATCGTGTGTGTGTGTGTGTGTGTGTGTGTGTGTGTGTATTGGCTCATTTCCTGTTAGCCACACCATTTATAGGCACTGAGAGTTCAGCTTTTCCCCTTTATTAAATCAGTAGTTATTCCCCTTGTAGAGGTTCATCTTCAAAAAAGTGTTGTCAGCTCTCGACATCTCCTGTTTCCTCACCTCTTCTAGTTGTCCCTCCGTGTTTATCACCTTCAAAACATTTCTTGACTGAATTTTTTTAGTTGAGCTATGGAAGACACAGGGATAAATGCATAACTTTAATCCGTCTGGTTTGACTGTATTGTACAAATGTAGAATTTTCAACCATCGAGGGTATAACTGTACAGCCGTGCAGACCGTTCATTTACAAGTCCAGGAGCATGGAGCACATAGACTCTAAGTGGTGCAATGTCAAAGCCCCAGGGAAAGGAACACATCAGTCATTGCTTCTGGGTTCAAATCTGTTTGTGGAGAACTTGCTGAAGTACAGAGGCTGTTTGGACCCCTTCAGCGATCGCGTGGTCGGATCACAATCCTTTCTGAAGGTCAGGATGAGGCAGCATGCTCTTGGATGGAAGTGAAGATGGACGGGGGCCATCATGAGTGGCCTGTTGGTAGCATAAGAGGACATTGGTGGGGGACATTTCCTGAGGACCCCACAGCCTTGCCCTTGGTGCTTTGAGTGTGGGTATCGTGCACCTAGGCACCCAACTGGTGACGAGTGGAAACTCTGACAAACACATGAAAGAATCAGAGCCAATAATAGTTCGTGGGGTTCGCTGAGTGGTCTGTGATGTGCTGACTCCCCCTCCTGCATCGTGGACTGACCCCCCAGCTCCCAGCCCAGCAGCCGGCCCTGCACAACCCATAGCCCCTGAGGCCAGGACTAATTTCTCATCTTCCCTCCTTGAGGGAATTTCCCTGGATAGTCTGTGACTCTGAATCAGATAGGAATTATGATAATAATAGACATTTATTGAGTGTTTACTTAGCATCTGACCTCTAACTCTTATACCACTGCCCCAGACAGAGGATGCTAACTCCACTCTAACCTTCCAGTCCAATCAATTTAATTTAAAAAATTCTATGGAGAGACTTCCCTAGTGGCACAGTGGTTAAGAATCCGCCTGCCAATGCAGGAGACATGGGTTCGAGCCCTGGTCTGGGAAGATCCCACATGCCGTGGAGCACCGAAGCCTGTGCGCCACAACTACTGAGCCTGTGCCCTGGAGCCCATGAGCCACAACTACTGAGCCTGCGGGCCACAACTACTGAAGCCTGCGGGCCTAGAGCTTGTGCTCCACAGCAAGAAAAGCCACCGCAGCCTGCGCACTGCAAAGAAGAGTAGCCCCTGCTTGCCTCAACTAGGGAAAGCCTGCACGCAGCAACCCCCAAGTCAGGAGTCACTGCCCCATCAGCCCTGTTCATTTTCATCACAGCATGTGTCTTAACCTGAAGCTGTCTTGTTCCTTTGCGTAAGTGCGGCCTCCCACTGGAATGAAAATTGCCCAAGAGCAGAGACTCACCTGTCTTGTCCTCTATCCCCTGAGCCCCGAGTACCTCCTGGCACACAGTCTCAGTGAATATGCCGAATATCTCATTTAGTCCTTCTTATAATCCCATGAGCTACGTGCTACTATGCTCCCCATTTTACAGACGAGGGAAGAGAGGCTCAAAGAAGTTCAGTGAGTAGACTGTGCAGCTCTTCAGCTGAGAATCCAGGCCTGTTTGATGTTGTAGCCAGTGCTCTTTGTCTGACTACTGCACTAGTCTGTGCCTTACACTGAGATGGCATCCCAGTCTCGTCCGAGGCTGCACAGTGTCTCGCCCCCTCCCTGCCCATTCCTAAGCAGGAGGAATTTCTGCTTCTCTGCCCTCATCCCTCAGGCTTTCTCTCCCTCCCTTTGTGCTCAGAGCTGCACACACACTCAGAGCTGCCTTAGGCCATTCCACATTTTGGTCAGACTTCCTGTCGAAGTCAGGATGCCTGGCACTGTGTCTCCTACCTCCAAGTCCTGGACCGCTCTGTCCCCTTATAGTGCTAGCGTTTCCCAATGGCATGTGTTCTCCAATGCCTGTTCTGCCCCTTTAAAATGAAGTGTACTTTTGAGAGGATAAGGGGCATCCTGGAGGCTGGGCTTTGGCATGTGTTTAGGGTAAACCTGATAGCATTTGCATCGACAGTCAACTCCCTTCTTGCACAGAATGGCTGAATGCCACAGCATCAATCCTGTATTTGATCTCTACATCACAGACTCTTAAGTTTGTTTTTCCTCTGGGGACTGAGATCTCAGTTTTGATGATGGCCTTTTTCCAGCTTCCTTTCCATAGAGAAAACAGTCTAAAAACCATTCAAATGTTTATTCGTTTCACACATATTTCTAGCCCCAACAGTATCTACCAAGGATGCTAAGTGATATAGATGTGTAAGATAGGACCAGTCTCTCCTCACTGGCATGGTCCCCAGGGATGGGAAATGTATAATGCCTTCCCCAAGGGAGTACTCATTTTTATTTTCACCCTTGTACTGGATCGCTCACTCCACCATCTCGACCTCTTAAATTCAAGAGAGCTCCCCTATGACCATGAAGAACACCCGAGGTTACATGAGAAACATTAGCTGGTGCATAAAGCTGTCAAACTCCCAAGAAGAACTGGCCCAAAGCAGACACTCCACAAGACAAAGATGGAGGAGCGCACAGGAAATGAAAGGAAGCATTTTTCACCTCCCAATGTGGAAGAATGCCCAGTAACAGAGCCAGAAAAAGACCCGAGGAGGTCAATCAAGATGACTTGACATTCAAGTCAAGGTGAATTAGGTGGAGGGGAAAGAATAAGGAAGGAGAAAACAGAGATCAAAAACCCAACACCTATACCCAAATGTGATGACTGCATTTAACCTGGGGACCACAGAGGATGCCCCTCCTACCCATGACTTTGGGATAATGAGGGAGGTGGGAACAACCAGGTAGGAGGGGTGCTGCATGCATTCAGCTAATTTGGGGGCTGTCTTTTTTTTCCTGCTCCTGAAGCCTATACCTTAACTTGCTTGCTGCTTTAGACTCTCCTTGGACCAGCTGGCTTGCACCAGAACAGAGATCATAAAAACTGTCAACGTCAAGTGATTAAGCTCTGTGATTTTAAAGACTTTTCTCTTCCCAGGTTTTGCCACCTTCAATTGACATTTTCACTCTACGAGGCAAGGATGGGAGAGTGTAGGGGCCATATAAGAGCAGCACAGACTCCACTGCATGGGGCTTGAGCAAGAATTCTGAGACTGTATCTTAAACGTTCCCTGGCTTTCTGTGGTCCTTTGCCTCAGATTCCCATCCGATTAGAGAAGGCATCTGCCCTCCCTGATGAATGACTATTCTAAGGTCCAGAATTTTTATTTTGATAGAATCTCACTTACATGCAAGTTTATACATTGATCCTATTTTCAGGAGGTAATGTTTACACTTGGAAGGCCCACTTTCACATCATGCTGGTGGTTCGAAAGCAGAACCAGAGCATAAAAGAGAAAGAGAGAGAGACGAATGTGTCTTCTTCAAATCCACTTCTTGGGACCCAAGTCTCCAGAATAGCATTGTCAATCAGGAAGATAAACACAAGATCTGTGCTTTTTCCCTTCAAGGAGCCACTGGTGAGTGGCCTCAGTGGAGGACTGCAATTGGCTCTTCCCTTCTAGGTGTCCTGTCTGTAATTGTCACTAATGCCAATTCATTAGGTATTTCATTAGCTAAGCTGAAACCCTATATCCTGATCTTTAGCTGAAAACATCTCTGAATTAGATCATGAAAATTAGAATAAAACTCATTCGCTGGTGGCAATTAATGAGTCATGACTAACTAAGGAAGAGGGAGTAGGGCGGGAGAGAGTGGCTTTCCTTCCAAGCTGCTGATAGTTAAGAGGAAGGGAAATTACACTGCATTTTGTGAGTTTGCTGGAGCATGACGCCATCACAGCTGGGAGCCACCAGACTTCCTGACCCAGCTCCTGGGCTTCTGGGTACCGCCTTCCTTTCAGCATTCAAGGGGAAGAATCCCGAATGTGGGTAGTGGAAAATCATCCTCAGTGTGGAAACCCAGCCCTCAGTTGGTGGTGTTCTTTGCTGGTATGCCAAGTAGAAGGCTCTTTATCCTCTATTAGGTATGGAGGAGACAACCCCAGAGGTATGACTCCAGCTTGCATCTCCTTCACAAAGGAAACTGAGGCCTGAAAAGTTAGGTGGCCTGTCCCTGGTTACACAAGTAATGTCCTGAAAGATGGGGACCCCAAGTCCAACCTCCCGACTCCAAATTCAATGCTCTTTCCTCTAAACCATGATGCCTGCCAACTTCTAGGCAACAATCCATACATCATTTAATACTTACTCTATGGGAGGTGGTGGGCAGATGATACAGACAGAAAGAAGGGTAGCACATGGTCCCTGCCTTTTGGGAGTAAAGTATAATGAGGAGATACTGTCAGGCAACAGGCATTTAGAAAACAATGTGCCCTGAGAGAGGCAGGCAAACAGTACCCTTAGCATATAGAGGTCACAACCCTTTACTGCCTGGAAAAGTCTAGGAAGGAAATATTTCAATACAGAGATTTTAAGCATGAGATCATTAATATGTGTCTGAGATTGGATTCACCCTATAAATAGACTCTAAAAGAAGGAACTGAGAGCAAGAAGTTTATTTGGGAAGGACATGAACCCCAGAGAGAGAATAAGGAATAGATAAAGGGAAGAAAAAGCAACCCATAAGGATGTATTATTTATTTATTTATTTATTTTTGCGGTACACGGGCCTCTCACTGTTGTGGCCTCTCCCGTTGCGGAGCACAGGCTGCGGACGCGCAGGCTCAGCGGCCATGGCTCACGGGCCCATCCGCTCCGCTCCGTGGCATGTGGGATCTTCCCGGACCAGGGCACGAACCCGTGTCCCCTGCATCGGCAGGCAGACTCTCAACCACTGTGCCACCAGGGAAGCCCAAGGATGTATTATTAAGTCAGCTATCACAGTTTGTGCATAAACTCTGGGAACAGGTACCAAATGAGTGTCTCAGAATTGTCTCACCTGAGGGGCGAGGGAGCTGGGGTATTTACGCACCCACTCCCACGTCAGAGTTGAGTTCCACTCCTGATGAGGAATGTTGAGTGCTTGGCACTTTTAGCCCTCTCTGGCTTGGTGAAAGCCTCAGGCACAGACATAGACCCTGACAGTTGCAAGGCTGCCAGATACATGAACGTGTGTAAGGTCTGAGGGTTATAGATGAGGCACTGGCAGCGTCTGCTCCAGTGGGCAGAAGGGGCTGGCCATTGCCAGCAATGCAGCGGCAAGGGGGGTCCAGGGAGCATGGTGTGTTGAGAGCAAAAGAAGTAGAAAAATATTTGAAGCCTAAATTGCAGGAAGGAGAATGGGGGATGACAAGGACAAATGGGTATATAGGTGAGAGCATGGGGTTCTTTTGTGTCTTGTTTCATAATCTGAATGGTTCATATTCTGTTGTCCTGGTTGATTGGGTCTAAGACAGAGTAGGGAAGGAGTCTAGGATGGTTGTTGAATTTCTGGAAAAGGGTTTGGAGAAAGAGTTTGCCCATATCCTGGAGCAGCACAGACCAAGTCTAAGTCCATGCAGTTCTGATGGGATTGGGTCCCTACAGGAGTGTTTTGGGCCATTGAGCTCCAGGAGGAGGGAGCAGGTGCAGGTCACTCTCCAGAATCCCCAGGCCTCACCAGACAGCCGTTCATGTCTAACTCACTCCACCTGGGTCTCACAGCAAGCCTGGGTCCTCAACAACTGTCCCATGTCACAGTTGGGAAACTGATGGGTTGCGGGAGCTGCTGCCTCTCTCTCCCACTCCTCGACCCCCTCGAGAACCCACTTGGCCACTCATAGGTCCCTCCTCCCTGTGCTCCCTTCCACCCAGGTATCTCACTGCCCAGTGACCTTCCACCAAGACCTCATTTCACTGAAAACAATATTCGCTGCCCTCTGAACTTCTTAGAGTTTCTGCCTGTTTCTCTTTTTTTTTTAACTTACATCCTGCCTTGTGTCCTGGGCCTCAGTCTCCAGCCCTGGCAAATAAGAGGATTACGCTATGTCTGTAAGAGTCCCTAAGCTTTGGTATTTAAGTGCTTGCTTCTCTGTAGTCACATCAAAAAGGAGGCGATGCAGTGGAGAGGCGGAAGAGGGAATGACCCCATCTCCTTAGACAATCGGGAAGCCTTTATGAAGCTGTGTCATTTTAGACAGAGACACGGGAAGGGTAGGACTGCAGTGGGAAACCAAGAGATAGAGAAGAGGTTACATATGCCCGGAGTGAAAGGAAGTGACCAGATGACATCTAGGGTCCTACCCAAGCATGCAAGTTCATGATTCTGGGTTTCTGTGGATACCTAGGAATCAAGTAAACAAAAATCTCTAGCAGAGTGCTCCCAGAACTGCCTGTGGGTGAGGAGGTCAGCAGGTGACAACGACAGCATTTCTGAAACTCAGTAGCTCCAGCCTCTGTCCCACCTGAGTCCTGCTCTAGAGCTGAGAAGCCATGGGAGATTGTTTCTTAACCATCAATGAGTTTAACTTGCATGCAGTTTTTCAGGATTGGAAAAGACTCCTCTGACTATGAGCTTTAGCCCCCTGACATTTAGTAGATGCTCAATAAATTCCAGATGATGATTGTAATAATATTGATTTGTCTGTAGAATTTCATGGAGAAATTCTATATGGATTCATCTACAGAATTTTCTGGAGACTTATGAAAACAAGTGAGAGGATCCCCTGCATAAAATGATGTAGGAAGGGTTCTGCCCAGAGGCTGGGAAATGCACTGTTCAAGCTACGGAGCAGGATCTTGATGTGTGGTCCCTGAGCCAGCAGCACCAGCTTCACCTGGAATAGGGGTAAAAATGCACATTCTCAGGCTCCACCCCAGACCTACTGAATCAGAAACTCTGAAGGTGGCGCCCTGCTTTCTGTCTTAACAAGCCCTCCAAGTGAGTCTTGTGCTTGCTCTGGTTTGAGAGTCACTCTTTATTTTGAGGAATTTATGTAATGCCTCTGTATAAATGGATTTCACTCAATTTATTTAGAAAAGAAAGGAAGGGGAAAGGGAGAGGGAACTAGAAGAAGAAGAAGGGGAGGAGGTGGAGGAGAAAAAGAAGAAGGAGGAGAAGAAAAAGAAGAAGGAGGAGGAGGAGGAGAAGAAGGAGAAGGAGAGGAAGAAGAGGAAGAAGAGGAAGAAGGAGAAGAAGGAGAAGAAGAAGAAGGAGAAGGAGAAGGAGAGGGAGAGGGAGGGGGAGGGGGAGGGGAGGGGGAGGAGGAAGAGAAGAAGAAGAAGGAGGAGAAGGAGAAGAAAAAGAAGAAGAAGGAGAAGAAAAAAAGAAGAAGGAGGAGGAGGAGAAGAAGAAGGAGGAGGAGGAGGGGGAGGGGGAGGGGGAGGAGGAAGAGAAGAAGAAGGAGGGGGAGAAAGAGAAGAAGGAGAAGAAAAGAAGAAGGAGGAGTAGGAGAAAAAGGAGAAGAAGAAGAAGGAGAAGGAAAAGAAGAAGAAGGAGGAGGGGGAGGGGAGGGGGAGGAGGAAGAAAAGAAGAAGGAGGGGGAGAAAGAGAAGAAGGAGAAGAAAAGAAGAAGGAGGAGTAGGAGAAAAAGGAGAAGGAAAAGAAGAAGAAGGAGAAGAAGAGGAAGGAGAAGAAGGAGGAGGAGGAGGAGGAGGAGGGGAGGGGAGGGGGAGGAGGAAGAGAAGGAGAAGAAGAGGAAGGAGAAGAAGGAGGAGGAGGAGGAGGAGGGGAGGGGAGGGGGAGGAGGAAGAGAAGAAGAAGAAGGAGGAGAAGAAGAAGGAGAAGAAAAAGAAGAAGGAGGAGGAGGAGGAGAAAAAGAAGAAGAAGAAGGAGAAGGAGAAGGAGAAGAAGAAGGATAAGAAGAGGAAGAAGAAGAAGGAGGAGGAGGAGGAGAAGGAGAAGAAAAAAAGAAGGAGGAGGGGGGGAGAAGAGGAAGAAGAAAAAGAAGGAGAAGAAGAAGGAGGAGGAGGAAGAGGAGGAGAAGGAGAAGGAGGAGGAGGAGAAGAAGAAGAAGAAGAAGGAGAAGGAGAAGGAGAAGAAGAAGAAGAAGAAGAAAAAGAAGAAGAAGAAGAAGGAGGAGGAGAAGAAGGAGAAGAAGAAATAGGAGGAGGAGGAGGGGAAGGAGGTGGTGGTGGAGGAGGAGAGAGAAATTCTCTGGAGTTCCGGCCAAAAGACCAGGCATCACTGAATCTGTCATTAGACAGGAAGAGTTGTCCAAGGAGTGAAACAATAAGTACAAGGGCAGCAATATGGCTTCCAACCCTGGATCTGCAGGCAGTAAGCTTTGTCATTGTAGCCACGTCACTCAGCCTCTCTGAGCATCTGTGGGATGAAGGCTCCTGCCCACATGCTCTCCGGGAACGCATCCAGCCTGCCTGCCACTGCCCACAGGGTAGATGCAGGATTTGCCCTCGGCCTCCATAAATAGAACCAGCCCATTCCATTGATTCCTGAGCAGGTGTCCACCCTAAACCATAATATCCTGTCCATCGAGTTCAAAAACGTTTCCCAAACTGTTTCCCTCCATTCCACATCGTGGTCGAGACTGGAGCTCTTCTGCTCATGTGCTTGGCCTTACACATGAAGTGACAGCCCATTTGCTTCCTTATGGCATGATGCCCAGGGTTGCTTGCCTGGTCTGAGAGATGGACGGCAAACCATTTCAGCAGGTTATGCTTCCAAGTCCCTGAGCCAGGAGCCTCTGTCCGACAAGGTGATTGAGCCGGGGAGGCTGTGTGTTCAACTCCCGCGGGACTGCCTTTTTCATTTACATTTCCGATTTCCAGGCTTGTCAACAGCTTCTGCCTCTCTTCTCCAAGAGGAATGGAAACTCAAAACCAAAAGGTAAGTCCCCTTGAAAACTGCACGGAGGACTCAACAGCCTGGGCTGTGAGACTCCTATTTACCTAGAGTGATGCCTCTTCGTGCTCTGGGTCACAAGGGTCATCTTAGGAGGCTGCCGCCCTCGGGGCGAAATCACAAGGAAGGAGAGTGGGCCCCTCCGCCCAGCTGTGTCCTGACCTAATGGCTCCCTCTCTCAACAGACCACCCAAAGCACCCTGGGTCTGTGCCACTCTATTTTGAAAATTGAGATCTAACTCACATTCTGTAGAAGTCACCCTTTTTATGTATCACCCCAAAAGGAAATGCTGTACTCACTGGGCAGTTACCCGCTATGTCCTCCTACCCCAGCTCCTGGCACCACTAATCTACTTCCTTTCTCTAGGGATTTGCCTACTCCAGATGTTTCACACCAATGGAATCATATAATATGCAGCCTTTATGTCTAGCTTGTTTCATTTAACATGTTTGCAAGGTTCATTTATGTTATAGCCAGTATCCAAATGTCATTCATTCTTATGACTAAAAAATACTCCATTGTATGAATAAACCACATTTTATTTATCCATTCATCAGCTGACAGACATTTGTGTTGTTTCCAATCTTTTGGGTATTCAGAGTAATACTGATATAAACATTTGTGTGGCACATTTTGTGTGAACATAGTTCAGTTCTCCTGGGTGTATATCTAAAAGCGGAATTGTCATTATAACTTACCTTAGAAGTGGAGTAACTCTACCTTTAACCTTTTGAGAAACTGCCAACATTTTTCCCAAAGTGGCTGCACTGTTTCACCTTCCCATCAGCAGTGCATGTGGATTCCAATTTCTCCGTATCCTTGCCAACACTCGTTGTTTCTGTCTTTTGAGAATAGCCATCCTATGGGTGTGAAGTGGTACCTCTCTGTGGTTTGAATTTGCATTTCCCTAATGACTGGTGATGTTGAGCATCTTTTCATGTACTTATTGCCCACTTGCCTATCTTCTTTAGAGCAGTGTCAATTCAAATCCTTTACCCATTTGTACATTGGGTTGTCTTTCTATTTTTGAGTTGTAAAAGTTCTTTATATATTCTGTATACTAGACTTTTATCAAATATATGGTTTGAGGGACTTCCCTGGTGGCATAGTGGTTAAGAATCTGCCTGCCAATGCAGGGGACACAGGTTCAATCTCTGGTCCGGGAAGATCTCCCATGCCGCGGAGCAACTAAGCCCGTGTGCCACAACTACTGAGTCTGTGCTCTAGAGCCCGCGAGCCACAACTACAGAGCCTGCATGCCACAGTTACTGAAGCCTGCGTGCCTAGAGCCCATGCTCCGCAACAAGAGAAGCCACCACAATGAGAAGCCTGCGCACCACAATGAAGAGTAGCCCCTGCTTGCCGCAACTAGAGAAAGCCCACGTGCAGCAATGAAAACCCAACATAGCCAAAAATTTTAAAAATATATATATGATTTGAATACATTTCCTTCCATTCTGTTGGTATCCTCTGAAGTTAAAAAGTTTTAATTTTGATGAAGTCCAATTTTTTTCCCTTTGGTTGCTTGTGCTTTAGGTGTCATATCTAAGAAACCGTTGCCTCATCCACAGTCATGAAGATTTACACTTAAGTTTTCTTCCAAGAGTTTTATAGTTTCAGCTCGTACACATAGGTCTTTGTTCCATTTTGAGGTAATTGCTTGTATAGGGTGTGCGGTAAGCGTCCAACTTCATTCTCTGGCATGTGGCTATCCCGCTGTCTTGGCATCATTTATTGAAGAGACCATTCTTTTCCTACTGAATTCTTGTGCCACTCATAACTCCTTGTAAGTCCTGCCTCCTGTGATTTACTCCTTTGTGTGGGTTTCTCCAGTTAGTGTGGCTAAATGGTCAGTCCACTGAGGGCAGGAACTGGGGACAAATCTTTAGCTCCCCCATGAGGGCTGCTGAAGCCCTCTGTGTGTACGCGTTAATTGAGTCATTCTGGAAGTTGCTGCAGAGTGATGCCTCCCTTCTAAAAATGTTTCACCTAGAGGCCCTAAGTTTCCTAATAGCGCACACCAACATGAATTTAGTTTAATGACGTTTAATAAAGTCCGATCCAGAAGCAGACATGGGGAAGAGTGGGGGACAGTGGCTTCAGATGAATTTGTGCTCCAAACCTGATGGGACGGCCCGTGAGTGCTTCATGGGGAGGTCCTGGCAACCTGGTCCCTTCATCCTCACCCCCAACTGCTCAGAATGATCCAGAAACACCAAGGAGGATGGGCCGTCCCACTCAGCCAGTGAGATCAAGGAGGGAGGGGAGATTTAAAGGCTGTGCAAGGGAGAGCCAGGCAAGGACGCGGGGGGAAAAGTATTTAGAGACTGAAGAGCCTGCCAATAGGAAGGCCTAGAGGGACAGAGATGTGGAGGGCAAAAGGGGGTCATGGCGCTGGCGACCTGAGAGGTGGTCATTGCTCAGCTGCTCATGGAAGGTAGGTCTCCAGACCACCTACCTGTATGGGAAGCTGCCCTGGGAAGGCCAACTGACCAACAAGGAAAATAAAAGCAGCCTCTGCCCATTCGTGGCAACAAATGGTTAAAATAATGGGTTTATGTTTCAAAGGTTACTTTCCCAGTGTTTGATCAATAAAGTGTTCTTTAGATCCATACAAATGCAATTTCGCTGCTGGCAGCCAGTCACAGCGTACGGTGTAGGAGTCATTGCCCAGCGATCTCAGCTCGGAAGCGTCGTCCAGGCACGGGGCTCCACCAGCAGCGGGCTGTGCTTGGGAACAACAAGGATAAGCAAATGCGATTGCCAGCCAACAAGCTAGATGTCGGCACCATTGTCTTGGTGTCTGCATTCATCTCTTCACCCGGAGGCTTGCAGAAGGAATCTGGCTCTCCGAAATCTGTTTTTAAATGAGGTAATAGGAAGAGCGGAATTGCTGGTGTTTATCTGGCACTCGCCATGTGCCGGAAACTATTCGAAGTGCTTTCTGCAAGTTAAGTTATTGGAATCTGTCATAAACCCAGGGAAACAACCCCATCACCACCTTCATCTGATTGACAAGGATATTCAGGCACAGAGAGGTTGGATCACGGGCGCCAGGACACGCAGCTGATAAGGAGCCAGGCCGGGATTCGAACCCAGGGAGTCTGATGACGGAGGCTCTAAGCGCTGTACTGAGTCCTCCCTCAACCTGAGTGCCACCTGTAGTCCCTGATATTTGCTTATTAGATGCTCACCACAGGCCACACCTACCATGCACCGTGCTTTATACTCTCACAAGGTTTATGTTCTTATTCCACTGAACCCCTTGTCTATAGATGAGAAACTGAGGCTCAGAGGAGAGCAGTAACTTGCCCAAGGTTTTCTTGCCAGGAAGCAGCAGCGCCAACGTTTGAAGCCAGGCCTCCTGAGGCCGGTGCTGCTGCTTCACACTCACCTGCAAGAAGGCAGGCCGACAGAGCTTCAGCAGCCCCCTGGCGAAGGACCGAGGGAGCCAGAAGGAGGGAGCAAACCCTCGGGGGCAGAGGCCCAGAGGCTCCCGGGGACCCCGGCAATGTGAGCGTTCAGCCACAGGACTGCTCAGAGAAAGCCCACCCAACGCACATCCCTGCTCAGGCTCTGGCTCTGCTGTCCACCTGCTGGAGACGCTGAGTGTCTCACTGGCTGAGCGACAGATTAGCCTGAGTTTGGTTTTCAGACATTCTCTGAGCCCTTGCTTTTGCCGTTGGCGCAGGCAGGCCTCTGAGCGAACGTGACTCCGGTTGCTGCTCTGCTCCCCAGGTGGTTAATCGTCACGAAGATGGAGCAGGTAGTGAGTCAAGAGCCCTGGACTGGGAGCCAGAATGCAAGGATTCTGCTCCCAACTCAGCAGCGTGTGTGAGCTCACCAGGTCACACCGTCTTGTCTCTGAGATAATGAACTTGGACCAGTGCATCTCTAAAGTGTTTCCCAGCTCCAGCACTGCAGGAATCAGTGGAAAGGGAGAAGGCCAGTGCTGCTGAGGTAGAGATGAACCTTTCATTCATTCCACAATATTTATTGAATGCCCGTCATGTACCAGACGTGGAGTTCAGCAACGGGCAAGACGGACGACATTCCTTGTCGTCCTCGTGAAACTTAAATACTAGTGATTGGTGAGATGCCAGATTCATTCATTTCATTCATTCATTCATTCAGCAATCACCTATCATGTAGAGGTGCAGGGGCAGGTACTAAGGTTTCAAAGGTGAGAAGGTCAAGGCCCTGCCCGGAAGCACTGAAATTTTAGTAGGGAAGTAAAACGTGTCAACAAACATGTCTTCGTGTTGAGGTTGTGACCAAAGCCATGCTTCATCTAAATCCATCCCCAGCATCGTATAAGAACACGCCAGAGAGCCGGGTTTAAGAGCCAGCACCAAAATGGGACAGGAGGACACGGAAGCCAGGGAGGACGGCAGGAGGCCACCTGGCGGAATCCCCTGGGTCGGGGCAGGCACCCACAGGAGCCTCTTCTGTATGCTGGCCTCGAGCAAACGTTTACGCCTGTGTTAGCTGAATGGAAGGGGCTCACACAGGGCAGACCTCAGACCTTGCTCCGTCTTTGCCCCGACTCTGCAGTCTCAACGAGCATGGAGCGATAGGCAAGCGAGTTCTACCCCTTCTCTGAAGCTCGTCAAGCTGTTAGATGGTGGCCACTCTCTGCACCTGCCTCCACTCCTACTTGGGCCTTTTAGTTTGCCGGGTTTCCCCGGAGCACCAATCCCCCAGGAAGGGGAGCCCTGTGTTGCACCCCAGCCAGCCTAGGTATCTTTCACCCCACTTCCTGGGAGCCAGAACTCGTTCATGCTCCCTCTTACCTCTCCAGGGCGTGGCTGAAAACTGTAACTTTCACTCTGTCTTCTCAGCATTCTTCCAGCTTTCCTCCCACTTCTCCTTCCTCGAGGCCCAATAGCCCTTTGGTCTCAGTGGCAACAAACCCTGACACCATCATCTAGTTAAGAGAGACCACCTTTGACAGGTCACTTCCCCTCTGCCGACCTCAATTTCCCCATCTGTACAGCCAGACTAACTTCACCTGTCTGGATGACCTGACAGAGCTCTATTGAAAAGCAAACTTAATTGATAGGAAATAATAAGCTAGGAGGCATTATGTGTGGAGGTAGAGGATATTACAAGACACCCCAGAGCAGCAAGAGGTAGAGATTAGGAACCACTTCTTTCCACGTTGAAAGATACAGATTAGCAATCCCTGAGAATCCCATGTGTGTCAGGAACTGGGAGAGCTGCTTTTGTGTCCCTAATCTCATTGCACCATCACATCATTCCATTTATAAATGGAGAGACATAGGCTCTGGGAAGTGATATATTTTCCCCAAAGACACAGAGCTTAAGAGAAGGATGTGGCTCTTTAAGCCACAGTTACCCAGAGCACAAAACTCTCATCCACATGGTCTCTGGAAAAATACAAAACGTGCCGTGCTCCTCCCTTTAAATATAAACCCGCTGCTTTCAGGCCCAATTAGGAGCAGGTAATTACCTGTGGGAAGTGGGGAGTTGGGCAGTCTGCCGGATCGAACAGAGAGTCCGTGAGCTAGTCTTTTCTAGTTATCAATAAAATGCTACAACAAAATCATTATTTGGCAACGTGTTGATTAAACATCCCATCCAGCCCTGGGTGGAAAGTAGCCACAGTCACGCCTCTAAGATAACATCGTGCATTGGTGTCATGGCTTCACTGGCTGTTTTTGGCAGAAACGTGCCCTGCTAGAGGTTGACCCAGTTTTCCCAGATTCCGTAAAGAGGACGGTATAATCTCACCATCCTCAGCCCTCCCACCCAGGGCCCTTGGTCCCTCCCCTAGAGGCTCAGCCTTGAACCGTCCCCAGGAGGATCCTGAGCGAGGCAGGCAGAATTTCCACTGCCTGAGCCCTGGAGCTGCAGGCCTGGGGGATTAAGCCAGCTGCTGTTGCCAGGTGGCGGGTGCACTGGAGGGAGCCCCTGGCATCCCGCGCTCCCTGGATCTCACCAGTCCAGAAGGAGTACCTGGGATTCCAGCTCAGCTTTCCCACCCAGCCCTACAGGTACCTGCCAGGAATGTGTGCTCAGCCTGGATCGCAGCCTGTTTGGTGAGGTCAGCTGTGCATGGTCCAACCTCTTCCCCTGGAGACTAGATTCTGCTCACCTGTGTCACCTGTGACACCTGTGACGGTCATGATCCTGCTGTATTCTGATTCTGAGTATTGTCTGTCTCTTGGTCACGGGCAGCTGCCTGAACCACACCTGAGCTAGTTGACCCTTGATCTCCATGGACCCGCTGCTGGTGGTCCACATCAGGGCCAAGAAATAAAAGGTCACTTAGTCCCGCCTTTCTCCTGCTGCACCAGCCTGAGCCTCCAGGGTCCCAGCATGCCTCCTATGAGAGCCAGCGGCGCCCCATACCTCTTCCCCCTGCTTTGCCAGAGTAGCTGGCCTCCTGCTTAAGAGCGAGCAAAGGACACTTGAACGCTGCCCGGCCCTTTTTCCCCTGGGGCTCTTTCTGTCTTGGCAACTTCCCACTGTTTTACTTGTTCCTTGAAACAGACATGTCATTGCAGTATCCAGGGGGGCTGACGTGCCGGCAGGGTGCTTGTTATCGTAAGAAACAGCTGTCTTCAGTTTTGGGATTTTCCTGGAAAGGCAAGAGGAATAGAGATAGGGGGATGTTCACCCTCCACCGTGGGCAGGGGGAGAGAGTCAGATGTGGTTTGCCATTAGCAGGACGTTTTCCATGTGAAGCACCACCTTAATTAACTGCAAAGAGTGATGGGCCAGGAGATGCTCTTGCCCACCCCTATCACACATCCCTCAGGCTTCATTCCCTCACTCATCAGTGCTTGCATTGGTGGACTCAGTAAAGCAGTTTGTCCTTCCCAGTAGGGATGAACACCAACCAACCCTTTGAGGGCCTGGTTAGAAGAAACAGACGAAAGAAGGAAAACTTTGGCCCTTCCTGTCTGACTGCTGGAGCTGGGACAGGCATCTTCTCCTGCTCTCGGCACTCCTGGCTCTCAGGTCTTCAGACCCAGACTGGAATCTGCGTCGTCTGCCGCCCCAGTTCACAAGCCCCAGTTCACTCAGACTGAGTTACCACACCAGCCGTCCTGGGTCTCCAGCTTGCAGGTGTCCGACTGTGGGACTTCTCAGCCTCCATAATTACACGAGCCAATTCCTATAATAATGATTTAAATATAGAGGATATAGATAGAGATCCTACTGGTTCTGTTTCTCCAGAGAGCTCTGCGTAATACATCCCATGTGTTTGAGGGCTTTCCTTACCATGCTGTCATCCCATCGCCCAGGCATCTGAGGCCATCCTCAGGGAATCTTGCCTAAGTGGGGAATTTGCCCTCTGGTCGGACATAAAGCAGTACGAAGATGGTGGGCCTTGCAATCTGGCTCTGTGCTCACATCACGCCGGACCTGCCGGAATTCTCGACCTAAAGATGTTTGCAAAGCTGCTTCCGTTCAGCCCCGGACACCGAGGTAGAGAGGAGAACATGGGAGAACATAAAGTTCTGCACAACAGGAAATCACGCTAGAAAGCTGTGAAAATCATGTACTCTTTTGAGGCGTAATGGTTTTAATTTTCTCAGGCCCTGATCTCCCTGGCAACAATTTAGAAGTGCAGAAGCATTCATGAATCAAAGTTGGGCACGTCTGCATGTTTAATTATGTGTCATGGGATGGAAACCTTCCTTTTGATCTTAGAGTTTAAAGGAATTTAGGCTTGAACAATTACATTTTTTTTCCTCCTCCCAAAGTCAATGTGGGCTATTGAATAGTATCAGCAAGGTGGGGGGTGGGAGAGTTGCTGAGAAAGTCAGGGGGGGTTTCTGTTCTGTCCGGGATGCAGTGATATACTGACCACGTGCTCCTATTCTTGGGGAATGAGTGAGCTGGGGAGGATGCTCCCCCCGTGCTGTGAGCGTCCCTGTCACCAGGGCCCCTGGCCCACTCCAGAGGATGCTGGGCCTGCAAAGCCCAGAGCTTAGATGTAAGACAGGTTAGGCCACAACAGTGAGAGGCCCGCGTATCACACAAAATAATAATAATCATAATAATAATAATGACCCCTGATGACCCTCCAAGTCTCCCCAGTGACAGATTGATTCTAGATTGATCCCACCTTCAGGACAGATGTTAGTGACCACCTAACATCAGATGGGAGATGGATTTCAGGCAAAAATGGAAGGTGGATAATCTTCCATAGAACTTGGATTGCTCTTCTTTCCTTTTCTACAGCTTCTTTTCCCTCTCTTTCTTCACCTCCACCCCTTTCTTCTCCACCCTACCCCTTACTTATTTGCTTCTTCCCTCCCTCCCACATATATTTCAGTGATTCTTCTGAGCCCTCCATTAGGGGCACACTTATAAAAGACTTGTCAGAGCACTTAAGGTCTGGATATAGAGATTCCTCACCCTTTCAGTGAGGGATTCAGGTGGGCCCAGAAATACCACAGCATTGACACAAAGGTTATTATCATCTATAATCCCACCTCAAAGGAACTGACCTCAACTGTTTATTCAGCTATATATTCACTCAGCTGGAAACCCATCTCTTTATTTACTGAGTCAGTGTGCCAAAGTCATGAGTCTGTGAGGCCAGACTGTGTTTTTTCCTGACTCCACCATGTACACTCCCTCACTATGCCTCAGTTTCCTCATCTGTAAAATGGGCACGAACAAAAACCCTCACTGGGTTACAGTGAAACTTTAAAGATAATCATTTAAAGTGCTTGGTTCAGTTCGTGGATATAACAAACCACTCTTAAATTTAGTGACTTAAACAGGGTTTGCAAAGTTTTTCTGTAAAGGGACAGATAGTATTTTCAGCTCTGTTGCAACGACCCAACTCTGTTGTTATAATGGGAAAGCTGCTCTAGACAGTACGTAAACAATCAAGTGAGGCTGTATTCCAGTAAAACTGTATTTACAGAAGCAGGAGGCAGGCCAGCTTTGGCTGATGGGCTGTGGTTTGCCAAGCCCTGACTTCAGGCAACAACCATTTATTTGCCTCCTAGTTCTATGGGTTGATGATTTGGATGAGAACCCACCGTGCGGTTCTCCTGGCCTTGACGAGGCTTACTCATGTATCCACAGGCAGCTGCCAGGCCAGCTGGGGCTGGCTGGTCTCAAACGGCCTCATCTGCTCCCCGTGGGCCCCTCATCTTCCAAGAGGCTAGTCTGGGCTTGTTCAAACGGAGGTTGGGCAGGGCTCCAAGAGACGCAGCCGAATTGCACAAAGTCTCTTGAGGCCTAGGCATGCCCCTGGCTGTCACTTCTGCCACATTATATTTGGTCAAAGTAAGCCACAGGGCCCGCCCAGTGATTGGGAAACTGACTATGTCACTTGATGGAAGAGCTGCAAATTCACATTGCAAAGTGGAAGATATACAGGAGGGAAATTATTGCCGCCATTTTTGCAAACAACCTACACATTAGCACGTAGGAAGTGCTCCATAAAAGTTACCTGTTAGCATGAACCTCTTCTGTATCATGGTCTGTGGCAGAAAGAGGAGAGATTATACAACCGTGAAGTCCTAGCTTTGAGATGCTCACCGTCCAAAATGTCAAATAACAATCACAAAGAATAAAAATAAGAAGTGACTCTGCAGCATGGGTTTCAAAGCTCAAAAAATATAAGCAACTAAAACACAGAAGATAAAAAGTTCTTGTAAGTTTATGCACCCCTTAGGGACTGTAATCTCAGAGCCCTTCATGACAAAACAGTATTACGTAGTATTCTAGGCTCCGGACACCCGAGCTGAGAATAACATAACCCTTAATCTCATGATAGAAGATTCGCCACCTTCCTGATCTCTGAAGGAGGGAGAGCCCCAGCATTAGCTAATCCACTGATTTCCTGATCTCACTTACACTAGCAGAAGGAATAGAGGGGAAGTTGTTAGATGGGAACCATGAAAGTGGAAGAGATCAACTGGGACAGCATCTCAGGTAGAGAGGTCAGTAAGTGCAAAGTCCTTGAGATGGGAGCATGCCTGCTACAACCAAGGGACGGTTAAGAGACTGGTGTAGCTGGGTCAGAGACAGAAATAGGACAGTGGTGATAGATGGGGTTCCAGAGTAGCAGTAATTGGGGCCAGATCATCCTATAAGGGCATAGACTTCGGGAAGACAAGGGTCAAAGCAGGAAGGCCAATTAAGAGAGATGCTGATGGCTTGGTCCTAGGATGGTGGAGGTTGGAAAAAGTTGTTGGATTCTAAATATATTTTGCATATAGAATAGGCAGGATTTGCTAATATATGAGTTATATGGAGTAAGAGAGGAATCAGGGACAACCCCAAGGTTGTTGACCTGAACCACTGTAATGCTAGAGGTGCCATTTATCCATGCCTCCATCCATGCCTCCATCCATGCCTCCATCCATGCCTCCATCCACCCATCCATCCATCCATGCATCCATCCTTCTCTCAATCTTTCCATCCATTCATCCATCCACACATCCATCCATCATCCCAAAGCATTAATAGAGCACTTCCTCAAAGCCATGCCAGGTCATGTGAAAGCATAGATAAAAGGTACATGTTCTCCCCAAAGTCCACATATCACTTAATAATAATATCTAATACTTATCTGTTTCTATATGACAGGCACTGTTCTAAGGGTTCTACAAATATTAACTCATTTATCCCCCCAAACAACTCTAAAAGGCACTATTATTATCCCCATTTCATATGTGAGGAAACTGTTCTTAGAATGGAACTGTTCTTAGAACAGTCAACTCAATTTGACTCCTGTTTCAACATTATGAAAATAGCCCTGGTTAGGTTACAGCAGTGTAGATTTGAAACAAATACTTTTCAGGATGAATTTTTTTTTTTTTTTTTTAGTAAGAACATTTCTTTCAGGCAGCGCTGTAGAGAGGAAAGAGTATTAATCTAAAATTCAAGAACTTGGGTTCTGTGGTTAGCTGTATGGCTTTTGACAAGTTCCTTCCCCTCTCTGGGCTTCACTTTTCCCCTCTCTAAAAGAGGATTGTGTCTAAGTGCAGTGAGGCGGGGGGGAAGGACAGTGGTGGTAATGACTAGATTTATCAGAATCAATTAATACAGTTGTGCAGGTTGTACACTGCACAACTCCCAGGGCCACCACGTACATAGGCTAAAGGTGAATGGGGTCACCTGATGTTGTTCAACATGATGGCCCTTCTCTTAGGTGCCTTCTGCCTCTAATGATTTTGTAATTTGGTGATAGTTTCCTCTATTCAGAAATGATACACTATTCTTTGCATTGATGGGGGACCATATTTTCCCCCCCAAATTTTCTAGCCTCTCTAAATTTTGGGTACAACTTAATTGCACTCAGAACTTTCCATGCAGAAAACAGTCTTCTCCAAACTCCTTCAGCATCTCTGCTTGTTTTCAAAATTTCCCCAGAGAAATCTCCCCGCTGTGGAGGAATTTGTGCCTACTGAAACAGGCAGAACAATTTGAAATTCTGTATCTTCACAGTTGAATAATTTCAAGCCAAGCCCAAAGTGCATTGGTAGTAGGATAGGAAAGGAATCTGCCATGGAGGCATGTAAGCAGCCTTAGGCAAGAGCAAAGTGGGGGAATCCCACTATGCCACATGTTCCAGGGACCCAGAAATGAGTAGTAATATGCTTCATCACCCCCCTTCTCATTTCTCTTCAACTCACTGATGCCTGAAATCTTTTTTATTAAAATTCAGCATTTGGAGACTTCTGCTTCTACTGTCAAAATACAAATGTACCATTCAGACTGAGTTTCCTCAGTTGAGAACCTAGGTCTCAAAGTATTCTAATAGTAAAAATCTAAAAGTGAATAAAACTTCATCTTAATAGAGTTTCTTCCATTACGCAAGTATCATGTGCTCATTATAGAAACTTTAGAAAATAAAATTTTAACATAGTATTTTTTGGTTTTCTTTGGTGTTCCCATTTCTCTTAATTTTAAATTTTATACAGTTTTTATTTTTGCCTTCTTTGAAGCTATTCGACAGAATCACCCAGGATATACATTTTATGAATATTTTAACTTTTTATGGACATATATACACTACCAAATGTAATATAGATAGCTAGTGGGAAGCAACCACATAGCACAGGGAGATCAGCTCGGTGCTTTGTGACCACCTAGAGGGGTGGGATAGGGAGGGTGGGAGGGAGATGCAAGAGGGAGGAGATGTGGGGATATGTGTATATGTATAGCTGACTCGCTTTGTTATAAAGCAGAAACTGACACACCATTGAAGAAGCAATTATACTCCAATAAAGATGTTAAAAAATTTTTTTAAATAAATAAAAAGACTAAGAACCTCTTAATAAATAAATAAATAGCCTATGGTTATGTTATAAACAATTTATCCCATATTATCACAGCCTCTTCATAACATAATTTTTAATTAAAAGTTTTATTGAGATAATTACAGATTCACATACAGTTGTAAGAAAAATACAGAGTGCTCTTCACCCAGTTTCCCCCAGTGGTAACACCTTGCAAAAATATAGTATTGACACAAAAATATATATTGACACTGACACAATTCACTGATCTTATTCAGATTTCTCCAGTGTTACTTATAACTCATCTGTGTCTGTGTGTGTATGTGTGTGCATTTAACTTAATACAGTTTTATCAGACATGCAGATTCCTATATCCATCACAATCAAGATACTGAACAGGTCCATCACTACAAGGATTTCCCATGTTGCCCTTTGATAGCCATACCAACCTCCCTCCTTTTCCCACCCCAGTCCCTAACTCTTGGCATTCACTAATCTGCTTTCCATTTCTAAAAGTGTCTTTTCAAAAATATTCTATAAATGGAATCATGCAGTATATAACATTTTGTGGTTGACTTTTTTTCTCTCAGCATAATTCCTGGAGATTCATCTAATTTTTTGCATGTATCAATAATGTATTCCTATGGAAAACAGTGTGGAGGTACAGAGATTCCTCAAGAAATTAAAAATAGAATTACCATATGATCTAGCAATTCCACTGCTGGGTATATAACTAAAGGAAATGAAATCAGTGTCTTGAAGAGATAACTGTATCTGCACACACATGTTAATTGCAGCATTAGTCACAACAGCCAAGATATGGAAACAACCGAAGTGATGGATGAATTGATAAAGCGGCTGTGACACACACACACACACACACACACACACACACACACACACACACACACACACACACACACACACACACACACACACACACACAATGGAATACTATTTAGCCACGAGAGAAAAGGGAATCCTGAAATTTGCAACATTATGCTGAGTGAAATAAGCCAGACCGAGAAAGACAAATACTGCATGGCATCACTTATATGTGGAATAATTTTTTAAAAAGTCAAACTCATAGAAATAGAGAGTAGAAAAGTGATTTCCAGGGGCTGGGGGCGGCGCGAGAAATAGGAAGAGATTGGTAAAAAGGTACAAACTTTCAGCTATAGGATGAATAAGAGAAAAACGATCATTTGTTCCTTTTTATTGCTGAGTAGTACCTCATGCTACGTATGTACCACAGTTGGTTTAAACATTCACCTGTTGAAGAATATCTGTGCTATTTCCAGTTTGGGGCTCTTACTAATATAGCTGCTGTATACGGGATTTTGTTTTTTTTGATGGACATAAGTTTTCATTTCTCTGAGATAAATGCCGAGAGCACAGTGGCAGGATCGTGTAACACTTGCACGTTTAAGTTTATTAGAAGCTGCCGAACTATCTTCCAGCGTGGCCGTACCATTCTACACTCTCACCAACAATGACGGATTCGGTTTCTCCATAGTCTCACTAGCATTGAGCGTTGTCACTCTTTTTTATTTTGGTCATTCTGATAGACGTGTAGTGATATCTCATTGTGGTTTAATTAGGGGGATCTTTTTCACTACAAGTTCAATTTTTTAACTGTTAGAGGGCTATTGAGATTATCTGCTTCGTCTTGGTTGAGTTTTGGTAGTATACAGCTTTTGAGGAATTGGTCGATTTCTTCTAAGTTGTTTAATTTATGAGCTTAAATGAAAGCTTTGTAGTATTTCCTTATAACTTGTTAATGGCCCCAGAATCTTTAGCAATATACCAGAATACGTAGTGATCTTAGTAGTATATCACATTCTTCATATTGGAGATTGGTGCCTTCTCTTTTTTAATTTTTGTCAGTCTTGCTAGAAATTTTTCTAGCTTCCTAATATTTCATTGTGTGGCTTTGAAAGAGTTGTATAGTGCAAGTGTTCAATAATAGGGAAATGGTTCTTCCTAAAAGGAAACTCTCTATGCATAAACGTTATTTCCATAATTTGTATTCTAAATCATAGGGTATATTCCCAGAGTGGAAACAGTGTTTCCAAGAGTACTTTTTTTTTTTTTTTTTTTTTTTGCGGTACGCGGGCCTCTCACTGTTGTGGCCTCTCCCATTGCGGAGCAACAGACTCCGGACGTGCAGGCTCAGTGGCCATGGCTCACGGGCCCAGCCGCTCCGCGGCATGTGGGATCTTCCCGGACCGGGGGACGAACCCGTGTCCCCTGCATCGGCAGGCGGACTCTCAACCACTGCGCCACCAGGGAAGCCCCCAAGAGTACATTTTTAAAGGTTCCCAAGTAGTACATCTTGACAGTGTTCTGATTATCAAAAGCTGTGTCACAAACCACCCTACACTTGGTGGCATAAAGCAGCAATCACATATTGTCTCACATGTACTGTGTTTAGTTGAGTGGTTCTCACTCAGAGTCTCTCACATGGTTGCAGTCAGACCATGGCTGGGGCTGGAGTCACATTGAAGGCTTCCTCATTCACGTGCCTGGTAGGTGACGCTGGCTGTGAACAGGGGCTCAGCCATCCTATTGACCCAAACAGCTACATGAGGTTTTTCCATGTGGCCTGAGGTCAAACCTGTAGCTGGATTCCAAGAGCAAGTGTCCCAAGAGAGAGCCCAGACTGATGCTGTCTTGCCTCTTATGACCTAGCCCTGGATGTCACACATCATCACTTCTGCCAAATTCTATTTGTGAGAAGTCAGTCACTAAGACCAGCTCATATTCAAGAGGAAGGGAATTGGACTTGATGGATGGAGTGTCAACAGATTTGAAAACATATTTTAAAGTCACCACATAGAGGAAGGAAAAGAGTGGGAAGTGGCTGGCCAGAGAGGGGAGAAACATGGCAGATGGAGCTATTATAAGTACTCAGTGGCCAGCTCTGTATGCAAGAGAAGAAAAGGTAAGACAAACCTCACCTATTGCAGGATAGGGTTTGGTAGGTGAGCTATAGGAGTAGCCCTCTGCAATTTGTATAATGACACGCAGGAATCATAAAATCCCTTGACATGAAAAAGTGGCTTCTTTCAACCAACGGGGTGAATTCTGCATGTCTTATTAGATTAGAAAGACTAAATTTCTCTAGAAATTTCTGGACTAGGTGGAGAAATACTATGGCTGTGGTGTATTTTTGCATACACCCATGCTTTAATAAGCTCCTCTCCACGTAAAACCTTATTATATTTCTTAGAGGAATCAATGACAAGTTATTGAATGTAGCACCCGGAACAGAACATTTCCGGTGGTATTTGGCATTATAAGAGTACAATAGGGACATTGTGAGATCCTGACTAAGGTGGCCTAAATGTTCAGTTCGAATATTTCATCCCTGTAATGACTCAGGAAGCGGGAGGGAGGCGTGAGCTTGTGCTAGCAGTTTTCCTCATATATAAAAACTGCATGTCTCATGTCCTGATTAGATGATGAATGTAGCTTTTTGATGGACGATGCACTTATTTTTTTGTTCCAAAGTCTCCTACCTTTTAGGAGAATTCTATGTAATAGGTTTAATAATTAAACTAGGCTTGGATGTAGACAGAAGCAGCGTAGTCTATCGACCACTGAACTTCAAATTTAGACTCCCTGTTTTGTCCTCTGTCTCCATTTATGCTACATGAAATTTCAGTTGGGTTCTTCAGCTTTTCAGCTCAGTCTAGGATAATAAAACATCCCTCAGTCATTTTCAGGCAAAAAAAAAAAGATATAATAATAAAGAGTGTCATTTTCTAGGGATTTTTAAAAATCTAGTCTATAGTCATATCCAAACACTAAACTATCATTCCCTTATTTTGTTTTTCCTTCCCCCAGATCAGCCCTTCCCTGGGCAGTTGGGCAGAGGAGCAGTGGATCTTTACCTTCTCCCTTCGTTTTCACTCCATCACTTTCTGGATGTATTTGGGTCTCTGCAGGGCTGGAAAGAAATTAGGGAGGAGAGGCAAGGGGCAGGAGACTTCTTTCTTGACTGATACCATTGTGACTGTCATTGGATCTTCTGGGTGTAGCAATTCTCTTTTTCTTGGGGACTTTTGAGTGTTCTTTGGAGACACTTCCCCCATCGCCAGGAATCCCTCTAGTCTGCATTTCCCTTACGTGGACAATTCTTCCTTCCTCTGGTTACTCACATCTTTGCCCTTCACTCCGAGCCTGAAGTCCACACTCTGTTGGGGTCACCTTGTCCTGGTTGGGAAGGGTCCCGTTAGCAACTCTACGTCCGGCACACAGAGACCGCCCTAGCTTTTGCCCTTCCTACTCTGGCCTTTCCAGTATAGTCCCGTCTTGGCCGTGGGGCCAGGCAGTGAGAGTTCAAGACCCACTCCACAGCCCCTCAGGCACAACTGGGTCAGGCACCTAGCTCCTAACGACCCCGACTCCAGGGTCACATGGAATACCCTCACGTGATGCTCTCCCAGCCCTTCTGATCTGAGGCCCCCCCATGGGGAGAGGAGGCAGAACACACTAATGACTCTACCAAGCAATCGTCCTTAACCAAATTCTATATAGATAGCCTGTGTCGTGGGACCACTGCTGGCTGAAGCGGGCTTGCCATCTCTTAGCACGTCCCGTGCCTGGTGTGAGACCATGCATCTTAATTAAGGATGTTCGTGTACTCGGCAACTCTCATGCTGTTCTTGGCCTCTGTCATCTCTGCAAAAAGTCTGAGCAACACAGTAACATCTATTTAAACACAATTTTTCTTTGACATCTCACTTCACTGGAGATACTGTCTAGGAAGGAAGAAAAAGAAGACCCTAACAGAAAGAGACTTGACAGGCTCCTGAAATGAGGGATGGTAAGGAAACCCTACTGTTTGCTTCAAGCCTCAGACAAACCATTTCATGTGATCATCTTTTTGTTTGTTTCAAATTATATTTATTCTATTATTAATAGGGTTAAACTTCTTTTTGAATGTCATTACCCATTTTTCATTTCCTTATAAATCGCCCATTAATGAGCCAAGCCCATTTTCTTATTGGTTAATAAGAGCTTTGTATCTTTTTAAAATTAATTAATTAATTAATGGCTGAGTTGGGTCTTTGTTGCTGCGCATGAGCTTTCTCTAGTTGCTGTGAGCGGGGGCTACTCTTCATTGTGGTGCACGGGCTCTAGGCGTGCTGGCTTCAGTAGTTGTGGCTCGCAGGCTCTAGAGCGCAGGCTCAGGAGTCGTGGCGCACCGACTTAGTTGCTCTGTGGCATGTGGGATCTTCCCGGACCAGGGCTCAAACCTGTGTCCCCTGCATTGGCAGGTGGATTCTTAACCACTGCGCCACCAGGGAAGCCCTAGCTCTTCGTATCTTAAGGACCTTATCCAACCTTTCATTAGAGGCATTTTTATTTATTTCAATTTTTTTCCAAGTTAGGAGCTTGGATTTTATTTAATGTGTAATGAGAAGCCATTGGTGGATTTTTATGTATGGGGATGACATGATCTTATATTTTGATTAAAAAATGTTTCAAATATCAACTATCTTGCGACAGAATTCACACACAATTAAATGTACTTAGTTTAAGACTACAGTTTGATGTCTTGACAAATTTATACATCTACGTAATCACCACCCCAATAAAAATGTCTAACATTCCTATCGCTCCAGAAAGTTCCCTCTTGCCCCTTTACAGTCTATCCTCCCATCCACACCCCAATCCCAGCCCTCAGCAAGAGCTTCTGTAAACCTTTCAGCCAGTTTCCCCTAATGGTAACATCTTATGTAACCAATTATACCTCAGTAAAGCTGGGGGGGAAAAAACTAAATGAAATTAACAAAACAAAACAAGTGCAATCTTGAATTGGATCCTGGGACAGAAAAAGGACATTAGTGTGAAAATAGTGAAATCTGATTAGAGTTTGTGTAATAACTTCATGTGATAATCTTAAACATCTAAGGACAGTGTAGGCTCTTCGTTGAGTGTATCTGCCTCCTGGGATCCAGCATGTTTGTTAGGTGCCCAGGTATCAGTCACTTGAGGTTAGGACCAGGGTGAGGCTCTCTCCCACCCACGGAAGAGCTGAACCACGACAGCAGTCCCTTTCGTGACAAATGTAAACTAACTGCTTTGCAAGGGTGTTTCACGGCCTCTGTCCTCATGCCAGATGGACTCCAACTGGGGATAAATTTGCACTGATTGTCCCATGGGGATAACTAGAGTTTCAAAAAAAAACTCCTGGAAACTCTCCACTAGGATATATATTTTTTAATGCCTTTAATGAGGAGACTTTCAGAGACGCAGCCTGGAAACTGGTCAAGGCATAATCCTCTGGTTGACGACAGGCAAAGGAGGCACTTAACCAGGTTGTAAAGAGGGAGAATCTGCTGGAAGACTGGCTGGGGCACAGCACCCTGGCTGAACTCTGCTCTGGGAGGCCCTGCCAGCAACTTCGTCAGGGTACGAGAGACCCAGAGACGGGCCAGAAGTTGCTAGGAGAAGCACAGTGGTAAACAGAGCTTTGGCCCCTCCCTGCCCCTTCCTGACATCTTTTCTGCAGATGCAGCTTCAAATGGAGTGATTGATCCTAGATTTTTTTTTTTTTTCCTCTCTCTGGCAGAGCCAGCCAACTAGTTTAGACATTTCTATTAGATTAGGAGCCAGGAAATGAGAAAAACTCTGCCTCATAAAGGAATTGTTCTCAGGTCACATGCCTGCCTGGTAGAAACGCAGAGAAATAAACAGGAATGTTTTGTTTGGGGGGGAAACCAAATGAATGATCACCTTTGTGACGTGGCTGTTCTTCCTACCACCTCACACTCCCTCTGGCCCTCCCCACCCTCCCCATTCTTCCCCAGCCGTCGTGCGGAGTCTTCAAACGCGGCAACCTTAGAATCATTGTCACGGGATGACCGAAGCACAGAATCTCAGCATCTCAGAACGTTAAATGCTTGATGTAGTAGAACAGCATGTACTCTGAGTTGGGCAGGATGAAGGTACAAATCCTAGTTTGCTGCTCACCAGCTGTGCGGCCGCAGGAAAGTCAGCCAGCCTCTTGCAGCCCGGTGTCCTTATCTGTAAAATAGGGACGGAGGCCACGATGATCAAGTCGGATAACGCCTCCGTAGCATCCACCACAGCGCACACGATAGGAAGTCAACCACCTCGAATCCCTTGAGATTAGATGTTCAGCACCTTGAAATCCTAGAATATTAGCAATTTAAAAAAATAGGCACTTTCTAACTCAATTTCCTATGGCATTTATTAATTTCCTCTAAACAATCTGTAGGCTGCCGTGTTCCTTTAAAAAAAAAACAGCATTCAAATCTGGAGTGGTCTGACCCGTGCGGAATAAAGAGGGTCTAATACGACAGAAACACCAGAATGATAACCTTGGTGAGCTAGCCAAAACCCTCAAGTCGAAGCTGAGGTCCCTATTTGCTGATATTCATGCAACTGTTTCGGGAGCTTAAGTGGAGAAGTTTACCTTTATTCCGACTATATTCCGTCTCATCAGATGTGACCAGCCAGTGCGGACATGCTATCATGCCTCTCTTTCCCACCCGCTCCCCATCCAGGGGTGGAGAAGAGATTCTAGATGAATTACCTTCCAAGGCATTGATTAGCCACATTCGCTGATGATCATTAAAAATTCTTCCACATGGCTGTGACTTTCTCTCTCTGGCACTCTCCTTTGCCAAAGCTCTTCTATCTATGCTCCAGAAACTGGAAGCCTAGCAAGTAAGGCTTACCTCTCTTCTCCCCATTCCACGTAAGAGGGTTCAGTTGAGAGCAAGCCCGGGTGGTCCTCCATGCCCTGTTTTTCTCCTACGTGGCATCCAGGGGAGGGAAAGGGGAGAAAAGGCACCAGCAAACTTCATGACCGTCCTCTGATTGATTCTCCATTGGGACTGGCTGGTGTAGGGAGATGGACTCTGATCTAAAGACATATGTGTCTAAGAATTTAGGATAAATGCTTTTTCCTGTGGTCCAACAGAGCTTAGCAGAGCTCTGTTTGCGGGGGGGGGGGGGGGGGCGGGGGTCCAGGCTCCATGCCGGGCTAATGTTAGTCACTTTGCTTTGCCCTAGAGAGGACATCTCCTCCAGAAACTCATCATGATGCGTGCCTAGGGTGTTTTTCAGAATTAGAGCATCTTAGGCTTCATACTACCCCATGAACACTGACACAACCTGTTGATGTTTCAAGTCATTGCTGATGGTCAAAGTCTTTACCAACGGTTGAACAAGGTAGGGTGAGTTTAGGCCCTGTAGAGTATAGCTAAAGAATCATACCTTGTGCCTTATAATCATGGAACTTCCAGAAACTGGCATTCATTTCCATCCTGTATCCGGGCGGTCATCCACACCTACTTGGATATATGCCTAATTACAGGAAGATCACTATTTGGTAGACATCCACTTAACATCTCACCAATCCTTAAAGTCAACTTTAAATTAAAAAGTATCTGTATTCTTATAATGAAGAGTATTAGTCAATGCCTGAGCTCAAAGCAGTAAATTCATATTCAAACCACTCCCTCTGCTGTATTTGCACGTGATAGAGTTATTGCACTTGATAGATGCTCAATAAATATATGCTTAATAAATTTAATAGTGTTGTTTACTGCCCTGAAGGCACAGTGGGTCATTTTCATATAAGTGGCCACTCATGTCGGGAGATTTGAAAGATGTATTATGTCAGTACAAGAAAATTTTCTTTCATTCAATTTTCTCAGCACTTAAATAAATAAATACTATCCTGCCAGGCAGTGTGGAAGATGCTGGGAAAAATATAACTAAGAAATGTCCTTTGACCTTGAGGATTCTAAATTCTCAAGTAAGGAGAAAGGATATACACTTAGATACTTATTTTTTCAATATGACAGAGTTATACAGAGCAATGTACCAAGTGTCATGGGAGTGGAAAGCAGAGAAAAAAGTCTAACACACAGACATAGAACCAACCGAGCACACTTAGGTTCTCCTGTGATGGGGGTTGAGGATGTTGATACCAACCCAGCATAATCAGGTATGATCATTCTGCCATCAGTCTGTTCCTGTCTCAATCACTGGTGTAAGCAATGGCTAAAACCCTGAAGTAGTCTGATCCCCAGCTCCTCAGTTTCCCAAAGGTGTGAGTAGTTCAAGAGCAAAGGGAAACCTGAAAGTCATCATATGCAAGTCATTAGCAAACACCAAACATCTCTGGTGTTCCAAGCCTGGTAGTGGGAGGACAAAGAGATGTGACCAATAAAACCCTTGCCTCAGAGAGCACAGAGTCTGGTCCCAGACACTGACAAGGAAATAAACATACCATGCACAGAGCAACAAAACCCAAAACACAGACAAACATAGTGTCTTACAATATATTTCTTCTTACATGTAAATTTACTTATGTGAAAAGTCTATGGTAGACAGTCTGATTTAGAAGGAGGAAGAAAAGTAGAAAAGGAATCTGCTGAGGGAAATTCATTTTTGCTTTTGACACTTTCTTCTTACTTAAGATTCCTGTGTGTGGTCTTGATGCCTGGAGCTGCAGCAGCCATCTTGTGAACACGAGGAAAAGCCAAGTGACTCCAGAGATACCAGCCCAGCACCCTCATATCACTGAGCCAATGAACACACCCTGGAAGCACCTTCCCAAAATTTGTGTTATATGAAAAATGTAATGATTTTCTTGCTCAGGCTGCTGTTAGTCTGATTTTATGTTACATGTAGTCAAAAGCATTCCTAAGTGATACAAAGTCGTACAAAAGAAAAAACTTGAAATTTTACATAGATAGATAGATAGATAGCTATATATATACATATACACATATGTGTGTATATATATAATTAATTACCTTTCATTTAAAGATTACATGATAGAAAAACATTAAGCATGTAAACACATGCATGTAAGTAAAGAACAGGCATGGCCCCTTTCCTCATTCATATGTACTGAGGATGGAAGGTATCATTACACTTGTAACTGGAAAATCTCAGCTTGCTCAGTTATTAGCTTGGTAGACTAGATTCATTCAGTCAGTTATCTCCAGGGGAAAGACAGTATTTCCAAGGGAGTGAAAGTATATGAAGAAATATAACTGGACATGAGATTGTCCTGAAATATCTAGGCTAGATGGCAAATAGTACCTAGAATGTGTGTATTTTGCGTTACATGTGATTGTCTCTGTCTACTCACATACAAAGATGTTGGAGTTCCCATGTCAATGGCTGCTCATGGATAGTTCAAACACCTCCTGCCCACCCACTTCACCATGCAAGCAGCAGTCCCAGCACTAGGCTCCTGGCCAATAACAGACCTTCTTTAAAGAGCACTGGGGACGCTTAAAGAGGAGTTCTGTAGACATTTGAGTGCCTGTTTAAGGCCATCTCTTTAAATACCCCAAAGATGTATAAAGAGAGTGTAGGATCTAAAAATGTTTTTTGCCTCAAGAAAAGTACTAATAGGCTTCCTATCACTTAGACTCTCTAGGATATCTTATTCCCTGAAAAAATTTTTAAAAAGAGTATCTTATATTCATAGCATTGCCCTCTGTGTGCCTTTGTTTCACCATGACTTGAAAGTATTATTTTTCTCCCAAGAGCTAGTTTTTCCTAGTGTTTTTAAATAGTAGAGTCCTTTTGTTTACTGGAGTGCAGAAAAGGGATTTCATTTTTTTTCTCAAATAGAAAATGTCTTTCCACGAATCAAGCACATTCTTGCTACCTAAAAACAGTTTCAGGCACAACCCCTACGCAAAGCATTTACAAGTTCATAACTCTTGTTGCAGGTATAATCCACCCTGGCAGGGAAAGTCCAGGGTAATCCTTTGGAAGAAGCAGCTGCTGACTTGGGAAATGCTGCAATTCTGCAGGGTTGGGCAGATCAAGGCATTAGGCCACGTGCCACCGAGTGGCAGAAGTGGAAATTCTCAGTAAGTGATGTTGTGACGTGCTGGAAAACAGGTTAGCAGGAAAGAACACATGGGAAAACAGTGGGATGCAGGAGGATATCAGAAGACAGGCTTCAGGTTGCAGAAGCGGGGGCGACGTTGAGAGGAAAAGATGAGAGACTGCCCGGGCTGGATCCCAGCCCCAGAGCTCATCCAAGGCGCCAACTCCTTGATGTGAGATTTTCCTGGGCACCTGCTAGGGGCAGAGTCAGAGGGTGCAGCCCAGGACCAGACCAGAGAGATGGTGAGCTAGGTCGGATGTAAGAGATAAACAGGCAACACAAAGGATGGAGCAGGAATGTGAGTACTTCATTATAAAGCCCAAGTCTGAGAATAATTGGTAAGACAGGGATGGGTAGACAGCAAAGAGCCCAGTTAGTGGCAGGGCCAGAATCCAAAGGTGGGTCTTACTGAGACCTGAATCAAAGTGAGAACACGGACATACGATGGGTCTGTCGTGCAAGGTCAAAGACACAGAAGTGGGTCACAGAAAGACGGCTTAGCTCGAGAGCATTGGCTTAGCTCCCAGGCAGGATTCCTTGGCATGAGACAGCCTATCACAGCTACTCTTCATCACAGCCAACTCCTGCTTGCCGCTGTTATAACCCTTCTCTTCTTCCTGTTTCCTCTATGTCTTCCTCTGGCGGCGCACCACCAATAGCCTTTCTACCTAAAAAACCCACCCCAGCAGTTAACAGCTTAAAACAAATCCACTTCTGTGCATTGGATGGGAGCTTGCTGACTAGGACCCCTTAGCTCGGCTGTGATTTATGGGAGGTGATTCTGGCCGCAGCCAGTAGTTTACAGAAGTGGCAATGCCTCAGCTTTGGGGACCAAGACAAGATCATCTCCTAGAGCGAGGCCTTGGACTTATAAACAAAGTAAGACCACTGTCTCATTGGACATGAAGTTCTCCTTAAGAGATAGAGTGTATGTCCAATAGGTCTCAACAATGACAAGAACAAACCAGAAGGTTCTGCCCTCAACGCCATGAGTCAAGGGTCTGTGATGGGCAGCCAGTTCAGCTGAGTTACCTCAGCTTTCGAGAAAAAAAATGTATGGTCCTTCTAGTTGACCTGTCAAGACAAAGGCCCTTGTATAAGACTAAGACAGTGTCAGATGCACATGGCAAAGACTTGGCACAGGGCTTTGCCTAGGAAGGACTGCTTGATGCCTTTCAATGTAGCATCGACTCCACTGTCTACTGGTACCATTTTGTCTTTGAACTTCAGCTTCAGTATTAAGTGTCCTGTCTTATTTTACTGTGCCTGAGACCACTTCTTGCTCTCTTTTTCAATTCTCCAGACATCCTGAATTAGGCCTTATTCCCCCAACTCTGCTAGATTCTATCTCCCCGGCTGAGTTCTGCACAGAAGGGCTTTTTTTAGATTAGTGTCCAGCTGCCTACCTCTGCCTACTGCTGCCATCCTGGAATTCTTGTCCACCCCTCCATTCATCCGTGAGGCATTTAATGAGCACCTACAATGTGCTAGGCGCTGGGGACACCGATATAACCCCTAATTCTATGTTGTAGTCATTGGCAGAGACCTTTAAATATTCCTGATGTCAACGACCTGGCTTCCTTGTCCTTCTTGCCAACTGGCAAAAGACGTGTGGCCTGTGGTTCCCGTGATACTGAGTGTGGCTTAGATTAAGCCAGGCAGGAAGAAAGGGAGGGTCATGGTTGGTGCAAAGAGCTGTGCTCATCTTGTCACTTCACTCCACCCACAGCGGGGCGGGCACAGCTCTTCTTTATGTAGAAATCGTCACTGTGTTTTGTCCTCTGCGCCTGCCAGGGACACTCTTTCTCCAATATCCACAGCGCCTTCCATCACCTCTTAAGGTCTTTACTCAAACGCCGCCCTCTCCATGCAGCCTTCCTTGATGGTACATCAAAAATGTCAAACACCTTTTCCCCCACAACATACCCCCTTCCCCTGCCCTGCGGTATCTCTCCCCCGGCCGCTATCACCGTGACATTCTATATATAGTACTTATTCGTTTGTCATTGTCTCCTGCTTTAGAACATTAGTTCCAGGAAAGCAGGGTTTCACCTGTTTTATTTGGTGCTGTCTAGAAGTGGAGCTGGCAGAGTAGGTGCTCGAAGAATGTTTATGGAATAAAGAAAGAAGAACGTCTATAATCTATCACGCACTGGCCCAGGGACTCTCGCTCTATTATCTTATTCAATCCTCTCTCCACCCTGTTGTTATCCTTCATCTACGAGAGTCAGAGCCGTCATGTAAGGTGTGTGAGGTCCCTTACTTGCAAGATATGGGCCTGGGATGTCAGCCCACGCCTGCCACCAAAGTTACTATATTTCTCGGTGTAACATACGTGGCCTCGTTGTGAAGATAAACAGAAAGATGAGGAGACAGAGGGAAAACAACAACACGCATCTGAGCCCTGGTAAATCCAAGTAGCCTATTAAGAGTTCCACGGCTGGAAAAGCATCATGACCGTTTTTGGTTTTCGTCTGTCCCTTGAACCGTCAAGGACAGCTTCACCAAAGTGTGTTCCACGACGCGCCTCCATTATGAAGGCCCAGAGAGAGCCTCTGTGGATTGGGGCCATTTCTCCATAGGAATCACATGTCACCAGCACCGCCATGCCGCTGGCTTCTCGGAGCTGTAAATAGATGAAAGATGTGTAAGACACACAGTACTTGCTAGTCTGCCCGAGGGGAGGAGGAGAATGCTACCCAGCACATCAGGCCTGTTTAAAATCCTTCTTAAGGAAATGCATGATTTATGAGCCATTTAGAACACAGCACTGAATCCCCGTGTGTCCTAAATGAGTTCGACAGAGAAGCAGTTGTCGGTAGGCAAGATGTGGGACTCTGTGCATGGCTTCCTCTTGTTTCTAAAAGAGGAGGGATGGCAAAGCAATCTTAGGGCTAAAGATAGGAAGGAGAGGTTGCTTTGAGAGAAGTACGATTGAACCTTCCAGCCACGGAATTAGAATACCTTCAATTGGACAGTTTTTTTTTGTTTTTAATTTTTTATTGAAGTCTGGTTGATTTACAGCGTTGTGTTGGTTTCTGGTATATAGTGAAGTGCTTCAGTTATGTATATATATACACATACACATTCTTTCTCATATTCTTTTCCATTACGGTTTGTTACGGGATATTGAATATAGTCCCCTGTGCTCTACAGTAGGACCTTGTTGTTTATCCATTCTCTCTATAACAGTTTGCATCTGCTAATCCCAAACTCCTAATTTATCCCTCCCCCCCAACACCCCCCCTTCCCCCTTTGGTAACCATACATTTCTTTTCTATGCAATTAGACTGTTTTGATGTTTGATAGTGTCACTGAGACTTAGCACTATACACAAAGAGCTCAATATTAAAAGTGCCAACGTTGTGAAGGGCTTGTTTAGTTTACAGACAAAAGCAACATCACCTTGAAAGCACCTGCAGGCCCCATGTGCTGCTTCGAAGTCCTCTTAGTCTCTGGACCATAAATCCCTCCCAAAGAGACCCTGCAGGACTGTCCCTTAGGTCAGCACAGGGCTGTGGTTGATTGATAGTGACTCTGCATTCTGCTAACCAGCCAGGTGACCCATAGAACATAAACTTCTCATCTCTTGATTTTCTCAACTGTAAAATAACAGGGCTGGGCAAGTAAAATTCTCCGGACTGTTCAACTAAAACATTCCTCGTTCCCATGACACCTGTGGTTGACATATTACATTATTTTGACGTATCAGTAACCCTGACTGCCCTCCATCCCCACTTATTCTGAATGAGAATTTTCTGTCTTCTCTAACTTACCCAAAATGATGGCTAATTATTTGATACGTTCAAGAACGATGAATAGATAGGTGGTGACTGAGACAAGGCCACTTGCTGAGTGTCCGCTGGTAACTTTTCTAATTTCTCTAGGTCTCAGTGCTTCTAAGGCTTGATTATTTACAGGAAAAAGAAAAAAAGACAAAGTTGCTCAAGAATGGGTGATGTAACACATAACTAGGACACACTTCACAAATAGCGTTGGGTTTCTCCAGATTTAAATATATCAAAAGACTGAACTCTAGGGAACAGTTCAAAACTGTTGAAAGGGAGCCATCTTGGGTATTGAGCCACAACTTTGGGTGAGTTTGCGGGCGGCTCTGACAGCGAACCGCACCATCATTTGCTTTCTGTGTCCTTCTTCAGAACGATAAACTCGGCTGCAAGAGCCCGCTGCTGGTACAGCTATTGCCAATGAGCTAATTGAGTTTGTTGGCCTTGAAAAGGCATCCGTGTAGTAATGCGATGAGGTAATGCTGTGTTCCTGTCCTCTGGTTTCCCTCGCTGCCATTACTGAGGCTTTATTTATGAGACTGGAAACAAAAGCAAAACACAAGTCACATCGTTAGATGTGACTTGGGTGAGGCTGGAAGAGAGCATGGCTTGGCTTTCCTTTGTTTTCAAATACATCTGAGATGCAGGGGTTCCAGTTGAGCAGGGCAGCCCCGGAAGGCAGGTGGGTGTGCCGCCGCTGGGGTTCCTGAGGGTCTGATGGGCGTGGCTCCAAGAAGATCACATGCCCGGGGTTGACATCTGGAAGTAGGGAGCTGCAGACTGAGAAGAGGCTGGTTACACAACCACCAGTTATAAACAGAATCAGAATGGCACAAGGCAAGGTGAAATTGACCCAGCAGACAGGGAGATCAGTTTGGAGCGAGGGGAGGGTGGGAGTCCCTCTGACCCAAAGTCGAAGGAAGAGGAGCATGTCTGTCTGGCTGCACCATGGAGGTGGCATGTCTGTCACAGGCCAAGCAGGTGCCGTGCAGGGAAGTCCGTCAGGGCTGCGGAAGGAAGAGCAGAAATAAACCCAGGCAACGCGTCATCGGAAATGGACTGAGCCTCTCTGTGCCAGAGGCTGGGCTACAGGAAGCCAGGCAGAGCACGTGCCCTAGAGGAATGTTCCTTCTCGTGGTGAAAAAGGATGAATGGGGCACAAAGACAGACGGACCAATGGAATACAAAGGAGAGCCCAGGGCTTCCCTGGTGGCGCAGTGGTGGAGAGTCCGCCTGCCGATGCACGCGACGCGGGTTCGTGCCGCGGTCCGGGAAGATCCCACATGCCGCGGAGCGGCTGGGCCCGTGAGCCATGGCCGCTGAGCCTGCGCGTCCGGAGCCCGTGCTCCGCAACGGGAGAGGCCGCAACAGTGAGAGGCCCGCGTACCGCAAAAAATAAGAGAGCCCAGAAATAAACCCTCAATAGTGGTCAAATGATTTTCTTCATGAGTGCCAAGACCATTCAATGGAGAAACAATACTTTTTAACACACGGTGCTGGGAAAACTGGGTAGCCACAAGCAAAAAATGATGTTGGACCCTTACCTTACTTACATCATCTACAAAAATTAACTCAAACTGGATCAAAGACCTCAATGTAAGCGCTAAAACTGTAGAACTCTTCAATGAAAACATAGGGGAAAATGAACTGATGGGTATAAAAATAAGTGGAAAAGATCACTTCAGCTACACCCAAGTGGGACAAAGAAGATTGAACAGAGAACTGGGCGGAGCTGGAGAGGCTGGTCAGGGAAGTTGTCTCAGGGAGGGTGTGACAGAGTTGAGCTCCGAGAGATGGAACTGTGCCAACCGTGTCACGAGCAAGGGAAGTGCTCCAGGCAGGAGGAAGATAAACCCCAAAGGCCTTAACAAAGGAGCGGGCTTGATGTTCTGATGGTCAGTGTACCCGGATGTAGGCAATGAGGGAGATGAACTGGGAGACAGAAGCAGGGACCAGATGATGGGGGGCCTAGGGGACCATGGTGAGGAGTTTGCATTTCACTCTCAGGGAAGCGGGAAACCACTGGAGGGTTAACCAGGGGAAGGACAAGGTGTCAGGCCTTTTCCCTGTTGTGTGGAGTGTGGCTGATGGGAGGAGAGCATGGGAGCTGGGGGTCCAGCAGGCGCTTGCTCAGACCAGGGCTGCCGCCGTGCCGATGGTGAGAGGTGGCTGCGTTCTGGACATTCTGGGGGGACGTAGAGCCGATGGGGGGGCTGACTCATGGGATGGATGGAAGGCGTGAGGGAAATCAAAAAGAAGAAAACTCAAATCCCAAGATGCTTGGCCTGAGCAACTGTGTAGATGACGGTGGTACCACTTAAGGAAATACAGAAGTTTGCGGTGGGGCTTGATATGTTCGAGGAGAAGGGCAGTAGTTACCATGGCTGGGGCCACGTTAAGACAGCTTTCTATTAAGCCTCCTCATGGAGAATTTGAGTAGGCCGTTGGATTCATGAGCGTGGAATTCAAGGAAGAGGTCCGAGGTGAAAATAAAAAGGCAAGATGTATGTGTGTTTGAACATGAGTGTGTGTGTGTGGTGTATACCTATGTTCATACAGACACATGACTTTGAATAATATATGCATGCATTGGAATGATATATGTATGTGCATTTGTTTATACAAACACACACGGCTTTGAATAATATATGTGTGCGTGCAAGTATGTCATATGTGGTATTATGTTATAATACAATATACTGTATATGATCAGAGTCCTGGGAGTGATTGAGATCCCCAGGGCCAATGCCAGACCTGGGTGCACTCCGGGTGGGACCCGCTGGTAGGGGGAAAGACAGCAACAGTGGTAGAGAAGGTACGGTGAGTACAGGAGTGGAATAGAAGGAAGATCAACTGAATCTTGGAAGCCTGAGGAGACAGGGAAGGCTTGGTGGCTTCGAGGACACCGTTGCTGGGACACATAGCTCGCTCTGCTCTCTACCAGGGGTTGGGAAGTGGTAAGCCTGAGAGGCTTGGGCAGAGAAAGCCAGACGAGCTTCCCGGTCTCCTCTGATTGGGGGTGTGTCCCCACCCCTCCCCAGCACAGGGATTTGGACCCTCTCAGCGCTCCATCCTTCAGAATCGTGCAGCAAACAGCCTCTCAACGCCACTCACCCGGGAGGCAGGAGCCCCATAGCTCACCAGGCTGGTTTAGCACAGCACCTAGGCCAGGCAGCCTTCAGATGTCCACATGTTCACTGCGGGAGTCTGGGAAGGGGCAAGGACTGGGAAGAAAGCCTCAGAAAGAGTTCAGGAACGGGAAGTGTTGATCACTGACTGCTGGCAAGATCTGGACTGGCCTCGCAAGCCAGGTCCCCCTGTCCACACCCCAGCCAATCTCCCTTCTTGTCACGAGACCGGAGATTGAAACCAGGCTCTGCTTCTCTGGAGCTGTCCAGCTTTTTGAAAAATCACCCAATTTGTGTGAACCTCGGTTCCTCACACCTTATGGAGGCTACTTGAAGACAACAGGAGATAATGGGATAAAGTGAGTCGCGCCCAGCAGGTACAATGCCTCTGAGAATATAGGATGCTACTTCAGTCTGTTTTTCACAGAAATCCTTCTGATAAAATTCATAATGAAGTAGAAATATCCATTATGAGTTGTATCCTTTGTCCAAAGGCAGGGAACAGAGCCTCTAAATCTACCCTTGGGACATCTCTGATCTTGCCACCCGATTCTTTAACTTCTGTGCCATAATTAACCCCTTTTTGTGCCGCCTCCTCTTCAACTACACACTTTGTGCGGCGACCACCTCGTGTAGCAGCTACTTCACGTCCCCAGGAGTGCACATATTTCCTGAGCGAATAAATGATGGTGATATTTGTGGCCTGACACACAAACATCACACACACACACACACACACACACACTGAGTTGCAAAGAATGAGATCATTAAAATATTTTTACAACACACTGCACAGCTGTATTGTCTGAATCACTACTTGACAAAATGGGGGGAAAATCACGGAATTGGATTCTGTGAGCTGAGCCTAAACATGTGGGGAATGAAAGTCCTGTTTGTGAAGAGAGGGAGAGGAAAAAGTGCTTGCTTCCTAATGGAAGACAGAAATTTCTGCGAGAGGAGAAAAAAGACAACCGAAAACAAAAGCAAGATGAATCACTTTCATTCTGAAAGGAACACAGTGAAACAATGGTGCTAAATGAGACGGAATTCCTGACAAAGATCTTCTCTGTTCTCCAAGGGCTTTTATTGTGCCGTGTGTGCCGAGAGTTATGTTTTATCTTCCCAAAAGGAGTCAGCGTACTTTAGCGGTACCTCTCTCTGTCTCTCCTCCCCACTTGCTGAGATTTAAGTCAGCTATTGTAGTGCTCTATATCTGATCAGCCTTAAAGATCTGAAAAGCCCTGAGTTTGCAAGAATAAAAAAAGGCCTCCGGTTTGACAGTGATAGATCCCGCTTGTCCCCTCGGGATGACATTCCTGCACTAGGAAGACCACAGATCCTTCCGATAACAAGCTACAGCTCCTGCTCGCCTGCGTCTTTATGCAGAGGTCAGGGCACCTGCTGGAGGAAAGGAATTGCCCGGCGAGCTCTGGCTACTTTTACCGAGCCCAGCAGGGATGCTGCATATTAGATGGGACAGGTTTAGGGTGAAAGGGATAGTAGAGATACAGCCTTTGAACTCAAGGATGTTATCATGGAAAACAAGATTTAAAACACAAAAACGGGGCTTACCTGGTGGCTCAGTGGTTGAGAGTCCGCCTGCCGATGCAGGGGACGCGGGTTCGTGTCCCGGTCCGGGAGGATCCCACATGCCGCGGAGCGGCTGGGCCCGTGAGCCATGGCCGCTGAGCCCGCGCGTCCGGAGCCTGTGCTCCGCAACAGGAGAGGCCACAACAGTGAGAGGCCCGTGTACCGCAAAACAAACAAACAAACAAAAAAACACACAAAAACGATCCTTTTAACTTAGACCTAAATCCCTACTCAACTACTTTCAAGAAGTGAGCCTTTGCCTCCGTAAATCTCAGTCTCCTCATATCTAAAATGGGACCTCTGTCACAAAGTGAAGGAGGTCATGCCTGTGAGGCCCTTATCACCGTAGTAAAGGGCTGGAAAGATACCACTTGTTGTTATTACTTTTAGAGACTGTGAGATTTTTATATCCCTAGCATTTCTTGGAACAGTTAGTGATTAATACCTTTTTATCTTTAATGAATGA